>NW_015163606.1:1809476-1889332 GCF_001447785.1 Gekko japonicus
CCCCCCCCCAACCCAGCCGAAGTCAAAGAAAGCAAAAGGGGGGGGGGAACCCTCCACTTTCAAAATGGGGGGATGGGGGGACGGGAGGGGTAGAAAGGCCGGGGGGAGGCTCAATACGTTCAGGAGGGGCGCAAGCCCCTCAGCCCCCACGCAGATTACGCCGGTGATTGCCTACTGAGTGGGGCAGTTATGCCACATGGATGGGGGGCATAGTCAAATTCAGTAAGGTTGTATGAAAATGCTCATGTACAGTTAGTAGGGATACAGTGAAATAACTTGTCGAATACCCATGAACTATTAAACTGATTGTTGAAAAAGCAGATCTGTCTGCAACCAGCCAACAAGGAACAAGCCAACCCAACAGGTGTTCATGCTTCCATAGTCTCTCCGTAGCCCCATCATGCAGATTTTTCTGTCTGCGTGTTAGGGCCTTGTTCAGAATCAGAATAATTGTATACATTCTTGTATGGATAAAAATATTTAATTCATAAGCTCAAGGCCTTGTATGTTTCAATGGCTTAAGTTCTCTGTGTTTTGTGTGTCTGGTTGTCTAGGCCTTTTTTGGACTGCATTAGTGCCTTGGGAACTTTAAAACATGTTTTCTTTCCATTTTATTGAAATATGCCAGTTCTGTCAATAGAGCAGTCCAAAAAAAGGCCTTGTATGTTTCAATGGCTTAAGTTCTCTGTGTTTTGTGTGTCTGGTTGTCTAGGCCTTTTTTGGACTGCATTAGTGCCTTGGGAACTTTAAAACATGTTTTCTTTCCATTTTATTGAAATATGCCAGTTCTGTCAATAGAGCAGTCCTAGTGTTAATCTTCATAATACTGCTGCCTGCATAAAATATTTAAAAATAATTTAACAGTAGAAATCTTTTATAACTACACAAAAGGCTTTCAAATTCTTTAGCACCAAATGAAATTGTATTTCAGATGGTAATGGAAGACTTTCATTACAAGGAGAATAAACAGTAGTGATTCATACACAAACAGAGGCTTAATGGCCGTTTGTCTCATGCAAATATTGTGGCAACTGAAAGTAGTGAAACAGGAGCACTAAGGAAAGTGATCAAACATTTTGTAACCCAATAAAAAGCTAATAGTTTTCAAAATACAAATGGATTTTGGATGACTGTGGAAGGAGAGGATTTATCGGAAAGATGTGTTAAGTGCCAAATATCACAACTATATTTCCCAGCCACAGCTACCCGTTCCCTAACACATCTTTCTGGTTCTAGAACCCAGATTTCTGTTAAGTGCCACGTATCACAACTATATTTCCCAACCACAGCTACCAGTTCCCTAACAGAAATCTGGGTTCTAGAACCAGAAAATAGATTATAAATGTAATGTTTCCTGGAAATAATATTCCCCCTGCATGTGATTCAGGCAAAGCACTTACAATAGTTTCACAAGTGATAAATATTATGTATGAATCAACCCAGTTAGTATATAGTTTTCTACAGGCACATAATATCTTATAGTGGTCACTGATGTAGTACTTGTGGGTGCCCAGTTAGTATATAGTTTTCTACAGGCACATAATATATTATAATGGTCACTGATGTAGTACTTGTGGGTGCCATGGAAACCTGCTGATGTGTGCTCACTTCTATCTCCCACAAAGCACATTTTCCCTAAAGCCGAGAGCCAATCTTCACTCTTCTCCACTTTACTGGAGTAGGAGGTCATGAGGCATTCTCTCTGTCTCCGCACCAGTTTGGAAACAGCTGACTCCATTGTTAACCCTCCCAACCTTTTGTGATTAGGTGTCCCCCATGGCATCCATTTTGTAGTGATGTTCAATATCTGTTCTCAAAATTCTAGAAATGTGCACAGGTTCAACACAGTTGGGGACACCTGGTGAACTAAACATGTAGCACTGTAAATTGTGGTCTTGGGTCACTGTGTGTCCTTTCCTGATGAAAAAGATCACCTGGCAGGGATGACATTTTTGTAAGAGCTCTGTCAGGAAAGTGGCTCTTGTGCCAAACTGAACTATAAATTCTGGCTAATAGCCACTGAGACCCCACAGCTGTCAAACCTATGATTTGGTGCTGGGTTGCCAAAGAACCCTGAGAGCATCCAATGTAGATTATGGAAGGAGGGGCTGTTTATTCATTTTGAAGTGCAAGTGGGAGACCTGTTAATGTGGCAATCTATAAAGGGGGTGGTAGGTATGTGATGGCTTCAGATGGTTGAGGTTGTCCCCTTTTAGTATTGCTGGTTTAGCTTCCAGTTTAGGATTCTCATTATTCTCAGGCTCAGTAAGTGTCCTTAACTGTGGCAGGAGATTTATCTCAAGCATTATTGTCTTTACCCATTTTTCTCTACTGGTGTCTCTGAGATCATATCCTGATATTGACGAGAAGTGTGCATCTCCATATCCTGAAGCAGGGGTGGTACCCATTGGAGAGCTGAGCACCAGTCATTCTTGGTAGAACTCCTTTGTTTTCCATCCATACTTAACGAGGTGTCTGCTCAGAGCTCAGTGGAAACCTTTGCTCAAAGCTCCACTGCTCTGTCTGAGACCCCAAGTGCCACATCTAGCAGTCCTTGGGAGAGGGTGGAAGATGGCCAACACATTGCCAGTGGGCTATAACACTTCTGGTCCTGCCATGTTGGGCCAATCATGCTGTGCATTTTCTAACAGTTAAGTAGCGTGCCCTGAAAATGACCTCCCATCTTCATATTGCCACTATCTATCCAGCAAATATAAATGTGGGAATCCCTCTGCCTGTTATTTTGTGTCTGATATTTCTAGAGTTGCCAACTCTGGCTTTGGAATTTCCTGGGGATTTGGGGGAAGAACCTGGGAACCGAGCTCAGTGAGGTTGTAATACCATAGAGGTCGTCCTCCAAAGCAAACATTTGCTCCAGGGAGCTGATCTCTGCTGTCTGGAGATCAATTGTAATTCCAGGAGACCTCCAGGCCCCCACCTGGAGGTTGGCAACACTATATATTTCACATACAAGTAAAATGATAAGATAACGTGGGACTGTTGGAATGCTATAACATTATAGCATTTAAAGAGCATGTTGGTAAAATAGCCGGTGCATGTCATGGACCATTTTCCCAGATACAGGCGTCTAGTGCATTTCATTAAATCGGAAAGGATGGAGTTTAAATTAGACCTCATTCTGATGGTTTTCTTTTTCCTTATTTTTAGGCAGGTGCTGCTACTAATCCTGGGGATGTTGCTATTCATTCAGTGAAGCCGGGTGATCTGTTTAATTGCGAAAGACTGGGATGCTAAACAGCATGTTGAGGATGATTTTTCAACTGCAACATTAACTTTCTAGATGATAACTTCTTTTTCCATTTGTTTTTAGACTGTGATAATTTGGGGGAGGGAGAAAAGCAATTTCATGCTTCAGGTGTAATATAGATTGCAGCTTCTTATCCCACACTGGCAGTAGAGCTACCAGACATATTCAAGCTAATATACATTCAAAGTCTTCTACTACTACTACCGTAGAAAATTATGAAGTAATTATAGTAAATGCTAGTCGGAAGTCTCAAACTTTGGGTTTCAAAAGCATTGTTAAATATCAAGTCTTTTCTCTTAAGGAAGAGGGAAACCAGCTCTATAAATAAAGGACATGGCTAAACATACTGCAGCGGCTCAAGTGGTTAAGACACTGAACTGTAGGTTGTGGAAGGTCGGTAGTTCAGCAGTTTGAGACCCGAGTGTGCCGCATGATGGAGTGAGCGCCAATCTCTCGTTCCAGCTCCTGCCAACCTAGCAGTTCAAAAGCAAGAAATTGCAAGTAGATAAATAGGTACCACTTCAGTGGGAAGGTAACAGTGTTCCGTGTGCCTTGGTGTTTAGTCAGGCCGGCCACATGACCATGGAAATGTCTTCGGACAGCGCTGGCTCTTCGGCTTTGAAACGGAGATGAGCACCGGAACCCTAGAGTCGGATTTGACTGGCTTTTGAGCAAGGGAACCTTTACCTTTAAATATACTAGATATGATTCAGCCTCAGTGGAGTCTGCCTTCCTGTTTCTATGGAACCCATGTGCATTGGGGCCATTGCTTTCAAGGGGAGGTTCATGCATCTAGCCATTTCCCTTCCCAGGATCCTGCATGTCAGTTTGCTTGTGCTGCTGAATGTTTTAAAAAGTGACAGTTTGGAGGAGTGTTGAGAAAGGATAGTTACAGGTTCGCCCACTTCTCGGCGGCGTCCATGTCTCCTGCCTGTGCTCCCGTCGTGGCCGCCGCCACCTCGTCTCCTGTGCTGCGGACCGCCTCGGCTCCTTTTGCGCCGCTCTCCCCCACGAGTGTGCTCTCCTTTGTTGGCGCCGGTGCACCCTGCTTTGCCACCGCCGCCTCCACTGCCGCCAGCGCTCCTGCTGCTGCTGCCGCAGTCGCTGTCACGGCCGCCACCCATTCTTGCGCTGCTCGCACACACCTCCAGAAGCCGGCTAGCTCAGCTCGCCAGGCCCAGCAGGTCAGCCGCTGTTGTTGCCCTGCTATGTCCTCGTGCCAGAATTCTGGTGGCACCTGGACCATGGGTGTGGACCGCTCCTGATCGGAACAGGTCACCAGGCTCCGCTCCAGTGCTTTCAGCATCTCCTTCAGGTGGTGTGCCGACAGCCACGCTGGGGGGGGGGGGTCTGGGGTGACGTTGGTATCGATAATCAGCTCTCGTGTGACCGGGGCCACTGTCTATCAAATAAAATCTAAATTTCACCATGGCCTATTCCCCAATCAACTAAATAATTAATTAGACCATTTTTGATAACAATGCCATCAAAGAGATGGAAGTAAGGCCAGCTTCTAAATTCAAATTGGCATTTGAAATGCAATTAGGCTTAAAATGTGGCATGGAGAAATTTTAACTGTTAAGATCTGGAATCCAGAGTGGAGCCCTGTAGAGCAGAAAAGATCTAATTTTTGCTTTGTAGACTTCCAGAGCAAAAAGTACAAATTGTCGTCTGGAATGAAAAAAAATCTCATGATTGTTGCTAGGTTTTCTTTGATGGACTCAAGGAGACAAGAATAATGACATTTCCAGTTATTAGAAGAGGCAAAATGAAGGCCTAAATACTTGAAATTAGACACTTGTTTGATCAAATGCCCATCCAGGATCCCTGGGTCTGATTTTCCCCCATAATTGCTATTTATGGAAACATTATTTGGGGTTTGGTGTAATTAATGGGAAGCTGATTATCATGGCAATAAGAAACAAATGCTTGGAGAAGGCATCTTAATTCCATCCTCAAACAAGAAAGAAGAGCTGCTTAAAGTAAAAATGGAATAGGGTGTGAAGCCAGACGAGGAGCATGAAAATGATTAGCTTGTAATTTATTTGGGAAGTCATATAAATACAGATCAAATAAATCTGGTGCCAAAATACAACCCTGTCAAACACCTTTTGTGATAGGGACTGGTCTTGAGAGGAGACTAGTTGTTGGACATCTTATTCTCATTGCTGTTGAAGTATGTAAAGAGACAATCAGATGTATTAAATGTTTGCTCCCTTTCCCCCCCCCAAATGCTATTTTTAGCAAGTTTGGTTAATGTCAAACAAACAAAACAAAACAAAATTAATTACAGTGTTAATTACAGTTAGGCAACTTGTATTCTGTATTCTGTATAGCTGTCTCTTTAAATGTCTCTTTTCTCCGTCTCTGCTGCCCTGAGGTCCATAAAAGTGGTAAACAAAATCTCCTTAGGATATAATGGATATTTAGCAGCTAAAAAGGAGAGCACACTCTGTCTCTTTAAATGTCTCTTTAAATGTTAAATGTTAGCTCTTCTGCTCTTCTGCTGTCCCTTTAATAACCTCCCGCCGACGTGGCCACGAAGCTCTGTTAACCGGCACTTATCCTCTGCTTCTCCTTTCCTCTCCACTAGGTGGCGCAGTCCCGATCTC
The DNA here is from genome assembly GCF_001447785.1 of Gekko japonicus. NCBI lineage: Eukaryota > Metazoa > Chordata > Lepidosauria > Squamata > Gekkonidae > Gekko > Gekko japonicus. Next base: position 1,815,357 of record NW_015163606.1, read on the forward strand.
GATGACGAAGCCTCGTAGTTTTCCACTCTCCTCTCCTCCCCCTCCTTTCTCCCACAGCTCGTTTTGCTTGCGTCTCCGCTCAGCCTCCGCCCTTTTGGCTTGTCACACCAGCTGGCGTCACCACGCTCCGTTCTCCGCTCACCGCGCCGCCCTCTGCTCCTCGCCTCTCACCCCGTTTATTGCAGCCAGCTGTTTCTTATCATCAGATCTTAAAGAAATAGTGCACAGAAAGAAAAAGAAATGAAGTAAGCATTTTCTTGGCGTCTAAAAATATTTTTCAGTGTCCCCCCCTTTTTTTTGTTTAACCTATGCGTCCTACGTTATTACTCGCCCGTTTTTCGCCCACCACACCCTCCCTATCTTTCTCTTTTCTTTTCATTAGCCGCTTTTCGAGGGTGATATATTTGCTCCCTTACTGCTCACTATGGGTCCCCCCTCTTTTATTACGGTCCTGTTCTCTTCCGTTAGCAACTTTTCCCACCCCTTCTATAATTATATATTGGTGAAAATACTTAGCTTCGGGTTGTTAAGTTTTCTGACTCGTTCTCTGTGGTTCTTGTAGGTTTGTCTGCTGCTCGGCGAATTCTTCCATCGGGTCTCCTTTTTGTTCCTCGCTTTGGGGTTCACAATAGCGTTGGGGGAAAGTCGCCACTCTCCTCCAACCTCTGTAAGCACCCCTTGCCAAGTTTCTCACTACGAGAGAAACTTGAAGAGCTATTAAAAGTCCTTAAAGAACAAAAGGTTTGGAAGTATGCGAGGAGAGCCTCCCACACACAGCTTCCCTCGGCAAACCGGACTCATGATGTAATTCTGATGAACCCTTTGTAAAACCAATTTATTCAGGGCCTGGAATTGATAAATCATAGGACCAGCTCTGGAGCTTTAGTTGTAGGTGAGCAGCATACAGTTTTCCTGTTTATGGACAACAGGCTAATTGGTCTATAATTGGCTGGGGAGTGCTGTGAGCCCTTCTTATGTATAGGAACTACAATAGCTTCTTGCTATTTGTTAGGGACTTGGCCAGTTGAATCAATTGTGGTGAATAAGTGTTGCAAAATTGGCACCCACCAGACTCAATGATTCTTAAAGAGTTCTGGGGGCATCCAGTCAGGGCCAGGGGCCTTGCCAGGCTTTATTCCTTTTAATAATGTGAAAACTTCCGCCATTTGAACTAGTGACCATGTAGAAATGTTTTTGGAAATGCAGTAAAAGGTGAAGGTGTAATGTGTTCTTCCTTGTTTAAAAGGGTGGTATAAGAGTTTCCCCAAAGATTCGTTGGAATAGATGGAATTTTTTCTACTGGGAAAGATTAATTCCTTGTGTTTACCACTCACCAGAATATTTTACTATCATGAAGACATGAGGTGCAAAGCAGTTTCTGCCAAGTTAGAATGGAGTGAAGTTTTTTTCTTGTACGGACATATTGGCTAAATTGTACCATGGGGGGGCAAATGTGAGGGTTTTATTTGGTTTCTTAGTCATACAAATGGTACCTAAATGAGATGTAAGTAGTTCATAAAACAGGTCTTAAGGGTAGGCCCAGTGGGGGACTAGCTAGTCTGTCTGTTGAAAACACACAACTGAAGCTTAGTCTGCTGTTCACAGATGCTACAGTGGCTTAAGCAACTCTACTTTCAATAAGTTCATTAAAATTAATAGTTGTAAATGTCTATTTACATCCCTAGTCCTCTAATCTAGAAACTGGAGCTCAATGGCAGAAATTGAATGAGATGTGTTTAGATGGGGTGAAGATGGTGGGGGCCTTAGGGGGAAGTGACCATGTCCTGCTAGAATTCCTTTTGCTGTGGGGGACCAAGGAAGTTCGTAACCACACGTGTAAGTTAGATTTCAGTAAGGCAGACTTTAGGTATGATGAGAATCATTCTCTGCTGGAAGGGAAAGGAGCAAGTGAAGGGTGGGCTCTCCTAAAACAAGATCTTTTACAAGCTCCTGTCGCTATTCCAACAAGAAGGAAACATGGTAGGAGATCTAAGAAGCCAATGTGGATGAACAGAGAACTGTGTGATGTGCTAAGAGAGAGAAAGGAAACGCTCAAGAAATGGAGGCAAGGACATACCTCTAAGAGTATCTGTGGGTTGCTAGGCACTGTAGGTCAGCCATCAGAGAGGCAAAAGCTCACAGATATGTGAGGAGCAAACACAAGATAAAATAGGCCCACTGTTGGGTGAAAATGAAGAAACTCTGACAGAGGAGAGAGAGAGAAAGCAGAAAGGCTCAATTGCCTATTTTGCGTCAGTTTTTCCCCTGAAGAAGACAACAGGCTTATCTAGAGATGGAAGTAGGCAAGTCACAGCTCCTGGGCTTCTGGTTGACATGGACAGAGAGGTAGTTGAGAAGCACTTGGCTGCATTGACAAATCCCCAGGGCCAGATGGTATGCACCCAAGAGTGCTCAAAGAACTTTCTAGACAGCTTGCAGAGCCTTTGTCCATCAACTTCCAGACCTCTTAAAGGATGAGAGATGTGCCACAAGACTGGAGAAGGGCAGATATTATCCCAATGTTCAAAAAAGGGAGGAGGGATGACCCAGGAAACTACAGGCCAGTCATTCTGACCTCTGTCCCAGGGATGATACTAGAGCAGATTTTAAAGGGATCAATCTGTGAGCATCTAAAGGACAACTTGGTGATCCGGGGAAGTCAACACAGATTTGTCCTGAACATGTCCTGCCAGACCAACTTCATTTCCTTCTTTAATCTAGTGACAAACTTCGTGGATCGAGGGAATGTTGTTGATGTTGTTTACCTGGATTTCAGTAAAGCTTTTGACAGGGTTCCTCATGATGTTCTGATGGGTAAACTAGAGGACTGTGGACTGGACTCTAGGATAGTTAGGTGGATAGGGAACTGGTTGGAGAAGCGCACTCAGAGAGTAGTTGTCAATGGCATTTCATCAGAATGGAGGGAGGTGTCCAGTGAGGTGCCACAGGGCTTGGTTCTGAGCCCAGTACTTTTTAATATTTTTATAAATGATCTGGATGAGGGTGTGGAGGGGCTACTCATTAAATTTGCAGATGACACTAAATTGGGAGGAGCAGCGAACACACCAGAAGAAAGAGATAGAATTAAACAAGATCTGAACATGCTGGAAAAGTGGGCAGGTGTGAACAAGATGCAAATTAACAAGGATAAGTGGTATTGAGCCTTTCCTTATACTCCCTGAGCCTAGACCAGATGCCATCTCGCTCTGTTTGTTCATAGAAGGATAAACTTTCTGGTTATATTTTGTTTAGTATATTGGGCTGGAGGTGTTAATAGCTTTTTTTTTTTTAAATCAGCTCTCTTCTCCCCCTCACTGTATAAATATATAAATATATTTGGTATTTTTGTTGTTATTGTTGTTGTTATTGTTGTTATTGTAATTCCTTTCTTAAGCTCTTTCTGGTGTCTCCCTTTCCCCCCCCCAAATGCTATTTTTAGCAAGTTTGGTTAATGTCAAACAAACAAAACAAAACAAAATTAATTACAGTGTTAATTACAGTTAGGCGACTTGTATTCTGTATTCTGTATATCTGTCTCTTTAAATGTCTCTTTTCTCCCTCTTTCTCTGTCTCTTTAAATGTCTCTTTAAATGTTAAATGTTAGCTCTTCTGCTCTTCTGCTGTCCCTTTAATAACCTCCCGCCGACGTGGCCACGAAGCTCTGTTAACCGGCACTTATCCTCTGCTTCTCCTTTCCTCTCCACTAGGTGGCGCAGTCCCGATCTCGATGACGAAGCCTCGTAGTTTTCCACTCTCCTCTCCTCCCCCTCCTTTCTCCCACGGCTCGTTTTTGGACAAACACTTATCAGGGATACTGTAGACTGATCCTGTACTGAGCAGGGAGTTGAACTAGATGAAGAAGAGATTGGATTTATACCCCACCCTTCACTACCCAAAGGTGTCTCAGAACGGCTTACAAACTCCTTTCCCTTCCCCTCCCCACAACAGACACACTGTGAGGTAGGTGGGGCTGAGAGAGCTCTGACAGAAACTGCTCTTTTTCAAGGACAGCTCTTATCAGAACTACGGCTTGCCCAAGGGAGGAGGGGGGAATCAAACCCCGTTCTCCCAGATTAGAGTCCGCGCCCTTAACCACTACACCAAACTGGCTCTCCTAGATGGCCTGTATGGCCCCTTCCAACTCTGTGACTGTATGATTCTATTAATACAGTCAGTTTGCTCAGATACTCCCTGGATCATCTGTGGAGACTGGAATGCTGACCTTGGCAATGCCACAGAATGTTTAACAAGATCTCCTTTTTGGAAATGGGATTCATCAATAACTACTGTAATACTTGGTCAATGGAAAGCCAAGATGAACAAATTAATGTTGATGGCCAATGTTTGATAAATGTTTGGACTCACAATCATTAATCGGAACCAAAATTTCAATAGCAAAGAAGATTTCATCTGTGTCTCAGAGGTTGTAGTATTATTGATGATATTTTGGTTTTCCTCTAACGTTACAGATTTGATTTCTACATTTTTCCCTTGGCTACCTCTGTGGTAGTGATCTTGCCCCTTTACTCCTAGAATTAAGGTTAGGGAATCCAGATCCATCCTCTGGGAGCAACCATGTGAGAAACAACTGGCTGAGTTCTAATATTTACTCCCCATAGAGCCAGGAAATGGTCCCCAAGAGCGGTGCAGCAGATTGACATTTATTTATTTTATTAGATTTATACCCCACCCTCCCTGCCGAGGCAGGCTCAGGGCAGCTTACATTAAAAGCTAAAACAGATTAAAATCATAAAACAGTTATAAGATGCTACATGTACAATGCTACATAGAGGATAGTGAAAACACAGTTTTAATATTAACCATAGTGGGTCAGCAGTAGTTCTAAAATTGCTGTCCAGGCCCCATTATATATTAAGTACAGGCACAGCACAGGCAGGCAATGATGGATTCCGGGGCGCTAGCTCTTAAGTCTATGTCAAACTGTTATTTGCGGCTCCTCAGTTGAATGTCTGCTGGAAGAACTCCATCTTGCAGGCCGTGCAGAATTGTAATAAATCCTGCAGGGCCTTGATATCCTCAAGGAGCTAATTCCACCAGTGTGGAGCCGCTACAGAAAAAGCCCTAGCCCTGGTTGTAGCCTGCCTGGCATCTTTAGGGTTGGAAAGAACCAGGAGATTTTGCGACCCTGAATGTAGTACTCTCTGGGGAACCTAGTGCTTAAGCCCCCAATTTTAGGAGACTTAAGAGAAACAATTTTAAAGGGCATTCCAGAGAAGGTAATTCAGCCTTTTTGATTACCAAAGGGAGCTACCTCCTCCATTTTTTACCAGTGGATAAGCTGGTTCGATCCATCCCAAGAGCCACAAACAATTGGTCTTTTATGGGATAATTTGTAGGTAGGAGGAAATACTTTGCAGCCACATATAATTTAGGAATGTTCTGTTTTTGTTATGAAGGCACACATTACATAAGAACAGAAGCCAATGTTGGATCAGGCCAATGGCCCATCTAGTCCAACACTCTGTCACACAGTGGCCAAAAATACCAGGTGACATCAGGAAGTCCAGCAGTGGGGCCCGGACACTAGAAGCCCTCCCACTGTTGTCATTTCCACCACTCCCCAGTTTTCCAGAAGTTATGAATCCTATCCCACAACCTTATGCATTGAACCGAATGTCTGTTTAGGTACCAGAGCCCTGAGATGCCCACTCTTTCAAATTAGTGGTGCTGGTCAGGCACCGATGGCCCGTCCATCTACATTTAAAGACCATGTCAAATAGTGAATGCGTCATGTTGTGATGTTTCACCCCTGAGTCAAATGTGCGATATTGGGATGTAATATTTTTTCCTTTATTTATTTTCTTCCACTCACAATTTATTCCCCAAAAGGGAAGACACCTCCATTCCGTGGTTTGGCGAAATGCTGGCCAGGGGGGCAGTCGTGCCACTCCCCACCCCAAGTCCAGAGTGCTGGCTGGCCCTCCTCCAGCAGACACAGGGCAGCCCTCCCCACAAGGTGGGGGAGGGTTCATCAGTATTTACACAGTACAGTTTGCTGCTCCATCCAGTGAGTTGATTTCTCAAGCACAACTGACTGTGGAATGTGTGGGCAGTCCCCACCTCTTACCCCACTGGGCAGTGGGGGGAGGGCAAAGTGACAGTGGGGAAGGGTGGCCTCAGACTGTATGGTGAGCAGCTATGCCAGCCCCATCTCCTCCAGCACGCTGCGGGGTGACTCATCTTCCTCCTGCAAGAGGTCGGCCTGCTCAGTGGCTTTCAGGACACTCTTCTTGGAGGTGTCCTGCACTTTGCCCCCCATCAGGAACTTGTCCAAGATGAAGTAGTCCTTCTCGAAACTGAAGATGATACCCAGTTCACAGACACTGCCAGAATATTTATCCAGCAACTCGACATATCAGTGGATGAGCTCCAGTGTGATCAGCTCATTGTCTTGTTCCTCAATGGCACACCTTTTGTTGGCCACCTTCAGGTACCGCCACTTCAGAAAACTGCACATCTTGGGCTTGTGGGCCAGCACCACCTGCATGAGCTCCCACACCTCCTTCTTCTTGTCCTTGTCCAAGGTGGCTAGGTACCAGTTCTGGAGGTACAGCTTCCCTTGCTGGCCGAAGAACATAATGAAGCACATCATGGTGGTGACAGCGGCAGTTTGTCCCTCACAGGCCCCCGTCCAACTGACCACCTGCCCCTCTCCCCAACCTGCCCAGGTGCCTCCCAGCCGACCCCGCCTTCCATGTTGCCATTGGGATATAATAATCACAAGAATTCCCACTAGTGGGCTAGTTCGCTATGATAAAGTTTATTAAGAATTTATTAAGGTGGAAAAAGCATCCTTTCATAAAAACACAAAAGGTATAAAAATTAAAATCCAGTAACCTAGGGTGAGGACCATAGTTCCCTCTAAGCTGAGTTGGTGTGAGCTAGCTCACAGATTTTTAGCCTCCGGCTCACAGATTTTTAGCCTCCGGCTCACAGATTTTTGTCTTAGCTCAGGAAGAATGGCTCCAAAGCAAACTGATTTATGCAGCAGCCAAATCGCTCACTCACAACTTTAATGCCAGTAGCTCACAAAGTAGAATTTTTGCTCACAAGACTCCATATCTTAGAGGGAACATTGGTGAGGACCAACTTTCGTATGCCAGTCAATGACTCATATTCCTCCGAATATACCTTCCTTTATGCTCAACTCAGCTTTCCAGACCACAGTGGGACAGGCAAATGACTCAACAATAAGTGGAGGGACCTCAACACTCTTGGAATCTAACTCGACACATACACCCCGGGGCACTCCTCCATCACTGACATTCCTCTGTCTCATCAGCCCAAGAGCAGGCTCCATTGGACACCCTTCAGTCAAGTCTGGTATTGTCCATCGAGGAGAGGAATAATTGGGATTCCTCCCCACCAGCAAGTGGGAGCAAGTCAGTCAGTTCACAGGAAAAATCCCCTACTACCCTCCTGTGTGGTATCCTAATCACTGGCCGGATGATGTGGTGCTTATCATGAGTGAAGTTTGTATCCCTCCTTTAGGTGGGAAAGGACCACATGTGAGCCATTGGTATCCCTCCATTTGGTGGGAAAAACCGCAGGTAAACTGTTACCCCCTCACCAAAATACATACTTAGTGGTGTAATACAACTATTCAGTGTGACATTACCAGGCCCCACTCTCTGATACAATCAGACCCCATCCACGACTTCACTCCACACCACCCATGAGCCTCAGTGTTTAAAATTTGGGGACCTGGCAGCTTTACTCTCTCTGTAAAATTCATGGCTACAGGCCGTCATGTAATGGTTTTATGTTGAGTTCATAACTGAATGCTGTGAGCCTATTCCTCTTTAGCACAGTGAACTGAATACTAGCAGTTTTTTTTATTATTTTTATTTTTTTTCTTTTCACACTTCCATTTTAAAATCTAGAATTCAAGACATCGGCTGCGCAGGGTCAGGCTGTACATTGGAAGCCCCACGGATAGAAGAACATAAGACATGCCAATGTTGGATCAGGCCAAAGGCCCATCCAGTCCAACACTCTGTGTCACACAGTGGCCAGAAATACCAGTGCCATCAGGAGGTCCAGCAGTGGGGCCAGGACATTAGAAGCCCTCCCACTGCTGACCCCCCCAAGCACCAAGAAGACAGAGCACCACTTGCCCCAGAGTCCCTATCTATACCTTGTGGCTAATATCCACTGATGGACCTCTGCTCCATATGCTTATCTAATTCCTTTTTGAAGCCGTCCATGCTTGTAGCCGCCACCACCGTGCCCAAGAGCAAAGGCAGGATCTGGTGGTTTGTGCCACTGTCTGGGGGCTGGTGCCAGTTCAGTGCCACTCAAGCAGCAGGCTCAAAAGGAAGTGGGGGGGGACCACGACAGTCCATGGTGCCTCTTCCTTCTGCTTGGGGTGGCCAGAAGGCTGGTGGAACTGGGCTGCAGCAGCCTTCCCCTTAGGAGATTTCTGTGTCCAGCGTGTAAATCTGTATCAAGTCCAAGACAATTTCGTCAATACCCGGATGTCTCCTCAGCCGCCCGACTAGGGAGCCGCATTAGGGCTTCGGTGGCAGCACTTCCGGGAATACTAGCAGACTGAGGAGGAGACATCCGGGTATTGAGAGGCTCGTCGCGGGAGCCTCGGACCTCCCCCCCCTTCCCGTTGATGAGGAGCCCGGAGGCCATTTAGCCGCGCTTGATTGGATGCTTCGGGGCGGGTTAACGCTCATGGATCCCACCGTGCTGCAGGAGGCCAGCCGGATAACTCCCGACGCCAGGACGCACTTCAAAGTCTGCAGGTTCCTCATGGAGGCAGGTGTGAAACTGGGCTTGCGCTCCATCCCTGTTGCCACGGCGTGCAGCATCTATCACCGCTTCTTCACGGAGGTGCCTCTGGAATTCTACGACACAGGGACAGTGGTGGCAGCAATACCCGGAGGTAGTGGAGAAGAACTGCCCCTTCAGGTGCCAGGCAAAGGAGGGGTGGGCAGACCGGGGCCCGCCAGCTGACGCAGGCCCCGTTGCGCCACAATCTCCGTAGAAGATCGAGAGGTCATAGAGAGGGCTGGGATAGAATGTCCCCCCCCTCAGGCCCGTTTGTGGCTGTTCTTAGCCGCTGGCGACGGATTCCAAGAAAGAGGTGAAGCCCTCTGGAAGGTCTGTGCCGGCCACGGCTCCTTCTAGCGTCTTTCCTCTTGCCTCCCCCGCAGGTACATGCATCCTCGGAGCGAGCCGCTGGAGCTGGACACCCACTTCTGGGAGCTGAGGGACAGCATCGTCCAGTGTGAGCTGCTCATGCTACGGGTGCTCTGCTTCCGGGTCTCTTTCCAGCACCCTCATAAGTACCTGCTCCACTACTTGCTGTCCCTGAGCAGTTAAGAAATGAGTGCCATTTACAATAAGTAGAAGACAAAATCCAAAACAAATGTGTAGTTTTCCATATTTTATACACCTGGTTATATTAGATGATGTTATTGGAGTTCCTGGGATTATTTTTTTTCTTATTTTGACAGTGCACTTTCAGGTGCTCAGATGGCCACTTGAGGGAGCCTCTACATGCTAATAAAACAATCTGAAGAGTATTTGAAACTGCCAATGGAAGCAGAGCAGTGAGCCATTAAATAATGACTGTTCAGCTTAGGGTACAGAGCTGAAGATCCAAGTTCTGTCTGCACATTGCTTCATGCACATAGGCACCAGCTATGGTGTGGTGCTTTGTAGTTGCAGAACGTAATTGCAGGGTGACTGGGCAGCTCTACCTTCATGCCTATGTTATGATTCTTTAGTAAAATCAGAGAAAGTGGAAAATAGGATTCTGACTTCTTTCCTGCGAAGGCACTTTCTATGCATGCACTTTGATCCAAGCAATGGTGTCAGCCATCACAAAAATGATCTGTAGATGGATTATCACATGACCTCACCTTATCTTAAACCTGCATTGGGCACAGTTCATACAATCAGTGTTGTTAAGGGATGGCTGTGTGTATTTTTGCTCACCTTCACTGATGTTTAATAGCCAGAGTTCCCACAATGCTCATTGGCCCAGGGGAGACCTGTAAAAAACAGGCAAACCACCTCCTCTAGTTTCATGGTATTAATCACGAAATGAATTATTAGCTATAGTTAAAGAGAACATGCTCTGATCTGGATGACCCATGCTGGCTCAGTCTTATCACATCTTGGAAGCTAAGCCAGGGCAGCCCTGATTAGTACTTGGATGGGAGCCCACCAAGGAAGTCCAGGGTTGCTATGCAGAGGCAGGCAATGGCAAACTGTCTCTGTTCATCTCTTGCCTTGAAAACCCTATGGGAATAGTCTGTGACTTGACACTTTCCATACTGTGATCATATTTTACAATTTCCATCAACCATTTATTTATTTAGAAAATGTCTATGCAACCTCTTCAAAAAACTGTCTTGAGGTGGCTTATAAGGTAAAACACAAACAAAGATCTGTATAAAATTTAGAAATAAACAGTGGAACAGAAACAAGGCAATTTGGAACCCAACTGGCAAGAAAACGCATGATCACTTTAAAAGTATCCATATTTACAGAACTGGTCACTCACACTGTACTAAAATCTAGCAAGAAAACACTAAAGAATTCTGAAATCTCTGATAAATTTATATCCTGCCTTTCTCTTACAGCCCTCACAGTAGCTTACAACAGGTTTAAAACAATATAGAACAAATAGAAACAAAACAGCAGGAAAACAGGACAAGTTGCCCAAATGAAATTAGTCATCAGCCAAATATGATAAAACAGAAAATGATGAGGCTTTCATAAATAAGAAATGCCAAATTTCATGTGCATTTTAAAAATATTATATTTGGAACATAGGTTTTATGAGCTTCAGTTTCCATGCCTAGTCTTCTTCTGACAGAATATAGTGATATATTGTTGATAATATTGTTTTATTGCCCACAAATGCCAATTTCCCAAACTATGCTTTAGTTTGAGAAGTGTTACTCTTCTGTTTTGATTATACCAAGAAATTTTAGTTGCAGATGCTTCTAGAAAGTTACATTTACTCCCATAATTTTAATTGTTTGGATCTGGGAACATGCTCTGAACTTCAAGCTGAAGATGCCCATCTAAATTAGAGGATTCTTCTTTAATTTTTGATGCCATGGGAGAAATCAAGGACAACTATTGTTGTTCTACAGCCATAGCAATAGATCAATTAATCTATTACTATAACACAGTATATTATGAATTTGTAGTTTCCTTTTCCTCTAGTGATTAAATACAGTCTTCATAATTTGGATCTTTGATTTATATCTTGCTGGAGAGAAGACAAGAATCACTGGAAAAGACAATAATACGAGGAAAAGTTGAAGGTGGCAGGAAAAGTGGAAGACCTGACATGAGATGGATTGACTTAATCAAGGAAGCCAGGGCCCTCAGTTTGCAAGACCTGAGCAAGGCTGTTAATCATAGGACAGTTTGGAGGACATTAATTCATAGGGTCACCACAAGTCAGAAGCAACTTGACAGCACTTAACACAGAGAGAGTTTCAGGTCATTCTCATTCTGTTCCTTCATCATCTGAGATCCTTTGGATGAGCACATGTGAAAAAGCTTTTTCACAAGGTGGTATCAAAACTCTAGGAATATGTTATTATGGACTTTTGGATGTAGCTGCAAAAGTTTTATTCCAGTTGGCATTTAGTTTGTAATTTTTAGCTGGAACTGCTTTCAGATTTTTAATCATGTTCCAATGGCTTTCTGATTTGTCAAGAGTTCATGGTTACTCTAGTATTATCTGATTCATTTATTTTTAATTGTTATGAACCACCTTGGATCATGGACAAAAGGTATGGTACAATAATTTAATAATACTTTGGAAAGGAAACCAACCAACCAACCATAATTGGGGCACTATTGTTTTCAACAGTGTAAGGGGTTGTGCAAGTAAATTCCAGAGCAATCTTTTACAGAGGGAGTATGACATTTGTGCTTTCATGCCCATGAAATTTCTCATATGGCCACATCTTGTTTCTTGGGGTCATTCAAATCTTCTGGGGGTAAGAAGGCTATTGAAGGCTTTGCATGGGAGAAAGAGGAGGTGACTGCTCTCTTCACATCCACTGAGGCAAATGCTGAAATTGAGCTGCTCAATAGCAACATACAGCAGTGTATTGGTAGTGGATCCAAGCTGAACTTTAGGGTCAAGGATCTGAGTGGACCCTCCTGCAGCTTCAGCCCAAAAGAGAGAGCCTTATAGTAGACTTTTTTGTCCCAAACCAAGGGACAGTGGTTGCCCATGCATTAGGACACCATTCCACAGGAGGGTCTATGGGTGTTTGGTGGCCACAGAGAGATCTGCATTCAGAGACTGGAGGCATTTGGGCTCTTTCCTTCACTTGCAGCAGTTGATTTATTTATTTTATTTATTTAATTCATTTGTACCCTGTTTTTCCTCCCCAATGGGAACCAAAGTGCCTTGCACCATTCTCCTCTCTTTCATTTTATCCTCACAACAACTCTGTGAGGTAGGTTAGGCTGAGAAAATGTTGACTAGCCCAAAGTCCCCCAGTGAGATTCCAGGGCATGAGTGGCAATTTGAACCTGGGTCTCCCAGATACTAGTCTGACACTCTTAACCATGACACCACACTGGCTTGCAATAGAGCAGTGACTTCAAATATTCCATGCATTAGCTTAGTGTCATGATATGCATCACAATGTGATTCTCGCAAAGACCATAACAACTCCTGATTATTCCCTTTTTGGCAGATGATTGAGTGACCCAAGCAATGATTGAGTGACCCTCGTATTGACTTGTAGCTGTAATGTGGCAATTAAAAGTAGTATAATCAGTAGAACTGATTCATTGCCTTACCTTCAGCACCATATAGGGTATGTAGGCAACAGATCAAGGAACTGTGGATGGAGAAAATGAGTGAGTGGATCAACCAGCCCCCAGTGCAGATGATCAGCAGATGGATCAGCTAGATGAACTCACTGCCAATAAGCAGGATACTAATGATCAGCCAGCTTATGGAGAACAGTTATCCACAGTAGTGCAAGAGCCAAACCCTTCTGTACATTCAAGATCACCAGTTTTGCTCCTCCAAGATATTGGTACAAACTTACCAGCAATTATAGAGAGATGTGAGTAGCAAAACAAAACAATTCAAAATGTGTTAATACAATGGCTTATGAATAATGACCTATTCTAACTATTCTAATGTATAATACTATGTATAAGCACATACATTCACAGAAACATAATAGTAAAATGATAAAGATAATGATAAAAATTATTTCCCATTGGTTCAGTTGCCTGCATATAATGGGAAAAGGTCTATGTAGCTTAATAATAGCCATGAGAATGGAAAGCAAATTGCTGAATTCTCTATTGTCCTCATAGATGAAGGTTTAATAATAATAATCTTCTCAGTTTCTCTGTGCACTCTATGGTGGCCTTAATTATACAAATATGACAAAGCATATTTATTTATTAGCAAACTATTGACCATTTTCCGCTTGGATTCTTGTATATAGATATTATGTACATCTCTCATGTTTACTCAATAGTTGGAGCCATTAAAAATTTTGTAATTGTCATGGTTATGGTATGTTACAAAATATGCAAATTTCTGGTTGGAAGTCACTCAGGACATTGACTCTGTCTTAATAAACCATCCTCTTCTGTATTGTATGGGTCTGTGGGTCACATCAGCCCAAGTCTCTTGCATGGACCCCAGGTTCTGGGGAAGGTTAGGATTTCATAGTATTTCATTTATAGGCTAAACTTATATTCAGAAGTCCAAATTCTCAAATTTTCTGAGTTTCACTCAGCATTCATTAATCTGCCTTCAACCCAGTGTTCCCATGTCTTCTCTAACTACTCTTCCCAGGTCCAGAATAGGACATATGCTTAAAGACAAGACCAATGTCACATACACAAAAATGTCTTCATTGTTGCTGTGAACTGTACAGTTGAGATTGAAGAACAAACATGATTTTAATGACCAAGGATTAATAGTATGGGCATATCAGAATGATAACAATAGAACTCGCCTTATCATGAGCTGTATGTCACTTGTCCCTCGCCTATATTTTCTCCTTGGAATTTCAAGAAAAAACAACTTGCACATATTCCAGTATATCTTGCAAACAGTATGTTTTTGAAATATTGAATATTTGAAGTGACAGAGTGTTGGACTGGATGGGCCTTTGGCCTGATCCAACATTGGCGTCTCTTAGGTTCCTATGTGGTCGTTAGCCCCATATATGCGCATCAAACCATGTGATAACTATGTCCCAAACCATACACATACAGTAGACACATTAGAATCATGTGACATCTTTTAGATAGTGTATTTGTAATTCTGCTTTTCACAGTACAGGATACATGATGCGCCACAGCATTCATGATAGGATGACTTGAGTGATGCACTTGGGGAACACCAAGCACTATAAATCATGTTTCCTCAAAAATTGCTTTGGTGGACAGAATTTCTGGATATGTGCCTAGCCATTAGAGACACTTCTCTGCATCCTCCAACTTGATCTTAGATGTGTTAATACATCTGCTCTGATATGTTTTGACATTTCATTAAGCAAGACATTTAAGTTGGGGGGAAAAAACCATTTACTACTTACTAGCTTTCAGCCAGAAGAGAACAGTTAGAGTTGATGAAACGAGCCTCATTATTACCCATGCAATAATACTTCTTGTGTGGGTGCCTATGTTTCTCTGGGAACGTGGACAAGAATGTCACCTATGTCTCTGTTGTGATGCGTCACTGGTTCTTCATCTGATTCATCAGAAGGAATGAGTAATGTTTATGGAGAGAACAAACAAAGTATTTTACTAGTTTTGCTGGCATACACAGGTTTGTACAACAAACACCATGGAGGGCTCTGAAGCAGAAGGAGATCTCGTTATCCTGTGCAATCTTTCATCAATATATCTAAATGTGGCCCCAGGGGCAAGGGACGGAGGGAGGGCATGGGGAAGAATAGATCCCAGACAGCTTGTTAGTGGAAAATAGGCCACAGCTTTTATGGAGTACAGTTGCAGGAGCACTTGGTGCAACTTCGAGCCCAGATCCAGCATTGGGCAAACCATCTCCTGGTCAATGGCACCAGCCCTCACCCGAGCCCTCCTGCTGGAGGAAACTATGTGGGATGGCAAGTGCAAGGGTTCCATTTGGGCACCAGCCACTGCATGGTTCTGTTACTTCCTGAAGGCCAGAGCCAGGTTACAGCCCCCGAGCTGAGCATGTTGCTGGCCATGTTGCCTTAAGACCCCTTATTGGGATCCTCAGACATGCAGGCTTAGCCTCCCCTCAAAATTGGATCCAATCAAATGCCCAAACTGCCTCTAAAAAGCTGTGACAGGAGCACACAGTACCCAATGAACCCCACTACCATGGAATCCCAAAACCCAAGGGGAGGGCAGCAGGGAAGTCAGCACAGACTGAGAGGCCAGCTTTCTGGTGGCAGCCCCTTATGGCTTCAAGAGTATGTGAAAACTTGAGCCTCCCAGCTGCTGATTGGCTGTCCATTCAGAGCCAGGTTTAGAGGTTCAGAAAGTTCTGAGAAGTAAAGACAGAGGATTCTCCAAAAAAGAAGAAGAAGAAATCAAGAGTAAGAGAAAACGAGGACTGTCGACCGGGAAGGAATCGCTGTTTTTCAGCCTCCCCAGCATATTAGGCAACCAGCCAGCCAATTAAGGCCAAATTATTACTTATTGTTTGCAGCTGGAGGATGTTTGATAGTACAGCTAGACCTGTGGTCTTCACTTTGGCTATGTTTAAACCAAAAATGAGATTCTCTTAATCTCCCAGCAAAAGTCACTGTTCAAGCCATGCCTGGTTTTTAGAGGGCACTGCTTTTTGGAGGTTCAGAGGTCATTTTGGTGTTACATGAATAGCCTGGGTCTGGGTCCAAACTAGACCTATTCCAAATAGCCCCAATGCAAACTAGCATTGAGAGATGCCTATATGTTGAAGTCCCACTATTTCTTGATTAAAACTGGGAACCTGTGGGCTGAAGTACACTTCGCTGGAGCATTGCCTCACACTGTCAACACAGTTGTCTATGGGTTTTTTGACAATGTGAATCATAGGCGGAATGTTTTATTTGACTATATGTAACATGGATACCCTGCAGCTAACACCTGTGTTGTCTACAAACCCCTACACCAGAAAGACTTTTTTGAGTGTATTTCCAAGTAACTGGCTACCCAAACGGAGACTGTACAGAAGACCAGCGTTGCTAGTTTGTTAGCCGAATTGCTCTTTAGGAGAGACAATTGGAACAGTTTAATAATCGGGATTCAGGTCTGTGTCTATGGAGGATGGGCTGCCCCAATATGTTTCAATAAAGAGACAGAGACAAGAATAAAATTCTCTTTAGTTTACTGTATATTAAGCAAAACATGCAATATCATACACACACACAAGAACTATGTAAAAACAGATAGATTGGGTAAAGCACTGTTGCATTAGCAGGTTATCGTTGGCAGATGATATTTATCTCAGGCAATGCGCCGCTCCTAAAGCTTCCAGCAGGAAGGTATTAGGGAGGGAAGGAAAATGTAAATGGGGAGAAGCACGTGTATTCAGACCGGCTGAGAACACGCGTGTAGCACTCTAGCTGCGCACACTAGAATGTAAAGCAAAGTAGGGGTTGGGGGGATAGGGAGCTGGGCATGAGAGGAACAGCAGACAGACAGGGGTCATAGGTGGGGGGATGAAGAAGGCTGCTGGTCTCTCTCTGGGTTCTAAGTTTTAAAGCTGCTTGCGAGCAAGAGGGGGTGGGCTCCGGCGGCTTACACCGTGGCCCTTCCCTACAGGTCTGGGGTTGGCTAGAGGGTCAATTTCCAATCTATTGCTTAACTAAACCATTAGTACCTGGGAGGGGGAAAGTGGTATGTGCAGAGAGAACAGTAACGCTGACTCATCGTTATAGTCATGTGGATTCTTCATGTGGAATGGAAGCCTGTTGTGGTCTGGCGCAAGGGGGAATCCTGGAATAATCCTCTCATGTGTAGGCTTGAGCGTCTGGGCTAACTAATGAGTTTTCTGTGTTTGCTGTAAACCTTGTGTTTGCATACACATGATAAGCTTGGAGACACAGGAGCACCTCTGAAGCGATATGGGTCAGCGGATCAACATCTTCAGCTGGCATTGTTTCCTCTGGGCGCCCTCAATGTGACCTCTTTATTACACAGTCTCTTTTATTAGCCCTTTATATCAAGTTTTATTCATATATCATAGTCCATAACTAGCCCAATATGAACGTCTGGGCTAACGTTGTGAATACCCACCCCCACAACCTCCCTGGAGAACACTGGCTAGCCATATACTTGGCAAAGGATGGATGTGGCGAGTTCTTTGACAGTTATGGACATTGTCCAGATAGTCCCCTATTTCCAAAAACCATTGTCAGATTTTTGAGAAAAAACACCAGTGAGACAGTATTTCAAACCAGGCAACTGCAAACATCTGACTCTGTGGTCTGTGGATATCACTGCATATTTTTCCTGCAGCTGCGCAGTAAGGGCCTTTCTTTTGAACAGATTCAAAAACTGTATTCTGATGATTTAGCCCAGAATGACCTAATGGTGGAGCATTTTGTAAAAAACAAGAGGGGTGTGCCCAGACATGTTCCAAACCTCTTTGTGCAAGCCCAGGCATGTGTATCTTGCAACGAGTTCAACCATCACGACCACAACATTGTATCCCAATAAAGCACCCCTTGTGAGGTTAAAATATAACTTTTTGTCTGTATGTTATTTAAAACAAACACAAATTCAATGTAAACACCAGTTTTTATTTTACATAATTACAAGTTTATCCAGCTGGGGGGTGTTGTAGTGTGGCACTTTTTAGAAGCTCTGTGAGAAAGATGGAGTGGCGTCTCTGTAACAGAGGCAGGGTTCTTTAGATGCTCCAAAGCTTGGCAATTAACCGTGTTGCCCACAAAAGAAGATGGTACATTCAGTTCAGCCATGGTCTTCAGGAAAACATCCCAGCCTTTAGGCATGTGATGGCTAGGCACATCATTCGTTTGAGTTATCGCCTTGACCAAATCCATTAAATGAGAACCCTTTATATTTTCCCCTCTGTATACAAAAGTTCCACGGTCATCCCAAGAAGAAACACTTTTGTTTTGTTTCATTTTGTTCAACAGCACCTTTGCCCGGCTTTTATATCTTTCAGGAAGGCTGTCTATTATTTCTTGGAAGACCAAATCAGAACTTGTAGGGCTTTCTACAGAGGCCGCCTCTGGTTGAGGCAGAAACAGGCTGAGTTTAGATTTCTCAGTTTCACCCTGCTTTACATGAGTTAAAAATTTCTGAAGTAGCACGTCAAAATACTTGGCCTTCTCATAGTCAGTTAAGTCTTGCCTTTGGAGAACCCCCTTCATATTGGTATCTAAGGAATGCATTGTGCTGGTTCTGATGTTTTCATCCTTAGGGGGAGGTGGGTTCCTTAACTGCTCCAGCTGATGGCTAGGAACAAGGTACATTTTTTCAGCATATTCCATCACTGGCTTGTTAAGAGGCCAGTTAAGAGTGGGATAGCAAAGCTTAACAGAGGCGCGATAAACCCTCCAGATTGTTTCACCAGCTGTTTCTTCTTTTTCAAAGATATTCTTTTGTTACTCAGGTTTTTAATAAAAGTTCGCTTTTTCCTCAGCACACACACCTGGCGAGGTGAGAGGGGGATGTTCCCTTTTAAAGTATTGAGAGCAATCTCTGCGATAGCTGCAACCAGATCATCCGAAGCTGTGCAGAGAATGGCTTTCCTCTGTTTCGGGGGGGCCTTGATAAGTATCTTTAGGAGAGCCAAATTTCTCTTTATACGGCTGGACATGTTGCCCTTTTGAGGCTTCAGGGGTAATAGACTGTTTAGGGTGCCGGTCGTTTCCTTTTGTGCCCAACAGTTGTCTGCTTTGTTTTTAAGGTGTATGCCACAGGCCACTCGGGTGGGAAAAGCCCGGATCTTAGCCTGTAAGGTTCTGGTGTAGTAGCATTTAAATCCACAACCAGATACCCATAAGGTTTTTGTGTGGCATCCTCAAAGGCCTCCAGAAAGAACTGGGCCTTTCCAGGGTACATCTGACGGGCCAGTGTGGCAATCTGTAATTTGTCTCTGGGGTTTTTAAACAGCACCAGATATTTG
This sequence comes from Gekko japonicus, assembly GCF_001447785.1. Lineage (NCBI taxonomy): Eukaryota > Metazoa > Chordata > Lepidosauria > Squamata > Gekkonidae > Gekko > Gekko japonicus. The sequence continues at coordinate 1,834,480 of NW_015163606.1, forward strand.
GTATTTAAGCTGATGGTTCTGTTGCTTTTTCCACGAAAGAAAAGATTCTGAGTAATAAATAAAATGCTCAGATTCTGGTGGTGCACATATTTGGTAAAGGCTCTCTCTATTTCAGCATTTTCACAAGCAGAGTCCATCAAATCATCAATGATAATCAATTTATTACTGGGCAATAACTGAATCACAAAGGGTTTCAGGCACCCCTTCAACAAACTTTACAAAGTGATATTTACAGTGGATTACATCATACATATTCTGCCAATAGCTGTAAAACTATATAATATTTTCAGGCACAACAGAAAGCACATGTTGAGCATTGTCCAAAATACTTTTTACAAATACTTTTACCACAGTTGGACCAGCCAATACTGCAGAAAATGGATGTTTCCAGCGTACATCCATCTTAAAATCCGTATGGCAGGGTTTTATAATCGTCCACAAGGACCCTCTTATCGTAAACAACTTTCAGAGTTTTCTTAAGCGGCCCTGTCTGAATGAGCCACTGGCTTTTATCTCTTATGATGGAGGGTTGCTGGACTCGGATCTCTTTAGATGCCTGCTCAGCAGTGTAGTCTAGGACTAGGTCCTTCAGTGTGTCAAAGTTAATTTTTTCAGAATTGGTAACGTTGAGCGTGATGCCCTTGGCTTTCATGCACGCCTTTCCCCCTGATAATTTGTACCCGTAAGTTTTGGGCCCAGCTGATGTGAACTCTGTGATGTGTTCATCTGGCGGGATTTCACTTGTGAGGTCCCCTAAATAGTCACCCAATGGAGGATTCCAGTCCCCCTCCCTGCTGACAAAAATTACTGAGTCTGTATCATGGTACAAGCAGCGATCTTGCAGCTTGTCCAGGACATCATAAAGCTGAAGCCATGCATAAGCAGTTGTAAAACAGGCAATCAGGACATTTGTGTTGCCTGTTAAAGTCACTGAATCTTTGGCGTGTTTCCAGGCCACACTTGCTGTCTCATCATCAATGATTTTTATTTATTTATTTATTTAACATTCAATTTATAGACTGCTCACCCCCTAAGGGCTCTGAGTGGTTTACATTATACAATTATTAATTTCATTACCGTTTTACTAGGGCCACACAGACAATGAGGGGAAGGACTACCTATCAGGCACCCATGGTTGGGTCTTAGTTGTTGTTGTTTCTTACGGAGGTTCTTCAATCTGGGCGATGATGACTTTGGCGCAGGTCTTCCTTTTGGTCACAGCGACTCCTTCCAGGTATGGACCCACAGCGCATGATGGCGCGTGCTATCGCAGCTGGCCTCCGTCCAATTGGCTCCGGCCTGCCGTGTTGTCCCGCTGCCGTGCTTTGCCGGCCCAATCTCCGCTCAAGTCGCTCGCCTTGCTGCCGTTGCTGCCACTGCCATGTTCCGACGACGCCATCGCTCTGCTCCTCAGTCACCGCCACGCCACCACGAAGGGAAGGAAGGGTGCGCCCCCGCTTTAAGAGCAGGTACCCATTCGTCTACTCGCCCGTACGGGCTTTCGAACCGCTGGGTGGGCGGGAGCTGAGACATGGGCCGGGAGCTCACCCTGGCCATGGTGGGACTCGAACAGCTGAAGCTGTTCGGTCAGATGGAATGCAGGCTTCATTTACTGCCTGCGCTACCGCTCATATGCTGGTGAGAAGGCATATTCTAAAAGTTTGGTTGCATCTCTCACAATGGTTGTATTTACCAAGTTTGAATGCTGGCCAAACTTGCCCCACAAAGAATTTAGAAACAATTTCGCAATTTGACACTTTGCAGGGTTGACAGCTATGTGTTCAACATGCAGCTGAACACCTTCCTTCTCTAGGTAGTCCGCAATGTATTGGGCCTTTTTTTTTCATCATCTGCACACCAGTTAGGATAGCCAGAAGCTTCCTGATTTTGGCAGAGATGCATTTTAATATATTCAGAAAATAGATTTTCGGAACTTACCTCAAAATGCCACACCTCACTAACAGACATCACCGTGTAACCCTTCTCTAGAGCCTTCATCAGTTCTACAGAACACCACACGCCTTCTAGAGCTCTTTCCTCTGCTGAATGTTCACAACGCCCTTTCTACTTAGCCTCTGCATACGTGCGACACAGCATTAACACAAATTTGTCACCCACCTTTTAGGGTAAAATAGGAAAAAGAGGCCTTGAGGTGGATGCACCTTAAGTTTGATCAGACCAAAATATTCAGACGGGGGGCAAAATCTTTATAAACAATTTGTGGGTGTCCAATAGGGTATTTCTTGGTATTGTTCACAAAGGGGTACAGGCTGGTGAGGTCATAATAGAGTATTTTTCACTGTCCTTGGCTTTGTAATAGAGACAAATGGCATTTGTCCGCCCCCCAAAGAGCGCCTCTGTGGGTAGCAGAGGTGACGGGAATTTCACCTCACTGAGAAAAGCCCCAAGATCCCTGTCAGTTTCCACCATATCTCTCCACTCATGTTCCCATAGGGCACTAACTACAAACCCCTGGCTTTTCAGATAACTTTCTTTCCTTTGTGTTCGATAGTATAATTCACCAAAGATTGAATCTGTCAAAGGGTTTCTCTTGGTTGGGTCAAAACAGGTTGGAATCCATGATAAAAACATCCTTTATATTCATAACCTGTGTGTTGCCCTCCAACGACGGCATAACCATCCAGAAAATAAGGCCCTATTTTAAACTCGCCACCTTTCAGTGTTGTGCGTTGCGTGTAGCACAGCGTGTCTGCTTCTAGCCAGCAGTAGTCAGCCACCAGGACTATTTCAGCCACTCCAGCTCACCAGCCACTCACCAGCACTCAATTTCAGAGTAAGCTCTGTATAGCACCACACAAGACAGTCCTGTGGTAAACTATGTACAGAATTTATTTACAATACTTACAGTCCGCTGACAAAGTGCTCCGCCAATCACCATTACACGAGAAGAGAATGAACAGGGCTGCACTTGTCCAGTTATATACATACAGCATCCAATCAGCTAAGTGCTGACTCATTGTAACTGACCTCATGCCTTATCAGGTCTTAACTGGTCAGGACCGGTTTCCAGCAGCTTGCCTGCTGACACATAGATCACCATGATCTGTCAGCTGGATATTAAATATCCGACATTCAGTGCATGCTGTATCTCAACACCTTCTTTACGCTCAAGATATATCAGCCACTGTATGGAGGCTGTTGAAAATCTCTTTGTCTGTCTGTGGTAATGAGCTTCATAGTGTGAATAATTTCTTGTTTTAATCAACAACAGGACGCCATCCAGAAGAGGTGATGACGTCAAGAAGAGATGGACATCTCGAGTAATCATCCGTTTCGAAAATTTTCTTTGTCAAACAAGTCTCCTATCAAAGAGTGAACACAGCTTCAAGCAAGGAACACCCTGACCCCATTCTCTCAAATTTGACAATAAACAATAATCAATAATACATACAGTTCCGTGTTCTTTCTTAGTACAGTCAACAGCAATATAATTCTAAGATTCTGTGAACAAAAAATTCTTTCATTTAATACACAATATATTTCAAATTGTTTTCTTAAAAATTAATGATGTCAAAGTGACTCATTGCCATCTTACCAGATAATTCTTATCACAGCTCTCAGCTAACAATCTTTAAGTCAGACAACAAGTCTTAACAGCTGTATATGTGACTTCCATTATATAGGAAGTCTCTGAAGACCACGTGCCATTCCTACTGAAGGTGCCAACTTATCAGTGCTATTCACCAATTCACTGTTAGTCTAACATCATTTCCACAAACACTGGGAGCAGAAACAAGGAGAGTCTTTCATACAGAGGGATATATACAAAGTACAAAGTACACCTAAAGAATCACAGGCTGTCATGTCCACAGTATACCATCCTCACCATATCTCTATAAAGGTAAAAGGTGGTCCTTAACCTTGTTACAAAAAGCAAGACAGTTCTAAGGATGCATTAAGGCCAGCCGGTTGTACTGTATTGAGCTTGAAGGTCCAAAATGCCTCTCTCTGCAATAACAGCTTATGTAAATCTGATGAAGTGTAGGGCTTAGAGCGAACTACCTCCAGAACAACACATTTAAAATCATTTGGTCCGTGTCCTGTCTCTGAAAAATGTGGTACCAGAGGCGCAGCCAGATGTTTATGTCTTAATTTAGATCTATGTTCAAGTATTCGTGTGCGTAAAGCTCGTGATGTTTGGCCCACATATTTATAATTGCAGCTACAGACAATAAGATACACAACACTTTTGCTTGCACATGAGGAGAAGTGCACTAAGTTTTTTCTAAAATTTAACTCTGGGAAATTGAGTGCACCTGTCTCCCACATCAAGGGGCACGCGGCACATTTGCAGGGGCACGCAGCACATTTGCCACACTTAAAGTGACCCTTCGGAAGAGTGTCTGCTTGGTGTTTTTTAAGGACATCTGCTCTGATTAATCTGTCCCGAATACTTTGGGTTTTTCTAAAGCCTATTAGAGGAGGTTGTACACAGGCTGAAATATCATTTACAATGTGCCAATGTTTAAGAATTATATTCTTGATTTCATAAGCTCTGTTGGTATACTCTAAAGCCCAACACAGTCTATCTTTGGTGCGATTCTCTGGTCTCGCTTTAAATAGCTCAGAGCGATCGCGTCGCTTGCTCTGCACCTGGCATCCTCTGTGATCCTGTTCGGGTATCCTCTCTCCTTAAACAACTTACAGAGCCTATCTGATTCAACCTCGAAGTTTTCATTGGTGGTGGAATTTCTCTTAGCTCTAAGAAACTGCCCATAGGGGAGGTTGGTTTTCAAATGGTCAGCATGGTGAGACTTATAATGTAGCAGGGAGTTCTTATCGGTCTTTTTATGGTAGGGGCGAACTGCCAACCGTCCATTCTTTACATACACTGTGGTATCCAGAAAGTTGATACTTGAGTGGCTGACAGCATGTGAGAATTTGATCGATTCATGTACCGTATTAATCCAATAGACAAAAGATTCCACAACCTCCATTCCTTTGATCACCATGAATAAATCCTCAATATAACGCCTGTAAAATAAAAAGTGCTCAAAATAAGGGTTTGTATCATTGTTCATAATCCACATTTCCTCAAAATTACCCATAAACAGATTTGCAACACTGGGTGCAAAAGAACTACCCATAGCCACCCCTTTGGTTTGAAAGTAAAAGTTGGTACCAAACCTAAAAAAACTTTTTCAAAAATAATATCTACAAGATCTAACAAAAAATGAGTAGGAGGAGTGTTATTGGTTCGTTTTCCCAGAGTTCTAAGGATACACAGCCTAGCTTCCTCATGGGGAATATTTGTGTAGAGTGCACCTACATCTAAAGTCACTAATACCGACCCCTCAGGTACTGCCATCCCTTCCACATGGCTAATGAAGTCCCGTGTGTCTTTAATATCTGATGGTAAGGTACACACAAAGGGTTGTAAAAAAGAATCCACAAATTTAAAAAGCGGCTCCAGTAGTGAGTCCGTGCCTGAAACGAATGGTCTGCCCGGAGGGGGGTGTCCTGATTTATGGATTTTTGGGAGAGTGTAAAATATAGGAACCCTATGGTATTTTCTATTTAAATATTCGGCCGTTTGTGTTGTAATATATTCAAAGAGAATTCCTTCATTGATAGTGATAGTAATAAGCCTACTAACCTCACAGGTTGGATCATAGTCGATCCTGGTGTAATGATCAGAATTTCCTAGTTGTCTCTCAGCCTCCAGAATATAATCATCATAATTCTGGAGTACTACTGCTCCCCCTTTATCCGCAGTTTTGATAACTATGTCTGTCATTTCAGACCACTGTTGAAGACTTTCCCACTGGCTTTTGGTAGTGTTATACCTTATAGGGAGCTTACGCTTTTCTACAGCTATAATATCTTCTATTACCTGACATTCAAAGACTTCAGTAGATGGATGGTTAACTTGTGGCATAAATTGTGATTTTATTTTAAAGGGATCAATCTCTGTGAAGGCGGAGCCTTCGAAAAAATGCTTCAATTTGATCATCCTGATTAGTTTAAATACATCAATCCTAGTTTGGAAGGCATCATACTTGGGAGAACAAACAAATCCAGGTCCCAAGTTGAGTACCTCCAGCATTTCTTCTGTAAAGGTTCGGGAAGTCAAGTTGACGACTAATTTCTCTTCCTCCCTCTTTTGTACACACTGTGGGGGGCCTGATCTTTCTTTTTTTTTTTTTACCCTTCGATCTAAAAAAGGTCTCCCAGAGGGTCCTTCCTCCCCAGAGGTGGTGGCTGAGTCCTCCGCCTCAGTTGTCTCCATTTCTGACAAAGGTTCTCTGCTGTCAGCCCATGACACTCTTTTGGAAGGAGTGGCAGCAGGTGAACACCATCTATACACCCTGTTGAGGGTGTAATCCCTATGGTCCCAATCCAGTTTTTTTAGTTTGGTCTCCCTCATTCTATCTTCATATAATTTCAGTTCTTCTTCAAGTGCCTTGATCTTATTACCAAATTCCTCCTGGCTAAATGCATTTTTGAGCTTTTCTTCCACCATTTTAGCCTCTTGTTTAATGGTTTCTGCCTCCTGAGTGGCCTCATCAATAATCAATAGCATAAGGTCAAATGAGCATTTATTTAAAATTGCAACCCATTTGCTTTTGAACTCCTCCTTATGGAGGAACATAGCTGGACCTTTTTGCAATCTAAGTCCTCTGGGGATTATGTCAGAATTGCAGTACTCCGTAAGGGACGCTGCATGGAGTGACATCCGTATGTCCTTTTTGCACAAAAAATCTAATTGGGTCCAATCAGATGGATTCCTACTGCCCCTTTTGAGGCCAGAGTTGGCTCCCAATATCCTAGATCTCTCTTCTTCCGAGAATGCAAATCTGTGATTAAGAGAAGACATCTCCCACAAGTCACAAACAAATAGCAATTGGGGGAACAGCAATACAATGGACATCAAAACACAAATTGCTGCAAAAGTTCATACAATCAAGAATGATAGACAATAGAAAAGATGATGAGCTTCGTAGTGTGTATAATTACTTGTTTTAAGACTCTCTTTGTTTCTGCTCCCAGTGTTTGTGGAAATGATGTTAGACTAACAGTGAATTGGTGAATAGCACCGATAAGTTGGCACCTTCAGTAGGAATGGCAGTTGGTCTTCAGAGACTTCCTATATAATGGAAGTCACATATACAGCTGTTAAGACTTGTTGTCCGACTTAAAGATTGTTAGCTGAGAGCTGTGATAAGAATTATCTGGTAAGATGGCAATGAGTCACTTTGACATCATTAATTTTTAAGAAAACAATTTGAAATATATTGTGTATTAAATGAAAGAATTTTTTGTTCACAGAATCTTAGAATTATATTGCTGTTGACTGTACTAAGAAAGAACACGGAACTGTATGTATTATTGATTATTGTTTATTGTCAAATTTGAGAGAATTGGGTCAGGGTGTTCCTTGCTTGAAGCTGTGTTCACTCTTTGATAGGAGACTTGTTTGACAAAGAAAATTATCGAAACGGATGATTACTTGAGATGTCCGTCTCTTCTTGACGTCATCACCTCTTCTGGATGGCGTCCTGTTGTTGATTAAAACAAGAAATTATACACACTACGAAGCTCATCATCTTTTCTATTGTCTATCATTCTTGATTGTATGAACTTTTGCAGCAATTTGTGTTTTGATGTCCATTGTATTGCTGTTCCCCTAATTGCTATTTGTCTGTGATAATGGTCATGTCGCAACAAGGCAATTGTATATGGTTTTAAAAACATATACACCGGCAAGAGTTATATGCTTAAAAGGGTCGATTCCTGACACTGAAATAATTTCTTCCCTGTACAGGAGACAGGCCTTTCTCAGGATTTTAACATCCATCTGGCAATAATAGGCCAGCTCTTTTCGGAGATCAAAGAAACTGTTTTGGTTTTCCTGGTACCAGGAAACAAACTCTGCTCTCTCACCAGGCATCATGTTAGCAATGCCATAATCCTCCATCTTAGGTAAAGGCCCAATATAGCTACTGTTTGCTGCAGTGTTAAAGAAATGGGGGAAGAACCCCTTACAGCCTTGAAACCCCATGGCCTGGGGCATTTTTGCAAGCTTCATTGGCAAAAAGTTTAAGCTGTCTAGAAACCTGATGCCCAGCTTCTTAACAGTAACGCACATCAGTTTTCCACCCTGTGTGATGAGATCCACCTCTATCTTTTCCACCAGCAGCTGCCTAATGATAAAGTAATTATCATATCCTTTTGCATTGTGGGCTAGAAACGTGTAATCCTGGAACTTTTGTTGAATAATTTTTTAACAAAGCCTGAAACACATCCGGTTCCTTTGAATCCCCAGGTAATACATTCCTCTAGCCCCATTGCAAATATGTAATTTGGTATATGTATCCCAGTCTCTTGCATACACTGAAAATCATAAAAGACATATTTGTTTGATATTTCATTCTTTTTAAGAGGGGACATGAAGCAGCGGTGGCTGTTTATATGGCCAACAGGCTCCTTACATTGCTTACACCACCGAACTCTCCATGTGTGCTTTTGCGGAGCATAGGCATGGCATGATTTGCAGTAGCTTTTAGTTTTGCAGATCTTTGACAAAACCACGTGCCTTTCTAAGCAGGCTCTGGATTTGCAATATACTTTACAATTAGGGCACCTTTCCTCCTTCTCCTGCTGAGCACAATGGGGCTCCAAACACATGCGGCATCTATATTTGCAACTGTGAGAGTGACTATAAACGTTACCACATACCTCACAATAACGTTTCTTACCAAAAAAACCCTTTACATTTCATCATGGAGCAAGATAAAGTATGTTTGAGGATATGTAGGGGACCCACCTCTAAAAATTTCCCAGCCTTTTCCGCCATTCATTATCACGCCGATATTTACCTTTAAATGTTTTTCAAATGTGGCCACATCAGATAGCAATATTTTCTGCTCATCATTTATTTATTTATTTATTTTATTCAATTTATACCCCACCCTCCCCGCAATGGGGGCTCAGGTTGGCTTACATGGAGGCAAACACCAATATAAAACATAATTAAAATACCAACAGTACAAAACATTTTTAACAAGTTATTGACTAAAGTGCTCTAGGTGTTCAACATGGTATTTCAAAGATGGCATATTTCGACTATTCAGCATCATCTGCTCCAGGGAAACGCTGATGTTCCCTCATCCAGGGCCAGGTGAAGATGGAATAATGGTGATGGTAGTGGCGGCTCCTACTCATACGCCTGGTGGAAGAGCTCCGTCTTACAGGCCCTGCGGAACTGTACAAGGTTCATAAAAAAACTTAAGCTCCCTATACAACAGGCAGGCACTTTCTGCTAATTCGGGGATAGTAGCCAACTTTTTCGACATAACCCCCAAGAGACTTATCCCAAAACACAGGTTACCACTGGCATTATTAGGATTTAATTAGTGCTGTTTTTTCTTATGGATAACCTCACTGTAGAGGATGGTGCCTATAACTCTCCTTGCCCTCCCACCTGTTTCTGATTACTATCATAACTAAGTGCAGGGAACCATGAAGGTGGATTTCTGCATTACTCTGCATAAGGTTTGCCATCTGGTTAATAAAATCATCAGCAGGGAAGACTCCCAATGGCTTCCTCACAGAACGCAGAGGGTTTGTTAAACCCCTAACCTGCAAATGAAGCTGAACTAAGTCCCCCTCCTGGACTCTGCCTCTCATCTCATTGAGAAGTCCCTGAATAGATTGTTGGATAGCCGCCTGTACTATTAAAGGGTGGTTTAACTGCTCCAAGTTCACAAATCTAAAAACTTCTACATATTGATCCATCGGCAAGCACTGCAATTGGCGTTCCCACTGCCCTTCCATTTCTAGATAAACCCTTGGGGGTTCAGAGGATGGGGGAAATTCTTGTGGGGGTGGTTCTAAGGAGCTTTTGTCTTCAGGGCTGGCACATACAGGGGGTGGTGTGGTGTTTCTTCCCAAATGGGATGTGGATGGAGCCTCTTCCTCTGAGCAGGGAGAATGGCTATCACCCATGCCATCATTTGGGCTCTTGGGCTTTCTAACTTTACAAAGAAACTTTAAAAGAGATTCACTTTTTTTTTGGTGAGATTTAACAATTCTAGCATTATTCAGCCGCTTTAGTATGCCACAGTTTTTTTCAGCTTCAAGCGTTTGACATTCGTTTGGTATGGGGGCTGACGCCCTCTGCCCTGCCCTGCACCCCTCTGCCTAAGCACCCTTTGTTCCCTGTTTATACAAGTGGTATTCCTTCTTATAATTTTTAAATAGTTGTCAGTGAATGAACCCATTATAGCTTGGAAAGCAGCGTGAGGTCCCCCTTTGTCTGAAGAGTGCAAACTGGGAACTTCTCCAGCTGCAGCCATTAGCTGACCACCTGTATGAACCATTAACCTTGCCATATTCTCTAACAACGATGTGAAAGAAGTAGTGGTAATGTCCATTTTTTGTTTCTTATTGGGTGGTTCACCCAGTTGTTGCAGTTTACAGTCAGTTTGGTGTATGTGCATTCTTTTTGGATTACCGCTTGCTTTTGGCTTGGGTTGGTTTGAAGATCCTTTCACATGACGTTGTTCTGTGGCTTTGCAGGCAGGTTCAGGATTGGAGGCTGGGATTTCAGGTTGGCAGACCAGACTGGGCTGATGCAGAAGTTGGTTTGAGGCTCTTTGAGGAGAACTGTACCCTGTTAGAGAGAAAAAAGGAATACATTTTCAGCATGACCCCCCCATCCACTTTTTGTCACAGAACATCAAGCAATTCAAATATTTAAAAATACCTGGCTGTGGTGTTCTTTCATGTATCATCGCTCCCCACAAAGTCTGTGGTGTATGCGTTGCTATAAAATTGCTGCCATGGGGTTTTGATGGGGATCTATCATCTCTGCCATTTGTGGGGCTCTTTTCCTCAACTAAATAGGAGATAGCCAACAGTAAAAAATCTGATTTTGCTCAATAGGCAGCCAGTTTAAAAATAAAAGACCCTCAAAATATTAAATAACGAAATAACAAACTGGATCTTAAGAATGAAAAGGCAGCATTGGCTTACAACTGAGTTCAGAAACCCACTCCCACCAAAAAACAAACAAACGACAACAAAGCATCATGCAGTTGTGGCTGTAAAGCAGCTCCAGTTTCTGGTTTTTTTTTTAATCATGTGCTACAATAAAGAAAGGCCCAAAGTGAAAATCTTTGCTAAAATGAAGCCATGGTTTACAACAGCTACTGGCTTCTTTAAGAAGTATTCCCCCACAAAGTAATATAAAATAAAATGAATCTGAAAATAACACACAGCACCCCCACCCCCAACCTCATGCTGTTTAAATATTTAAAATTACCGGGCTGCTTCATCGTGGTCCACAGAGTCTGTGGAGATGTCTCTTTAGAGTTGTTTCCATCTTTGCTGTTTGTGGGGTTGTTTTCCTCAACTAAACAGAAGACAGCCAACAATAAAAAATCTGATTTTTGGTCAATAGGTGGCCAGTTTAAAAATAAAAGACCCTCAAAATAGCAAATAATGAAATAATAAATTGGATTTTAAAAAGGAAATGGCAGCCTTGGCTTACACTGAGTTCAGAAACCCATTCCCTACAAAGTAATATAAAATGGCATAAGAGGCCTAGTGTGAGAAAAGCCAGGGATACTTCTTTCTCTATGAAAAAGCACACAACTCCCTGCTGCAGTATACCACAAAGTACTACAGCCAAATTATCAGAAAGGTAAAATTCAGAGCACATGGTCTCCCTCAAACTAAAAGAAATTAAAACCAAAATACCTGAATGCCTGAAAGGTTTTCCTTCAGACATTTTAGTTGTTTTTTTTTGTTTTCCCCAGCCCTATAAAGGAGACACAGTTTTTTAATAGGAAGTGAAATTGCTTTTGCCCCCCCCGTCCCATAAATAAATAAAGGAACTTACCTTGAGAGAGATCCAGCTTTACTCTCTGGCTCAGAGGATGTGGAAAGAATGGACCACCCCTTCGCTAATCCATTTAAAACATCCTGGGTCCATTGTGCAAAAAGCTAATCCAGGATTGGTCATCCCCCTGAGCCCACCCCTTGATGGCCTGCTGGCGCATTTAGCCCATCCCTCTGTGGAGGCAGGCCCCTCCCCACCATGGGACACCCTGCGACACATGACCTGCTTTTGGATAAGGATTGGTCATCCCCAAAGCCCCAACCCCTGATGACCCGCTGTAACTCTTAGTCCCATTCCTCTGTGAAGGCGGGCCCTTTCCCCAGCCATGTTCTTCTAGGCACACATGGCCTGCTTTTGGATATTTGGTAAATTACCCATTTTATTTATTTTTATTTTTTAAAGAAATATATATGTATATAAATTTGCCCCATCCCTCCTTCTCCCCCAGATTTTGTGAATATAAGAGATCTAAATATTGGGTATGTGGTAACTGCTCTACAGTAACTATCCTTGTTGGTAAATCTAATCAGGGCAAATCCTTGCTGGTAAATCTACTCAAGTCAAAAAAACCCACCCCACCCCCCTTTCTGTGGCTGAGCCATGCCTGGGGCAAGTAAAACAACATTGAATTTCAAAATGGATCCTTTTTATTTCCAGTTCATTTTACAACACTGATTTACAAAATGCTTACTTTTATTTACAAGCATCTCTCTCTCTTTTACATCACTGTGACACCATTTAATTTCTGAGTGTTTTGGTGAGTATAAAAGGATCTGTAATGTAGGTCTTTAATATAACCTTTGACATGTTTTAAGATATTTTTATCGGAGGGTTGCAAGATGGTCTCAAGAGCCTGTCATGAATCAACTGCCTCTCCAACTTTATTTAATAATTCAAAAACCATGTCCATATGCTCTTACGTGAATGCCAGACATTTCATAGCATAGGCAATTGAAGTCACTACAAGTAGGATAGGACTTGAACACAGTTCATCGTATACAAATTTAACTTTTCTGTCCATTATTTCGTGAGACCACTCAAGGCATTCATGGGAAGCCTGAGCTGGGGCCTGGAGAGTACACCCCTCACACGATTCATATAAATATTCGCTAATACAGTAATTCAGAATGCCATACACAGTGGCTCTTACAATGTTCCTCATGTTTTCTTCACATTGCCGAGGTGGAATAAAGGCTGTATCCTCAATAGTTTTCATTTTCAGAAGTTTTCTAGCAGACATGACCCTTTCATCGGGGGTACTGCCAAAAGATAGTGCCGTTGCTGCTGCTGGTTGTCCCTGTTAGAAAGGTTTGAGAAGGCATTTTTAAGCAACTTAAAAGCACTAAGCAAAGTTTTTTTATATATACCATGCCCCAGTTACTTTCTACACACACACACACACACACACCTTCCCTTCCATTTTTTTCTACAACTTACCGCTGCCTGGGAGTTCTCTGCTGGAATGGGGTCTTGTAAATCCGGAACTTCTGCCATTACAGAGTCTGGAATTTCCCAGATTTGGCTGTCCTCTGCGGTAGATGGCATGTTGGTACTTGCAACTTTGCCATTGTTGACCGGGGGCTGGAAAATAAGGACCCATTTTTTTTACTTTTTAAAACTTAAAGAATCTATGCCTGTTTTGTATTCCACATCCCAGTTCCTCCCCATCTCCCCATACATTTTCAAAAAAATTACCTGTGCTGGGGAATGCTCTGCAGGGATCAGTTCCTGGAAATCTGGCAGATCTTCCAGCAGCCTGTACCATATTTGTGAAATCTTGCTTGTAGGCCGCATGCTCTCAGCATCCAGATTGAGCCGTGTTTCTCCATCATGCATGGTTAGAGGAAAGTAAAGCTTTGAAGGTACAAATTCTTCATCCTCATCACTGCTGATATACTGTCTTTTAAAGTTAAGTTTCACCACTGGTGGAGGGGTGGAAAGTACCAGGGGTCTGACAGGAGTGTTCATGTCCATGTCCTCAGCAAGATCGTGACCACGTGCCTGCTAGCACAAAATGGTTTCTTTCCTCAATGACTTCCTCCTGGGCAGGGCCCTGACCCATGCGGGTCCCAGACCATTGGCAATTGGCCAGGGGTTACGGGGCGTGTTGTTAGAGGGGTCACATGGTCATACCTGGGCATTCCCACTGCTGGTTGCCCCATTTCTGGGGGTGGGGCTGCAGCAGGAGGAAGTTTAATGATGCTACAGTGGGTGGCGTTAGACAAGGGGAGCAGGGCTGGGGTGGGTCAGGTGATGGGGTCAGATGGTGGGATCATGTGATGGGGTCAGGTGATCAGGTCATGTGATGGGGTCATGTGGGTCACTTCCATCACGCTCACTTCATTAAGTATTCATGGTGGCCTTGGCTGCCGTCATATCCGGTTACGCAACTTCATTAAATATGCATGGGGAGCCAAATTTCTCTTTATACGGCTGGACATGTTGCCCTTTTGAGGCTTCAGGGGTAACAGACTGTTTAGGGTGCCGGTCGTTTTCTTTTGTGCCCAACAGTTGTCTGTTTTGTTTTTAAGGTGTATGCCACAGGCCACTCAGGTGGGAAAAGCCCAGACCTTAGCCTGTAAGGTTCTGGTGTAGAAGCATTTAAATCCACAACCAGATACCCATAAGGTTTTTGTGTGGCATCCTTAAAGGCCTCCAGAACGAGTTGGGACTTCCTGGAGTACATCTGCTGGGCCATTGTGGCAATCTGTTATTTCTCCCTGGGGTTTTTAAACAGTACCAGATATTTGGTATTTAAGCTGATGGTTCTGTTGCTTTTTTGATGAAAGAAAATATTCTGAGTAATAAATAAAATGCTCAAATTCCAGTGATGCACATATTTGATAAAGGCTTTCTCAATTTCAGCATTTTCACAAGTGGAGTCCATCAAATCATCAACTATAATCATATTCATTTTATTAGTGGGGAATTGTTGATCATCACTAAGGGTTTCAGGCAACCCTTCAACAAACTTTACAAAGGGATACTTAGAGGATTTCATTATACAGAGTCTGCCAACAGCTGTAAAACCATACAATGTTTTCAGGCATGAAAGAAAGCACAAGTTATTTATTTTATTTATTTATTTTGAGATTTATATCCCACCCTTCCAAGTGGCTCAGGGCAGCTAACAAGCGGCTAATGCCGGATTAAATAGATAAAATACAATAAAACAATATTACATATCCACAATAAAATTCGTAACAGTATTTACCTATTACCCTGTATCTAAATCCCCAAGATGGACAGTAATCCCAAATCGACGGCCAGCTTTATTAAATAGCGAGGGCTCCAGCAGTGATGTTCTCCCCACTTCCGCCAGGCAACACATACCCCCACATAATAATAGGGGTAGATGATGGAACAGTACCACAGTGGTGGAATAGTGGCGGTGGTGGCTCCTACTCAAAAGCCTGGCGGAAGCTCCATCTTGCAGGCCCTGTGGAACTGTATAAGTTGAGCATTGTCCAAAATACTTTTTACAAAGAAACTTTTGCCACAGTTGCTAGGGCTGGCCAGTACTGCAGAAAATGAGTGTCTCCAGCATACATCCATCTTAAAAACCATACGGCAAAGTTTTGTAATCTTCCACAAGGACACTCTTATTAGAAACTACTTTCAATGTTTTCTTGAGTGATTCTGTCTCAATGAGTGTCACACTTTCCTGAGCTCACCATGTCCTGTCCTCCAGTTGCCGTAGCCATGCCAGTGTCTGACCTCTCTCTTCTTCCTGGCCTAGATGTACCAAAAAGGGGAGCCGGCCGTCTGGAGGTTGGCTTGGGTTGGATGGAGGAGTTCAAAGAAGGTTGGGTTCCTGATGGGCCTCAGTACGGGGGAATGGCAGGGGGAATGGCAGGAGAAGTTATGTCACCCTCCAGCCCCCCCTCCGGTCCAGCTTGGTACGCTCTCTCTTTCTCTTTATTTTGTCACTGTGACTGTTCTCCTCAGCCCTTCCCACTCTCCTTTCATCCTCCCCCTGCTTCTGAGCCACCCCCAGCTTTTCGCGCCACCTCCCTTCAAGAGAGGAGACATGGTCTGGCCTTGTTTGACCCCACCCCTTCCTACATGGCCTCCCCACCACCCGTGGTCACTGCTGCCCATTCCTGGCTGGGACTCCATGGCTTGTGCCATGGTTGAGCTCCGGCCCACCCCCAGTCTCCCTCCTCCCTTCATCGTGGCCAGGGTTCTTCACCCAAGCCCTGTGGGCCAGGAGGTCCTTCTTCTGTGGGTGCTGCTCTCCTCAGTTGCCTCATCGCCATCCCGCTGCCAACTGCCTCGTTCCTCTCTGCACTCCCACAGCTCCCGGTAAGTGATGGGGGTGGGCTTGCGGACATGGAGTGCAATAGCTTGCTGGGCCCTGGCTCTGGTCCATCCTTCCGGGAGGCCTGGCTAAGACCAGGACACACCCCCTCCCTAGGCCCATTAGTCTGGTCCCTGTCATTCAGCCGAGACAGGTAATCCCCAACATGGTGATCACGGCCGGCCCAATGGTGCATAAAGAACTGAAAAGGGGGAGGGGACATGTACCATTGTAAGATACATGGATTGTGGTCCTTCATTTGTTCCAGCCACAAGAATGGGGCATGATCTATGATTAGTCAGAATGGGTTATTAACTAGGTAATACTGCAAGGACCCCACCGCCCACTTGACTGCCAAGGCTTCTTTCTCCACTGTTGAGTATTTTTCCTCAGCTGGTTGCAGCTTGCAGCTGATAAACAACACCGCTCAGTCCTCTCTGTGGATCTTCTGGGATATCACCTTGCCGAGCCAAGTTTCGGATGCATCCATCTGCAGAACAAAGGGGTGGGTGAAGTCGAGGTTCTGAAGAACCAGTTCTGTTGACAGGCTCTGCTGCAATGCCTCAAAGGCCCATGACTGAACATCATCCCACTGGATAGCATGGGTTGAGTCTTCTTCAGGCAGTCCGATAGAGGACTGGCCAGGGTCACGTAGTGTGGGATGAACTTACTGTAGTAGCTGATCACCCCCAGGAACCATCTCATCTGGTGCTTGGTGGTCGGTTGGGGGTGGTGCTCAATCATCACCACCTTCTCTGGTAGGGGGCATAACTGCCCATGCCCCACGAGGAATCCTAGGTAACGGAGTTCCTGGAACCCAATTTTACTCTTCTTGGGATTGGCATGCAGCCCGGCTGCTTTTAGGGCCTCTAGAACCCTCCGGAGGTGTTGGAGGTGTGTCGGCCAATCTGGGCTGCAAATAATATAATCTATATATGCCCTGGCAAATCTGTCGCACTGGGCCAGGGCCTGGTCGACTAGTTTTTTGAAGGTTGCTGCTGCTCTCTGAAGGCCAAACGGCATCCACCGGAATTGTAATAGTCCCTGGAGTGTCGCAAACGCTGTCTTCTCCCGGTCTGGGTGGTGCACTGGAACCTGCCAATATCCCTTGGTTAAGTCAATGGCAGGCAGGTAGCGGGCCTATCCTAGCTGGTCTATTAATATGTTGGACCAGGGCATGGGGTACGCATCAAATTGAGACAACTTGTTCACCTCCCAATAATCTACCCAAAAAGTGGTCCGTCCCATCTGTCTTGGGCACCAACACCACCGGACTGCACCAGGCACTTTGCGAGGATTCGATCACCCCCATATCAAGCATGCCTTTCACCTCCTGCCCGATCAGCTCCCAGTGCTTCTGCAGTGTTGGGCGCCATCTAGTACAAGTGACCTTACCAAGTGCGGTGGGAATATAGTGCATGGCCAGGTGAGTGCACCCGGCGGGGTCTCAGTAAAGACACCTGGGACCTGGTCCAACACCTCTTGTGCCTGAGCCTGTTGCTCCTCTGTTAGGCTGGGGTCAAGGATTGGGAAACCCAGCTTTCCTCCCGTCGCAGTCCACGACAAAGGCCCTTCCCGCATCGCCTCTGCCACTGATGCCAACTGATTGATATCAGCCCCTGGCCTTACCTGCCATTCCTTGAGATGGTTTATATGAAGATGTGTGTTGTTCTTTGGTTGTGCCTCACATTGGACTTCATATGATAGTGGGCCCAACACTCAGGTCACTTCAAATAGGCCTTGCCAGTGGTGTGGCTGGGCCAAGGCCTGGCGGGACACTAGCACCCGGTCCCCCATCCAAAAGGACTGCTGCTGTACAGCCTGGTCATAACATCACTTCTGTAGTTACTGTGCTCATTGCAAGTAGCCCAGGGCCTCCTTCTACACCTTTTCTAGTTGCTCTTGCAGTTTGGTCACATAGACACAGACGTTTTCCTCCCTGCTCAGTATTTCCCTCGCCCACTGTTCCTCCACGAGCTCCAAGATCCCCTGGGGGATCCTTCCATAGAGGAGCTCAAAGGGGGGAAATCCCGTGGAGGCCTGGGGAGTCTCCTCGATTGCAAACAACAGGGGGTCCATGAGCAGGTCCCAAGATGTGGGCTGGTCGTGGGAGGCTTTCCATAGCATGTTCTTGAAGGTTTGGTTCATTCTCTCCACGAGTCCGTCAGTTTGGGGGTGGTGAACTGATGTGAAAAGTTGTTTTATGTGGAGGGTGTCACACACCTGTCTCATTAGTTGGGCTGTGAACGGGGACCCCTGGTCGGTGAGGATCTCACAGGGAAGCCCTACAAAGAAATGTAGGAGGGCCTTCACCACCCCTGCTGTACTGGCTCAGATGGTTACCACAGTTACCACACACTGGAAACTGGAGACACAGTCTGGAATCAAGTCAAATAACAGAGCCACGTGTCAGAGCACCGGGAAATCAGTCCAAGGTTGCAGGAGCTAGGAGAAGTTGCTACAAGCCAGGAGCGGATTTGAGCTTGCACGGTTGCTACCATACTGAGGCAGGTGCGTGGGGTGTTTATGAACAAGTCCTCCCTTCCCTGGGAGTCAACCTGTCAAGACTCACAGCTCCTCGTGTTGCTTTTGCAAGAGCTGCCGCCTGGCACTCTTCCTTCGCTCTTGCATATTCAGCCTCTGGCATGCCCTGCATCTGGGGCACTCAGGAGAACTAGGTGGGGATTCTGGCCTCCCCCTGGTATTGGGCTGGCAACAACAATTGGTCCAGGGGCCCCAGTCTGCCTCTCACCTGCCTATACCGCACCCTGCTTACCTTCACTATCTGAGGCTCCCCTATGGTGTTCCCCAATGGCTTCCAGGATACCCAGTGCGTCCCATCCTAACAGTAGTCAGCAAGGGAGTCTCTCCATGTGGGCCAGATGGATTTCATGTAGTTGGCCCATGTATTGTAGCGGGACGGCCACCACCAGACATCGCTATGATTGTGGCCACTCACACAATGGGTAGGTTTGGGGGCAACAAACGAATAAGGATCATGGAAATAGAGCTTACGCTATCCAGCAAGGCGTTGATTTGCCGCCCCCTCTAGGTCCACCGGCATGGTCCAGGCCGGTGGAGGGTCTCGTGTCTTGGCAGCTTGCATCGAGTACTCCTCACTGAGGTCACACTCCATCATAGGACACTCCCTCTTTAAATGTCCCCACTGCCCACAGGTGAAACAAGGCCCTATATTGGTGACAGTCGTCGTCCCCAAAGGTTGGGTGTTGGAACTGCTTTGGGAGGGTGCGGGAGAGCCTCATCCCCTGGCTGTGGGCCCCCCTATCATCCCACATAGGGATAGTGGCCCTGGCTGCACCAGTGGGTGTTGTAGCACAATCGCCCTCCTTTCCCAGGATTCTCGGGTACGCGTCCTCCTGCCGGAGCATTGCCTCCCCATCCCACGGGTGTTGGGACCTTGCCGCCCCTTCCTCCTGCCATTTTAGGTGTCACCTCTCAGCCTTTGGCCGCCTGAAAATTTTCCCACAGCTCTTGGGCCTTGGCCACCCTCGTGGGTTTTCAACAAGCTACCCAGTGACATGTACAGGGGGGCAGTATCTGAAGCAATTGTTCAATGACTATCTGTTCCAAAATGCACCATCCATCCTTGGTGGTTGGGTTCAGCCAATGGGTAGCCAGGCCCCGCAGGGCTGCTATGGTGGCCCGGGGTCTTCCACAGGGTGAGAGGGTCAGTTCCCTGAACCTCTGACAATATGCTTCTGTGGTGACCCCATAGCGATCCAAGATGTCAGCTTTCAGTTTCGTATAATCGGCAGCCTCTGTCTTCTCTATTGCCTTCATGGCTGCCTGGGCCTCCCCCATCATGTACGGGCCCAAAATGAATGACCACTGGTTAGGGGTCCATTGGGCCACCTAGGCAGCCTGTTCAAAAGCCTTCAGGAAGGCCTCAATCTCGTCATTGGGGCTCAACTTGGTTATCAGTGACCAAGGTCCCTGAGTCAGCTGGGGGTTCCCGCCCACTCCTGGTGAGGTGCGCCCAGCTGTGATGATGACCTGCTGGAAATCTCTCATCATGGTAGCTTGCAACTGCTGCTGCTGTTGGGCTACATCTCATAAGAGCTGGACCTGGTGTTTGGCCAGCCATTGGCCGAACTGGGTGAGATCCATGTTGGGTGGGTCCATTGCCAATGAAAGGGGTTGGGCCTTCACCAACTACTGGCTGTCATCTCTTCCTGATGATTCCATAGATGATGTGTCAGGACTTGCATCACTGGCTTGCTGAGACGGGTCCAGTCTCGATGGTGGGGGTCTCCACCCCGAAAGTGTGGGCAGGTGGGGGAGGGGCCTCTTTAGTGGATCAACACTGCCCACATTCTCCACCATATAGTCACACTTTCCTGAGCCCGCCATGTCCTCCTCTCCATTCTCCGTAGCCATGCCAGTGTCTGACATTCCTGGCTGGGTGTACCAAAAAGGGGAGGTGGCCGTCTGAAGGCTCACCCTCGGGGCCCTTAGGTTGGCTTGGGAAGATGGAGGAGTGCCAAGAAGGTGGGGTTCCTGATGGCCCTCAGTACGGGGGAACGGCAGGAGAGGTTACGTCCCCCTCCAACCCTCCCTCCGATCCAGCTCTTTCTCTTTCTTTTGTCACTGTGACTGTCCTCCTCCTTGGCCCTCCCCACTCTTCTTTTATCCTCTCCCCCTGCTCCCAAGCCACCCTCGGCTGTTGGCTCCACCTCCCTTCAAGAGAAAAGAAGCAGTCTGGCCTTTTTTGGCCCCGCCCCTTCCTGCGTGGCTTCCCCATTCACCGTGGGACTTGCCCCCATGGCCCTCAGCATTTTTCTTGCCTGCCTGCCAGCCTGTCTTGGTTTCCCCACCACCCATGGTCCCTGCTGCCTGTTCCCAGCTGGGACTCCATGGCTTGTGCCATGGCCAAGTTTGGGCCTGCCCCTGGTTGCTCGCCTCCCATCGTCATGGCTGGGGTTCTCCGCCCAAGCCCCACGGGCCGGGAAGTCCTTCTTCTGCAGGCACTGCTCTCCTTGGTCACCTTGTTGCTGCCCCACCGCCGACTGCCTCAATCCTCTCTGCGCTCCCCAGGCTCCTGGTAAGTGACAGGAGGCAGGCTTGTGAACGTGGGGTGCTATCTCTTGCTGGGCCCCAGTTCTGGCTCACTCTGCCAAGAGGCCCGGCTGGGACTGGGACAATGAGCTACCAGCTTTTGTCTCTGATGATGGAAGGCTGCCGAACTCTGATCTCTTTAGATGCCTGCTCAGCACTGCAGCCTAGGACCAGGTTCTTCAATATGTCAGTTATTTTTTTCAGAATTTGTATTGTTGAGAGTGATGCCCTTGGCTTTCATGCACACCTTTCCTTATGATAATTTGTATCCATATGTTTTGGGCTCAGCCAACGTGAACTCTGTGATATGCTCATCAGGTGGGATTTCACTTGTGAGATCCCCTAAATAATCACCCAATGGAGGATTACAGTTCCCTTCCCTACTCACAAAAATCATGGAGCTTGTCCAGGACATCATAAAGCTGCAGATGGGTATACACTATTGTAAAATAGGCAATCAGAACAATTGTGTTGTCTGTTAAAGTAACAGAATCTTTTGCATGTTTCTAGGCCACATTTGCTGTCTCATCATCACTGATGTCAAATCCTGAAACATCATATGCTGGTGAGAAGGCATATTCTAAAAGTTTGGTTGCATCCCTCACTATGGTGGTATTTACCAAGTTTGAACACTGGCCAAACTTGCCCCACAAATAATTTAAAAATAATTTTGCGATTTGGTGCTTTGTGGGGTTGACAGCTATGTGTTCAGCAAGCAGCTGAACACCTTCTTTCTCCAGGTAGCCCTCGATGTATTTGGCCTTTTTTTGTCATCTGTGCACTGCCCTGGATAGCCTGACGCTTCCTTGTTTTGGCGGAGATGCATTTTAATATATTCTGAAAACAGGTCTTTTGAGCTTTCCTCAAAATGCCACACCTCGCTAATAGACATCACTGTGTAACCCTTCTCTGGAGCCTTTATCAGTTCCACAAAACACCACACCCCTTCTAGAGCTCGTTCCTCTGCTGAATGAACACAACGCGCTTTCTGCTTAGCCTCTGCACATGTGTGACACAGTGGGAACAGACATTTGCCCTCCACCTTTTATGGTAAAACAGGGAAAAAGAGACCTTGAGGTAGATGTACTTTAAGTTTCACCAGGCCAAAATATTAAGATAGTATTATTAATTAATTAATTAATTAATTATTTGGATTTATATCTCGCCCTCCCCGAACGCTCAGGGTGGCTAACAGAGGCATTATGCTAGATTATAACAATAAAACAGTATAAAATACTAAAAATACAAAATAGACAATTAAATAGGATTCATAAAAAGACATTTTCAGTGCTCCCCCACTCACTTAGGTTGAAAAACCAAGATGGTGTTCTCAATTATATAGCTACACAATGACAGCAGTGCATATCCCCACTATCCTGTCGTCCAGTGAGAACGTCCCGCTCCCTCTGATGGTACCCGCACCAGCGGTGATAATGTGCAGAGATTATAGGGCATTGATGGAACAGTAGTGGTGGCGGCTCCTATTCGAAAGCCTGGTGGAAGAGCTCTGTCTTACAGGCCCTGTGGAACTGTACAAGGTCCCGCAGAGCCCGGATCTCCTCTGGGAGCTCATTCCACCAGATAGGAGCCGCCACCGAAAACGCCCTAGCCCTGGTCATTGCAAATTTGATGGTCTTGGGGCCTGGAACATCCAGGAGGTTTTGGTTCCCTGACTGTAGTGCCCTTGGGGGAACATGTGGGGAAAGGCGGTCCCTTAGGTAGGCTGGTCCCTGGCCATATAGGGCTTTAAAGGTGAGAACCAGCACTTTGAAGAGAATCCAGTACGCTATTGGCAACCAGTGCAGCGCTTTCAGCACAGGCCAGATGTGATCCCGTCTAGGAAGACCCATCAACAACCTGGCCTCAGCATTCTGCACTAGTTGCAGCTTCCGAATCTGCAACAGAGGAAGCCCCATGTAGAGAGCATTACAGTAGTCTAGCCTCGAGGTGACCGTTGCGTGTATCACTGTGCCCAGCTCATCGTGGTCGAGGAAGGGGACCAACTGCCATGCCAGCTGAAGATGGTAAAAGGCCGACTTGGCAGTGGCTGCTACCTGGGCCTCCATCGTTAACGAGGAGTCCAGGAGCACACCCAAACTCCTAACCTCCAACACTGGCACCAATGGTGCCCCGTCGAAGGTCGGGACAGGGAGCCCCAACCCCGGACCGATCCGACTCAGACCTAGGACCTCCATCTTTGCTGGGTTAAATTTCAGCCGGTTTAGTCTGAGCCAACCAGCCACAGCCTGTAGTGCCTGGTGAAGGTCATCTGGAGTGGAGTTCAACTGGCCGCCCAACATCAGATATAGCTGGGTGTCATCTGCATACTGATGACACCCAAGCCTGCAACTCCGGGCAATCTGGGCAAGGGGGCGCATGTACATGTTAAACAACATCGGGGATAGCACTGCCCCCTGAGGTACCCCACATTCAAGGGACCACCTCCAGGACTGCTGATCCCCTATCGCCACCCTTTGTCCCCGACCCTGGAGAAGAGAGGCCAGCCATTGGAGGGCAAGCCCCTGGACCCCCACGTCAGTGCAGTGGTGGGTCAGCAGCTGATAGTCGACCGTATCGAATGCAGCCGACAGATCACAACAGTGCCACTACATTGCCTCGATCCAGATGCCTACGGAGATCGTCAGCAGGGCTGGCTCACCAGCTAGGTGAACTAGGCCTTCACCTAGAGCGCGAGCCAGCCGTTAGGGTGCGGGAAGAGAGGCAGGGGTGGCCACCGGCAGGCCCTCCCCCCGCAGCCCAGCCAATAAGAAGGGCAGGGGAAGGGGGCCAAGGGGATCGCTGCGCTGCCTGTGCCTGGCGGGGCCCATGTGGCAAGGCAGGCAGGCAGGGAGCCAATCCCTGAGCCGCTGCCAGGCCGCCGGCCCAATCAGCGCCCCCGAGGGAAATCCCGCATGTTAAACGCAGGAATCCCTGGTGGCTGCCGCCCGGCAAGGCACTCCTGGCCAGCTCCGGGAAGGTGCTCCTCCTCCTCTGCAGGTAGGTGAGGTGAGGTGGCATGAGGTGAGGTGGGGTGGGGGAGGTGAGCAGCAGCAGCGGCGGCCGGGAGGAGAGGGAGGAAGGCGAGCGGCGGCCGGGAGGGGGGAAGGCGAGCGGCGGCGGCCAGGAGGGAGAGAGAGAGGGAGGGGGAGGCAAACAGCAGCGGCAGCAGCTAGGAGGGGTGGGGGAGGCGAGCAGCAGCAGCGATCAAGGCCCCGGCTGCTGCCTGCCTCTTACGCACACTTACTTGGGAGTAAATCCCCCACAAACGGCCCCTTCGCACGTGGAGGCCACTGGCGAAGCTGAGATGTTCTTTCTGCTTTCAGAAGCAGAATCCCCCCCCTTAAAAAAAGGTAGTCCTATTTCCTCTGCTCGAGCCCCCGAGGCTGCCTGAGGAACCGGCCCCCTCGCTCTGTGGATAGTTAGATACTCTGAAGGAAATCCCACTGAACGCAAATGGCTTTTGATGCAGGGCTGCCACTTTCCCGGCTGGATCAAGGGTTACGGGCTTTTTTGGGGATTTTGGTGAGGGGAGGAGGGGGAGGGAGACGGATCTGCCCCCCCCACAGCAATCTTGAACCCAAAACTGAAGGACTGTGGACTCCAAGGGCAGTTGGTCCGAAACCCGAATTGAAAAAGCCAGGCCACAGCGAGATTTGGCTCTCGGAACATCCGATAACATTTTAAGCCTCTCAAACGCTGTGGATTTTGAAGGGAATTTGTCACACAGAGAGAGAGGGAGACACGGACGCACCAACGGTGTACGTGTCCATTCAGATGGCCAGCCCTAATTCTCAGGAATGAACCCGATTTGTGTGTGCCTGGCGGGGGGAGGTATTAAAGGCCATTATCCGGCAGAGGCTCATCTTCGGTTTACCAGCCTTCAGTTCAGGATGTAAACATGGCTAGACTTAAAAGAATATTTGGAAAAATACTGGGATGTGAGAGACAATTTATTTTGCTTTGATAACTATTGAGTATAGAAAATTGTGAAAAAATAAGTTACCAGTTGAATATGTAAAGATAAAAGAGGAGTACTTAAGAGTAACCTAAGGATTATGCAGGAGGCTGTAGCACTGTGGGAAGCCATATATAGGGGGGGGGGAAGGGAGGAGGGTAGGATATAAAGGGATAAGAATTGTATCACAAATGTTGAACTTTGTTGAATATATCCTAAAAATAAAATGTTTAAAAAAAAAAAAAAAGGATTTAAACATGGCCAATCCCGGAGGGAGAAAGAAAGAAGAAAGAGACAGAGAGACAGACAGACAAAGAGAGAGAGAGAGAGAGAGAGAGATACAAAGAGAGACATAGAGAGCATTTCTCTCGAAGAAATTGGCCTTCCCGTCTCTCTCAGTAGTTGTTTTAAGGCGGCTCAGTCGACCTGCTCAATCTCTGGGGCTCTCTGGCGGGAGCCCCGTCTCCAGAGTAAACTTTTAATTCGAAGGCCAATCCGGACCTGCGCTGGAAATGCCCTGCTTGGAAGTCCCAGAGAGCGGTGGTGGCAGCCGGGAGGGGGAGGGGGAGGGGAGCAGCAGCGAGCAGACCCTTCGGGCGCCAAACTGGACCCAGCCCCCGCCAAAAGCCCTTCATCTCCCTGGCCGCTGCTGAGCTTGCCGGACTCAGGAAGAAAGAGGCAGTGGCAGTGGTCAGGGAGACGCAAGGCTTTTGGTGGAAGCGGGGCCAGGTGCAGTTTGGCGCCCCCCCCCTCACCGGGACTGCTGGTATCCTGTTCGGGCCATTTAGCCAAATTGCGACTGATTGATGAAAAACAATAAGCCGGGAGAGAGGGAGCCAGAGAGAGAGAATTGGGGACTGCGGGATTTCCCCAGAGCTCCCGGGAGAGGCAGGGCCCATTGAAGAGTGCGCCTACTTGGGAGTAAGCCCCACTGCTCTTCCCTAGAACTGACTCCGGGAGCAAGCGGCCCTTTGGAAGGGAAGCCTCCTGCTTTCTGGGCTGCTGCTTCTCAGACAGGGGCACCTCAGGGAGGGCCAAGGTAAGTGGGATGGGTGGGAAGGAGGGGTAGGAGTGGTGAGCCCCTGACCCCTCCCACCCACCGGACGGGACCCGCCTCTGAAGGTTGGCAACCCCTGTAATTGGTGAGGGGGGCACCAGAAGATAGCCCCGCCTAGGGCACAAAAAGGCCTGGAACCGGCCCTGATCGTCAGTCAGAGCAACCAGTACCGTCTCCACTCCGTAACCAGGAGGAAAGCCGGACTGGAAGGGATCGAGGACAGAAACGTCATCCAGAAAGCCCTTCATCTGTATCGCCACCACTCTCTCAATAAGTTTGCCCAAATAGGGCAAATTGGACACCGGCCGATAGTTGGCCAATTCGGCCGGGTCCAAAGATGGTTTTTTCAAGAGAGGGCGGACTTGTTGATAATCTCCCGCAGGGCACCTCGAAACCCCTCACGACCCATTTTAATGAGCCAACAGGGGCAGGGATCAAGGTAGCATGTGGTTGAGTGCACAGACAAAAGCAATCTGTCAACTTCTTCCAGGCTGAGTGGGCAAAAACTCACTAAACCCGGCTCCAAAGGCTTGCAAGGGGCCTCAAGTTCGCTCACTGTATCAATTGTGGCAGGGAGGTCATGGCAGAGCGCCATGACTTTCTCTGCAAAATAGCTCGCAAATACCTCACAGCTGATATCCAATTTCCTCTCATTTTGCCTGCCCTGTGGCAGAGCTGTCAACAACCGAATCATGCTAAATAATTGTGCTGGGCATGAGCTAGCAGATGCAATCCTGGTCACATAGAACTCCCTCTTTGCGGCCTTGACTGTCATCACATAGGATCTCATAAACGTCCTATAGGATGCTCTTGAAGCCTTGTCGCGAGTGCGGCGCCACCGTCTCTCTAGTCGTCTCAGCTCTCGCTTCAGCTGGCGCAACTCCTGGGTATACCAGGGCCCCCGCCTAACACGAGTCCGGAGAGGACGCCTGGGAGCAATCTCGTCGATGGCTGCGGAGAGCTGGCCATGCCAGTCCTCCACTAGTTCATCCAACAAGCTGCCAGAGGGCTTCGGGTCCCGCAACGCCGGATCCCGTGATGGCATCTGGAGCTGCATCGGGTCCATTTGGCCATGCGGGCAAGCAAAAATCCACTCGCCGCCTAAGCTGGGTTGGGGTGGCACATTCAGACGGGCCTTCAGGGCCTGGTGGTCCAACCATGGCACTGCTATTGCAGTAATCCGGTCCAC
The DNA here is from genome assembly GCF_001447785.1 of Gekko japonicus. Classification (NCBI taxonomy): domain Eukaryota; kingdom Metazoa; phylum Chordata; class Lepidosauria; order Squamata; family Gekkonidae; genus Gekko; species Gekko japonicus. The sequence goes on from NW_015163606.1 coordinate 1,861,923, forward strand.
CCTTACCTCAGCCGCGAAGATCAAATCGAGTGTGTGACCGGCCTGATGCGTGGGGGCCGTAATGTTGTGAGAGTCCCAGCACCGCCATGAATGACACTAGGTCCATAGCCTGGCTGGAGGTCGCGTCCTCGACATGGACGTTGAAATCACCCATGACCAACAGCCTAGGGTGCTCCAGCGCCCAGCCTGATATGGCCTCCAGCAGGGACGGCAGGCTATTGGCCGGTGCGCTAGGCGGTCGGTACACCACCCAAATTGCAAAACTCTCCTTAGCCTCCACCATCACTCTGACACACTCTATGCCCTCGATCTCCACAGCCAGGAGAGCCCTGAAGGAGTAAGCCTCCCGAATGAAAATAGCCACTCCTCCCCCCCGCCCCTTTGTCCGCGATTGGTGAAGGACCGAGAAACCAGGTGGGGCAAGCTGGGCAAGAGCTACTGTCTCCCCCTCCCTCACCCAGGTCTTGGTCATGCATGCCAGGTCCGCTTGTTGATCTATTACAAAGTCCCAAAGGACAGTAGCTTTGTTGTTAATTGACCTGGCTTTGCACAACACCAATGACGGAAAGGGGTTCTCCGTCTTAGCCCCACTGCCAGCCACCCTTGGGATGGGCCTTAGGCTGGAAGGGTGCTGAGCCATTCCATTTCTCCACATCCTTCCCTTGAAACCCTGCCTAGGCCCACCGCTATACTTCCCCTCCCCAAGAGCACCGGAATCAACTGACCAGGCATTCCAACACTGAGGGATCTCCACTAAGCTTCAGATTGCCAGGTGCTTGCAAAATTGGGTGGATGAACAAGGATAAGGACACAATTCACTCCTCAGCAATAAACTATCCACTACTCACTCCTCTGCTATCTAATATTATCAAGTGCTACACAGAATAAAATTTCCTTGACCAAAGGTCAAATAGTGAACCTAACTCCCCTACCTAGTAGGGCAAAATCTTTATAAATAATTTGAGGGTGTCCAATAGGATATTTCTTGGTCTTGTTCACAAAGGGGTACAAGCTGGTGAAGTCATAATAGTGTATTTTTTCACCTGCCTTAGGCTTGTAATAGAGACAAATAGCATTTTTCTGCCCCCCAAATAGAGCCTCTCTAAGTAGCAGAGGCAACAGGAATTTCATCTCACTGAGATAAGCCCTAAGATCCCTGTCAGCCTCCACCATCTCTCTCCACTCATGTTCCCACAGGGACCTAACTACAAACCCCTGGCTTTTCAGATAACTTTCTTTCCTATGTGTTTGATAGTGTAATTCACCAAAGGAAGAATCTGTCAGCAGGTTTCTCTCAGCTGTGGGTGAAGCATGTGGAACAATCATGGAAAAAACAACCATTAAACTCTGTGGGTTGCCCTCCAATGACAGCATAACCATCCAGAAAATAAGGCCCTGTTTTAAACTCAGCATCTTTCAGTTCATGCTGTATCTCAACACCTTCTTTACGCTCGAGATGTAGTAGCCACTGTATGGATGCAGTTGAAAATTGCTTTGTCTATCTGTGGTAATGATCATGTGGCAACAATGGTCACATAGCAATTGTTTTTGGTTTTAAAACAAGGCAATTGTATATGGTTTTAAAAACACATGTCTATACATGGCCATACACACACCAGCAAGAGTTATAATTTTTTTTTAAAAATGTATTTATTGGATTGTCTGTACAATATTTTTACACCGCTTAACAATCTCCAACAACATAATATCAAACACTACATATATCTCAAAACATCTGGTTTAAATTTTATGTTAAACCATGTTCTTATGCTTTTATCTTAATCTTTCCCCTAATATAGCTAGCCTAGCTCCCATTGGTTTCTATCTTCTTTATCTTCAGTCAGTTATATATTACTCCCCATTTTTCCCAATATTTTTCTTCCGGTCTATATTTTAATTCCATATCTACTCTATCCATTTCCGCTACTTCCAGAATCTTGTGTATTAATTCTTTTATTGAGGGTAAAGTGTTTGATTTCCACCTTTTACCAGCAAGAGTTATAAAATTAAAAGAGTCTATTCCTGACATGGAAATAATTTCTCCCCTGTACAAGAGACAGGCCTTTTTCAGGATTTTAACATTCTGCTGGCAATAATAGGCAGCTCTTTTTGGAGGTCAAATACACTGTTTTGGTTTTCCTGGTACCAGGAAAGAAACTCTGCTCTTTCGCTAGGCATCAGATTATCAGTGCTGTAATCCTCCATTTCAGGTAAAGGACCAATATAGCCACTATTTGCAGCAGTGTTAAAGAAATGGGGGAAGAATCCCTTACAGCCCTGAAATCCCATGGCCTGGGGCATTTTTGCAAGCTTCATTGACAAAAGGTTTAAGCTATCCAGAAACCTGATGCCCAGCTTCTTAGCAGTAACACACATCAGTTTTCCACCTGTGTGATGAGATTCACCTCTATCTTTTCCACCAGCAGCTGTCTAATGGTAAAGTAATTATCATATCCTTTTGTATTGTGTGCTAAAAACTCATAATCCTGGAACATTTTGTTGATGGATTTTTTGACAAAGTCTGAAACACAGTTGGTTCCTTTGAATTCCCAGGTATCACATTCTTCTAGATCCATTGCAAAAATGTAATCTGGTATATGTATCCCAGTCTCTTGCATACATTGAAAATCATAAAAGACATCTTTGTTATTTCATCCTTTTTAAGAGGAGGCATGAAGCAATGGTGGCTGTTTATATTGCCAACAGGTTCCTTACACTGCTTACACCACCAAACTCTGCATATGTGTTTCTCTGGAGCATAGGCATGGCATGATTTGCAGTAGGTTTTAGTTTTGCAGATCTTTGACAAAGCCATGTGCCTTTCTAAGCACGTTCTGGATTTGCAATATACTTTACAATTATTAGTACATTTGGTATAGTGGTTAAGTACACAGACTCTAATCTGAGAGAACAGGGTTTGATCCCCCACTCCTCCATTTGCAGCTGCTGGATGACCCTGGGCAAGCCATAGTTCTGTCATAGCTGTTCTCTCAAGGACAGTTCTTTGACCTCTCTCAGCCCCACCTACCTCACAAGAAGTCTGTTGTGGGGAGGGGATGGGAAAGGAGTTCATAAGCCACTCTGAGTGAAGGGCAGGGTATAAATCCAATCTCCTCTTCTTCTTTTCAAAAAAAAGCATTGGGGCTCCAAACATAAGTGCCATCTTTATTTGCAGCGGTGTGAGTGACTATAAATATTACCACATACAGCACAATAACTTTTCTTACCAACCACCCCCTTCACATTTCTAATTCCATAATAGTGATCATCATGGAGCAGGAGGAAGTATGTTTGAGGTTATGCAGGGGTCCCACTTCTAAAAATATCCCAGCCTTTTCTTCCATTTACACTACACCAGTATTCACCTTTAAATGTTTTTCAAATGTGGCCACATCAGATCGTAATATTTTCTGCTCATCGTCAAAAAACTTAAGCTCCCTATACAACAGGTGGCACTTTCTGCTAATTCGGGGATGGTAACCAACTTTTTCGACATAACCCCAGGAGACTTATCCCAAAGCACAGGTTACTGCTGGTATTATTAGAATTTAATTAGTGCTGTTTTTTCTTATGAATAATCTCACTGTAGAGGATGGTGCTTATAACTCTCCTTGCCTTCCCACCTTTGTTTCTGATCACTATCATAACCAAGTGTAGGCCATGAAGGTGGATTTCCGCATTACTCTGCATAAGGTTTGCCATCTGGTTAATAAAATCATCAGCAGGGAAGCTCCCACCGGCCTCCTCACAGACCACAGAGGGTTATTTAAGCACCCACCCTGCAAATGAAGCTGAACTAAGTCTCCATCCTGGACTCTGTCTCTCATCTCATTGAGAAGCCCCTGAATAGATTGCTGGATAGCCTCCTGTACTAGTAATGGGTGGCTTAACTGTTCCAAGTTCACAAATCTAAAAACTTCTACATATTGAACTATTGGCAAGCGCTACAATTGCCTTTCCCACTGCCCTTCCCTTTCTAGATAAACCCCTGGGGGGTCAGGGGATGGGGGAAATTCTTGTGGAGATAGTTCTAAGGGGCTTTCATCTTCAGGGGTGGCACATACAAGGGTTGCTGTGGTTTTTCTTGCCAAATGCGAGATGGTTGAAGCCTCTTCCTCTGAGCAGGGAGAACAGCCATCAGCCATGCGGCCATTTGGTCTCTTAGACTTTCTAACTTTGCTAAGAAACTATAAAAGTGATTCACTTCTTTTAAAGCAAGATTTAACCAGTTTAGCATTCTTTAAGCGCTTTAGTATGACTCTTTGCCATAACTTTTTCAGTTTCAAACATTTGCCTTTCTTTTGGTATGTGGGCTGGTGCCCTCTGCCCTGCCCTGCACCCCTCTGCTTGAGCCCCTTTCCCCCCCATTTATACATGTAGTACCCATTATAGCTTGGAAAGCATTGTGAGATGTCCCTTTGTATATAGAGTGCAAACTGGGAACTTGTCTAGCTACAGACATTAGCTGACTGCCTATATGAACCATAAACCTTGCCATGTTCTCTAACAATGATATGAAAGAAGTAGTAGTAGTAGTAATGTCCATTTTCTGTTTCCTGCAGGGTGGTGCATAACCATCTCCCTTTTGTTTTCAATGATGGTCAGTTTGGTGTCTGCATACTGTTTTTGATTTACCGCATTCTTTGGCGCTCCTTTCACACAGGTCTGTTGCTGGGCATGCTGCTCTGTGGTTTTGCAGGCAGATTCAAAGGAGTTGGCCTTTACAGGTTGGAGTGCCAGACAGGGTGGCTGCTGATGTAGGCTCTGTTGGTGCTGATGTAGGCTCTGGTTGGATGTTCTTTTAGGAGATTTGTGCTCTGTTAGGAGAGAAAAAGCAATGGAAATAAATTTTCCAGCATGAACAGACACCCCCCGACACACATCCCCTTTATTTTGTCACAGAACGTCATGCATTTCAAATACTTTAACATACCTGGCTGTGCCTTTTTGTGCTTCATAGCACCCCAAAGAGTCTGTGATGTGTGCTTTGCTATCAATTTGCTGTCATGTGGCTGTAAGGCACCCCCATTTTCCCCAGTTTCTGGGGTGTTATCATGTGCTAAAATAAAGAAAAGCCCAAAGTGAAAATCTTTGCTAAAATAAAGCAATAGACTGCAGTAGATAACTGGCTTCTTTTAAAAAAGGAAAATATGTCCCACAAAATAAAATAACATAAAATAAATGTGAAAATAAAAAAAGATTTCAAAATATTTAATATACCTCTCTGTGGCTTTTTGTGCTTCATAGCGCCCCAAACAGTCTGCGGTGTGTGCTTTGCTATAAATTTGCTGCCATGTGGCTGTAAGGCACTGTGGGGGCTTGGGTGTCCTGTTCCGCCCCACCCTCCCTCGCCTTCCCGGAAGGGGTGTGGACGGCTCCCACCCCGACGGGGTCCGCCCTCGCGTCTGGTCGGAACCGGGGCCGGGCTCTTGCTGTCCCCAGCGCACTCCACCCCCTGTCCTAACTGGTCAATCAAGATGTCGGCTCGCGGCATCGGGTATGCGTTGAAGGTGGACAATTTGTTTACCTCCCTATAGTCCACACAAAACCGAACCGTCCCATCTGGTTTAGGCACTAGGACGATGGGGCTGCGCCATGCGCTTTGGGAGGGCTCAATAATTCCCATCCGCAGAATTTCCTGTACCTCCTGGCCGATGACTTCCCATTGCTTGCGGGGGAGTGGGCGCCACCGTGCCCGGGCTACCTTTCCCTCTACCGTGGGGATGTAGTGAGTAGCTAGCCTGGGGTGTTGGCGAATACCCTGGGTACCTGAGCCACCATTTCGCGCATCTGCGCCTGTTGTTCCGGACTCAGGTCTGCATCTAATACTGGCTGCTTGAGTGGCTCCGCGGTCTGGGCCCAAGGTAAAACCCCTTCCTGGACCTCAGATGGGTCCTTCTCCAGGCAAACCAGGTCGGCGTTGGGCCTGGCATGCCACTCTTTCAAGTGGTTGATGTGGAGGCGCTTCCGGTGTTTTCTCTGGTCCCCACACTGTACCTCGTACAAAAGAGGCCCCAGCACCCAGGTAACAGGATACGCCCCCTGCCAGGGGTCTCCTGCAGTCCGGGCCAACACGTGGCGGGATACCAGAACCAAGCTTCCCTCGGTGAAGGTCCGTTGTTGAGTGTTCCAATCATAATACTGTTTTTGGGTTTGTTGTGCCCGTTGTAGTTTGTTCTGAGCCTGCGTTCGTACCCACTGTAGTCATTCGCGCAATCGACTCACGTATTCCACCAGGTCTTCCTCCTTGGCATTGCCCCCCTGGCATGCCCACTGCTCCTCAACTACTCCTAAGATCCCCCTTGGGTTGCGACCGTATAGTAATTCAAAAGGTGTGAACCCCGTGGAGGCCTGCGGGGACTCGCGTATCGCGAAGAGCAGCAGGTCCAGCAGCAGGTCCCAAGCTGTAGGTCGGTCCCGCGACATTTTACGCAACATGTTCTTCAAGGTCTGGTTCATACGTTCCACCAACCCATCCGTTTGTGGGTGGTGGATCGTAGTGAACAATTGGCGGATATGCAGCACCTCGCACACCTGCCGCATTAGGCGAGCGTGAAGGGCGAACCGCGGTCCGTCAAGATTTCCCTCAGCAACCCCACGTGGGCAAACAGATGTAACAGGGCGTTGGCCACCCCAGCACTCTTTAGACTGGGGAGAGGCACCACCTCCGGGTACCGAGTCACGTAGTCCATGATCACCAAGATGTAACGGGCCCCCCTCGGGGTCCTGGGTAAGGGCCCTACGAAATCCATGGCGATCTTATCGAAGGGGTCGCCAACCCCTGGGATAGGTGTTAACGGGGCCTTGGGAGCTGCACGGGAGGTCATCCGCTGGCAAACGGTGCAAGATCGACAGAAGCCACGGACATCCCTGGCCACTCGTGGGCCAAAAAAAATGGGCCAGGAGCCTGGCCATGGTGTTTTGAAAGCCCTGATGACCTGCCCACTGGTGATCGTGTGCCCATCCCATGGCCTCCATCTGGTAGGCAGCGGGCAGTAACAACTGCTCTATGGGGCCCACTCGCCCCTTCGCCACCCGGAACCACACGCCCCACCGTTGCATGATGTGCGGCAACCTACTTCCCCAGCATGGATCCACTAGGACACCGTCTCTTACCGCCACCTGGTCACGCAGCTTGGCTAGGTCCTCCGCTTGCTCCTGGGCGGCAAGGAAGGCGGGGTCGACAACCCAGTCGGTACCGGGGTTGATGGGCGACGACGTCCCGTCCGCGGTGCCTTGCCCTGGGTCCCTTTCCATCCCTGGTGTTGCTCTCGGCAGCTGTGACGTCCTGACTGGCTGATGGTGCAGCGGGGAGTGGTTCCGCCTCATGATAGTGTCAAATGGCTTCCAGAAGCCTGGGGGCATCCCGCCCCAACAGGACGTTGCAGGGCAGCGTCACCATGTGGGCCATGGGAACCTCGAACAACTGCCCCAGGTACTGGATGGGTACCTGTACTACAGGACACCTCTCAGAATGCCCATGGAAACAGACTATGGTGGCCCATCGGACGACCGGTAGCCAAGCGGGCAGCAAGCTGGATAAGATCATTGAGATGGAGCTACCACTGTCCAACAGGGCCTCCCACTGTTGGCCTGCGATCTTCACCGAAACCGTCCAGGCAGGCGGACAGGCCCCGACGTCCGCTTCCTGCATGGCGTAATCTTCCCCTAGATCACATTCCATCATCGGACAGTCACGCTTCAGGTGGCCCCACTGCCCACACGTGAAGCACGGCCCGATATCCAAGGGGCCCCGTGGCCCGGTGAGGCTGGGGGTCTCTGGCGCCCCGGTCTCTCCTCGCCCACGCCCCGATCCGGGGAGGTGACCCGGGATGGGCTTTGGGAAGAATGGCGGGGCCGTCGATTGCAATACGCCTTTTCGGGGGGGCCCGGCTGGGAGGGACCCCCTGACGCCTCGACTGCCCCCTGAGGAGGATGTTCCCCGCCCCACCGGTCCGAGTGGACGGCTAGGTTGGGCAGTGTCAGGCTTCCCCGGGGCCTCGCAACCCTTGGCCGCTTGGTAATTCTCCCAGAGCTCCTGTACCTCCAGGAGGTGGCTGGGGCGCCAACAGGCGATCCAGTGACGCGTCCGGGCCGGCATGATTTGCAGGAGTTGTTCAATCACCACGAACTCCACAATACACTTGCCATCATCGGTCGTCGGGGTTAATCACCGCGTGGCGGCCTCCTTCAAGGCTGCTATCATGGCCTGCGGGCGTCCGCCGGCGGCGTGCGTCAGGGACCGGAACTTCTGGCGATGCGTGTCTGACGTTATTTTGTACCGGTCCAAAATGGCGGCCTTTAATTTCACGTAATTCGTGACCTCCGCCCTTTCCAATGCCTTCATGGCGGCCTGCGCCTCACCCGTCAAATACGGGCTGAGGATAGATGCCCACTGGTCGGCTGTCCATTTGGCCGCTGTTGCAGCACACTCGAAGGCCTCCAGATAAGCCTCCACATCTTCCTCGGGGCCCAGGCGAGTCAATGCTGGCCAGAGAGTCTTGACCGCGGCTGCTGTCCCAGCTCCTGTTGCTGTGGCTTGGCCCATGGCCTGCACTACCTGGTGCAGATCTCGCATCATGGTGGCTTGTGCCTGCTGCTGTTGTTGCGTGAGGTCGCGCAGTAGCTGGGCCTGGTGTTCGGCCACCCACTGCCCCAGCTGAGCCAAATCCATGAAGGCAGTCTGCGGCGGAGTTGGCGGCAGCCGAACTTTCAAGGACTCCTGGCTGGAGGCCGAGGCGTCTGACTCGTCCGAGGACGACACGTCTCCCAAAGAGCTGGCTCTGGTTTCCTTTAGCCTGGCGGCGGGCAGTTGCCACCCGGGAGGGGCGGGTAGGTGCGGTAGCGGGTCTAATGTGCCCGCATTCTCCACCACATTGTGGGGGCTTGGGGGCTCCCACCCGAGACTGCCGCTGGTAGCCGTGCCACTCCGTGAGTCACCCGAGCCAGACTACCCGCTCCGGTGTTGCTGGGGCCGCGAGGAGACAATGCAGGGAACTTCCGAGCCCCAGAGCTCACCTCAGACGCGGGCCTGTCAGAAGGTTGCGCCACCCTCTTTGCCCGTGCAAGATCTGGCTATCACACGGCCGTCAGCCCACTCTCTCTCAACCATCAGGCCACAGCCTCAGCCTCAGCCAGTCCAGCGCCACCTCCTCATCGGGTCGCTCCATTCTCTCCTTTATTCCCCCATGCCTTCCCAGCGACCCCAGCACCTCGGCCCCGCCCCCATTCAAAAGCGGAGATGCTGAGGCGTCCTGCTCCGCCCCACCCTCCCTCGCCTTCCCGGAAGGGGTGCGGGCGGCTCCCGCCCCGACGGGGTCCACCCTCGCGTCTGGTCGGGACTGGGGCCGGGCTCTTGCTCTCCCGCTCTTCTCGCTGCGGTCGCCTCCGCAGGCACCGCCTGCGCCGCGGCCGTCCCCAGCGCACTCCACCCCCGCTTGACGTTCCTCTGCACTGGTTGTCGCTCTGACTTGCCCGGTGGTCGGGAGCTCCTGGGGCGGCTGGGTAAGGCCTCTGGTAGTGGGGTGTCGCTTCTCTCCCGGCGGGCCTGGGGAAATGGTGGGCAGGTCCCGGCTGACACCAGGACAGGCACCCCCATTTTCCCCGGTTTCTGGGGTGTTATCATGTGCTAAAATACAGAAATGCCAAAAGTGAAAATCTTTGCTAAAATAAAGTCATAGACTGCAAGATCTAACTGACTTCTTAAAAAAGGAAAATATTCCCCACAAAAATGGGATCAGCAAAAAGACCCCTGCAATAGCCTAAGGGGCCTAGCATGAGATGAGGCAGAGTTTTAAAAGGCATTGTTTCAGGGATGCTTCTTTCTCTACAGTACACCACAAACATAGGCCCCCATGCTTCATAGCCGGACTGTTACAGCCAAATTATCAGATAGGTAAAACATGCAGAGCACATGGTCTCCCTCAAACTACCTTCAAAAGAAATAAAAAACAAGATACCTGATTGCTTTGAAGGCATTCCTTCAGATATAGTGGTATAGTGTTATTTTTTTAGTTTTCCCCAAACCTATAAATGAGAAACAGAATTTGAAAAAGCCATGCTTTGACTCAGCTAATTCTAAATTAAATTCCTTCCAGTATTCCCCATGCTGCAGTTGCTCCAGTTACTCTTAAATTCTCCCCACTGTCTAATTTTTTCTACCCATTTGAAAAGTACGCAGACAGATGAGTGATTTCAGCTTAGCATACTTTATTAGCACAGAACAAGACAACTTTAGCTGGCTCGCAGGCCGGCTTATATCCCCCTTGAATCCACTACCCAGAACACCCCCCACTTCCCAATCGGTCCCAACTAGTGGCCAAGAGTCCCATAGGCTCTCGGCCCAGAGCCTAGCCCTCTGATTGGTGCAGGCTAGGATCCGCATCGTCCTTTGTTTATTGGAGCGAAGCTCGATGCTTGCGCTTGACTGTGTGGCGTCCAAGCTGACCACGTGGTCGGAGCATGATACATTATACCATTAAAGAAAGGAACTTGCCATGAGAGAGACCTAGCTTTCTTCACTGTCTGGTTGAGGGGCTCTGGAAAGGATGGGCTGCCCCTTGGCTAATCCTTTTAAATATTTTGGCCCCATTGTGCAAAAAAGCTGATCCAGGATTGCTCATTCCCTAAGCCCACCCACTGACACCCCGCTGACGCACTGAACCCCATCCCTCTTTGGAAGCTGGCCCCTCCCCAACTATGCTTCTGCAGGAGCACATGGTCAGCTTTTGGATATTTGGTAAGTCACCCTTTAAAAAAAAAACCCCCAAATAATATGTATAGAACCATATGTATATAAATTTTCCCCATCCCTCCTCCCCAAGTTTTGTTTGTGAATATAAGAGATCTAAATATTGGTGTGTGTGGGGGGGATAACAGGACCACAGTAACTATCCTTGCCTTTAAAATAAAACAACTGATAGATTTAATCAGGATAACCCTGTTCTTGTAGCATGCCGTGAATTCTGGAGTGGTGAGATTTAGCCAAGCAGGGAATTGTCCACACAGTCTTGTGCAATAGTTATATACAATTTATTTACACAAGAGAAGATACTGGTACACACCGTGAAAGTGCTTCGTCATACACACATTCATAAGCAGAGAGAAGGGCTGTACAGTACATGATCACTTATATACAATATTACAACAACCATCCACCAATCAGCTATCAGTGCTGAGTCATTCTGACTTAGTCTACCAGCACTGAACAGAACCGGTTTAGTTCAGACGAGGTGACTGTCAAAAGCTGCCAGGTAGATCAGCTAGATCACTATCTGATGTCTTACTTGCAGCAACCACATGCTGACAACCCCTCCTCCCCTTTCTGTGGATGAGACATGCCTGGGCAAGAAAAACAACACTGAATTTCAAAATGGTTCCTTTATTTCCAGTTTATTTACAACACTGAATTTCAAATGGTTCCCTTATTTCCAGTTCATTTACAACAATGAATTTCAAAATGCTTACTTTATTTACAAGTAGTAAAAAGGAGCTGCAATCTATCTCTCTTTTACATCACTGTGACACCATTTAATTTGTGAGTTTTCTGGTGAATAAAAAACCCCTGTAATGTAGATTTTTAATATAACCTCATACATGCTTTAAAACTTTCTTATTGGAGGGTTGCAAGATGGTTTCAAGAGCCTGCTGGGAATCAACTGCATCTCCAACTTTATTTAATAGGTAAAAAACCAGCTCCATATATTCTTGAGTGAGAACCAGACATTTTAAAGCATAGACAATTGAAGTCACAAGAAGGAGGGCAGGACTTGAACACAGTTCATCACATACAAATTTAACTTTTCTGTCCATCATTTCATGAGACCACCCAAGACAATCATGGGAAGATTGTGCTGCGGCTTGAGTACCACACCCCATGCATGTTTCATAACAATATTCATTAATACAGTGGCTCAAAACACCATAAACAGTGGCTCTTACAATGCTCCTTGTGGACTCTTCACGTTGCCAAGGTGGAATAAAGGCAGTATCCTCATCAGTTTTCCATGTTGAGAAGTTTTGTAAGAGACATGACTCTTTCATAGGGGGTAATGCCAAAAGATAGTGGCGCTGCAGCTGTTGGTCATTCCTATTAGAAAGGTTTGAGAAGGCATTTCAAAGGTTTTTTCCCAGGATTGGCAAATGCTAGAAACTAAATGGCTCTAATACATACAAAATGGAGGCTCGCCAGGACACTGCCTGGGAAACAATACCTGCATGCGGCTGTTCTCTGCTGGCGGTTTCTCTGTATGGCCTGTGGAAGTTAACTGAGGAATTGCTGGCTCATTGCCAGTGGGATCCTAAAAATAAAGTCCACATTTTTTTAAACTTAAAAGCACTATGCAACGTTTTTATACCATACCCAGCTACTTTCTACCCCTTCCCTTCCATTCCCCCCCCCCAAATTACCTGTGTTTTGGAGTCCTCTGCTGGAATTGGGTCTTGGAACTTCCACCATTACAGAGTCTGGAATATCCCATATTTGGCTGTCATCAGTGGTAGATGCCATGTTGGTACTTGCACCTTCGTCATTGATGTCAGGGAACTAGAAAATAAAGACCCCATTTTACTTTTTTAAACTTACAATGCCTGTGCACGCTTTGTATTCCACACCACAGTTGCTTTCTTCTGCCCCTCCAATACATTTTCAAAATTACCTGTGGCTGAGAGTTCTCAGCAGGGATCTGTTCCTAGGAATCTGGCAGATCTTCCAGCAGCCCGTGCCATATTTGGGAAACCTCACTTGTAGGCAGCGTGCTCTCATCCAAATTGAACCGTGTTTCTTCATCAAGCACCAGTGCAGGAAAGTAAAGCTTTGAAGGAACAAATTCTTCACCCTTGTCACTGCTGATATATTGTCTTTTAAAGTTAGGTCTCACCAACGGCAGTGGGCTGGGAAGCATCAGGGGTCTGATGGGAGTGTCCATGCCCTCAGCAAGAGCCTGACCACATGTCTGCTTGTGCAAATGGCGTCTTTCCTCAATCACCTCCTCCTCGGTGGATCCCAGGCTATTGGCAATTGGCCAGGGCTGATGGGGCGTGTTGCTAGAGGGGTCACATGACCGTACTTGGGCATTCCCAATGGTGGTTGCCCCATTTCCGGGGTGGGCTGCAGCAGGCAGAAGTTCAATGACGCTGGAGTGGGTGACACTGGACAAGGGAGCAGGGCTGGGGCTGGTCAGGTGACATCCAGTGACGGGGTCAGGTGGGTCACTTCCAGTGACGTGGCTGGTCACATCACTTCCGGTGATGTGGCAAGGGGTGGGGATGCTGATGTCAGGCCTGGTAATGTCACTTCCATCACTCCCACTTCATTAAGTATTTGTGGTGGCCCTGGGTGACATAATGCCCGGTGATGGCATGTCTGGTGACGTCATGTCTGCCACGCCCCCTTCATTAAGTATGCATAGGAACGTCACTTCTGCCATGCCCCCTTCATTAAATATGCACTGTAGGTCCTTTTGCTACTGAGATGCCCCTTGCAAGTCCTTGGAGGTCCCTGCTCGTTGTATGCGAATTTTGCCATTGTTCTTGATTTCTGAAGGCAGTCATTAGAAACAGCAGTTGTGGTTATTCTTGCAGTCACCTGATAAATACAATTAAGAGTTTTAGTTTCATGACATGAGATAAAAGTAAACTTTGACATTCATGCACTGTGATGTACCATCTGTGACTTGAGGCTACTGCCCAAAGGAGGCATAAATTGAGGACATCTGGAAAACGTATGCATTGTATCTCCTGCCTGGGAATCATGCAAACACATTTGCTATCATTCCCAAAACACTGCATGTAACCTGAATGTTCATACTATGATATTTCTTTCAGTTTCTGAATATTGGTTAGCTGACTCTTGGAGGAATGATAAGTACGTGTAGTTTTGTAAATCAGGAAAATGACCCAGATTTTGCAGATAATTCAACATGGTGTGTGGAAAAAATATATGAATACAGTTCCGTGGTTATGCATAGCATTGAGGAATTTGGCTCATTGATGACTGGGTTATATGTAAATTTTTGGCCATGATTTGCTGGAATCACCCTGGTAACAGGGTGACTTCAGGCCAACAAGAATGATTTTCAGGGGAACAATACATTTTTGACCACCAAACAGGCTTCTTTGTTTTGTCTTCAGTATGCTGAAAATAAAAAGAGTGCTGTACTCATGGTCCAAATGATACAGATGCAAGCAACTGTAGTCACATGGCTCAATAGTAAATATTCTTGATCGAGACAGTCTCCTTTTCCCTCCATGTAGCCTTCTGCTTAATGTCATCACTGCACTGGTTATGAACAAGGAGTGTAGGACAAACATAGTCTTACAAAAAGGAGCGTCTAATTAAGAGTCAGTTAGAGCTGTTTCCCTAAGGGCAGTCACTGATGAAACATAGGCTATATAGCTCCAGAGTACCATGTAATGGCTGTTCAGTGGTGTGTGCATTTGTGTTATTAAAAGTCAAATCTAATTGATTCATCAGGAACACAGAACCTAGGAGTAATGACTGGCCTTTCTGTGACAGTTAGTATCTTGGATGAGGACTGGACCCTTAGGGCAGGGGAGAAGCAAATTTGATGATACTGCTTCAACCACAGACAACTCTGGCAAGGAGATATCACATGAATGCTTGGAAGGCAGAGCACTTATTAGATGGTCAACCATACTGTTGAAATCCCATCATTGATAAATATGGCCCTGGGATTCTGGCAGTATTCAAGGTTTTGTAGAGGCACAGAAAAGATTTTGGATTCAAGATGCATACCAAATAAGCAGTGATGCAGAGTTTGACTGAAAAGCAGATCTTTGATGTTAGGAGACTAATAGAAACCTGCAATTGGCTTGGCTCTGGTTCACCACATCTGACCATATCAGATGGGTGTTTTGAGATGTGATTTTAGAGTTGCAAACTTCCTTCAATGAGAGGATGTTTTGGGTCTTGACTATGGGAAGGAGTGGCAGGAGGGGTGCACTGCTCTTCCCCCCCTGACATGTACATACAATACATATTTGATAGCCTCATTATAAACTAATTTCCATGATGCATGCCTAATTAATAAAAATGATTTGACCAGGTGCTTCCTTATTAAACAATATGAAGCACGGAATTTAGCCAGGTTAAAGGTGGTTTCATTAGAATGATTTGAAAGGAGAAGTGGCGTACACAGGGGTCATTTGGGGGGGACACGGGGGGACGCAACCCCCCCGAGTGAGGTGCAGGAGGGCGGGGCCTGGAGCTGGAGGTCGCCGCCGACTGTGGGGAGGACACACTTCCGGTGATGTCAGGGGTGTGTGGCCTCATGACACACTTCCGGTGATGTCAGGGGGTGTGGCATATGCTAATGAGTTATGCTAATGAGTCCCCCTAGCTCTTTTTCTACGAAATGACCCCTGGGCGTACAACATTTGTTGGATCTGCCTGGCAGGGGAGACCCCTTGGTCACTTACAGTCAAAATTTAAGAGTCTTTTCTATATTTTACAGAACAGGGACAGAATGCTCCTGTGATAGCCAGGAGAACTTGAGAACTTAACGCATTGCATTTTGCACATTTGAATGAACATATTCTAGTTGGTAGAGGATTTTGATTCATGATTAGGGTGGTGCATATGGGATTACATATATATAAACATAAATGAATATGTGCATTCCTGGTTATGTCTTTGAACTTCAGGATTCATAGTTGTATTCTCAATACTACAGACACTACTGAAACTGCAAGCGCAATGCCACCGCAAGAACAGAATGGATTCAAATCAAGCTATTAGATATTAGGACACAAAGCACCCTTATTTCGGTTTACCGACACTGGTTAGGTATCCATGGGCCATCCATGAATTTAATGACCTAATCGTCTAACCATAGTAGATGTAGCATGGCTGTGATTTTTTGCACTAGGTGGAATGTGCAAAATCGGCGATGTAATCATTACGAGATCCCACTGTTGTCAGGGAAGTGAAATATAATTATATAACTAACTGAAAAAAGTGCATGTGAGAAAAAATAATAAAAACTAAGAGAGAGCTACAACTAATAAGTTATAATTAATTATTAACCCACCTACTCACCAACCACCCAGTCAGAATTTACAAAGGTATGGATCATATCGATGGAGAATAATAAAGCCCTTCTTGAGATAAGTTTGGCTACCCATGATATTCTACTAGTGGGTATGCCCAGTTTTCTCAAGAGGCAGTTATTATCCAAAATCCATTTTCCTCTGGCACCGATTAGTAAACCGAAGAACTCCACTTCTGATGCTCCAGTCAAATTTTTTACTTGTTCTTCTAGCTCTGAATAATAGGAGACCTTCTCAGCAGCTGCCTGTACCAGGCCATCACGAAGATGTTCAAATCGTACAGTAACATCTACTATAAATGCCCTAACATTTCCTACAAATACTAAATCCAGCTTCCTAAACTGATTCTCTTTGTTCTTCAAGTGCAGTTCATGGTATACCTTCCAATCTAAGCCCTTCGCTTCCTCAACCAACAGCGCACAGATCTTATTGTGCCTCAGAATTTTCATCTTTTGGATGCTGGGGCATTGGCCCAAGATATGTGAGAGCGACTCAACCCCAGCTTCACAATAATGACAACTCCGATACGCTTCTTTTGCTCCTCTACTACAAAACTCACGAATTGGAACTACATTTGCCCTGAGTTTTAGTGCCATAATAAAGTGTCAGCATGTAAACCCTCTCCCATCCAGTAACCAAGCATTGCTGATTTTATCATTCCTAAACAATCCAATTCCACTACCCTGGAAAATCAGAGATGTCCATCTCTCAAATTCAATGTCGCCATACTCCCTCAATTCTGGAAAGATCTTATTTAAACTGCCTTTGACACAATCTCTCTGTTCAAATATATTGGAAACATTACCCATTAGTCCTCCTAGCTTGTTCTAAGCCTTCTTGAATTTCTGCTGTAATCCTCCTGCCCGACATATTTCTTTAACCACTACATCATTTGCCTGTGCAAGCTTCTCCATACGTCTCAGCTGTATTGACGGAACCAACATTTCCAGTCAACAGATACCGAAGCTCCCATCTCACATCCGAGTATACATCAAGCTATTTGTGGTGCATCTAGGAAGATGCAACCATTTCTTTACTTTAGCACAAATAATATCATCAATTGGGCTCAGACAGGTGGAGGTTGCATCCAGGTGCTTTGCAAGATACAACAACCGTGGTAGGATATGATGTTTTAGGAGGTTGATCTTCTGCATTGGTTTCAGTGGCACCCAGTCAATCTTCATCAACCAGGATTCCACTTCCCCCAATGATCCAAATTTACACACTCCTTTCCACGGATCCAGGTTGGCTCCCAGATATCGTTCCTCACTGCCCGGAGATATCATATGAAGATGTTCACCACTCACAGACCATTCTTCACAATTGCTGACCACATATGAGTCTCCACTCGGTGACAAATAGAGCCCGTAGCTTTTCCTAGCTTGTCCATTTAAACCAGATAGCCCACAAAACGTCTCTACCACTTCCAGAAATCTGGCCATAGAAGTCCAGTCTTTACTCAATAAAGCCAAATCATCCACAAATGCTAATGCTGACAAATTGCTCTCACCTTCCTCGAAACCACCTTCAAGACCATCCAATTCAGTAATTAGAAGATCTAACACAATGTTAAATAATAAAGGGGATAACGGATCATCCTGTTTCACTCTTGAACAAAACTGAATGGGGTTAGTTCCCCACTATAGGTTTGAAACACTGTATTTGCTCTCTCCATTGAGCTCATGATCTGATCCACTATAAGTTTGTCTAAACCACGGTCTTGCAATACCCACTTAATATGTTCGTGGGAAACTGAATCAAAGGCCTTAGCTATGTCTACCAAGACGATGCCCAAGCATTTCCTTTCTGCCTTTGCTATTTTTATCACTGATTTAAGAACCTCCAAATTTTCTGGACATCCAGATGAAGAGATAAATCCTTTCTGCCTCAGATGAATAGGGCATGCCTTTTGCAACCTACTAGCCAAAATTCTTGAAAACAGCTGAAGGACCACAGAACCAGAAGACGTTTACACTGTGCAGTGACAGCGTGTGCAATTAAATGAATATATGTTGTCTTCCCTATCCCCTGTGAACATTGTTAGTCCCCTGTCTAAAATGTGTAACTGTACATTGCTTTGAACCCACTGGGGAAAGCAATTAATAAATTGAAAGTATTATTATTATCATTATCATCATCATCATCATCATCATCATCTTATTATTATTATTATTATTATTATTATTATTATTATTAGTCGCCAATTTCCTATATCTTGCAACTCAATTTCATCTTCTACTTTTGGTATCAAGACAGATCTACATTGTTTAACAACATCTGTGATATGTCCCCTCATTAACCAGATATTATAGAGCAAGTGAGTTTTCTCCTGCCAGGGTCCATCTTTTTTAGGTCTCTCACCAGCAGTCCATCTGGGCCTGCCACAGACTGTTCACTCATCATACCGGACTTCACACGTCTTCTCCCTCCAATAGTTCATAAAACAGATCATTATCAGCTAAGCTAAAAGCTTTAAATTAGCCCAGTCCCTCAAACTTAAATCTCATCGCAAATTTCTGTTTATAAACCTTCTCCACCTCTGTAGGAGACAATCTACCATCGAGCTATATTCTGCAAGTGCTACATAGACTCCAAACTAATCACTGTGAATTTGTGGTTCAAATAAAATTGTCATGAGTTTTATTTAATCAGTGTTTCATGACAAGTGCTAGAGTATTACCACTGAAATTCAGTGGGCATATATATGGTTTAGCTCATCTTTCCATCTTCTGCTATGAACACCATTCCTAATCTATCTATTAACATGTTATTGTTGTTCAGTCACACAGTCGAGTCCAACTCTTTGCGACCCCATGGACCAGATCACGCCAGGCCTTCCTATCTTCTGCCGTCCTCTGAAGTTTGCTTAATTTCATGTTCGTTGCATCTATGACACTGTCTAACTATCTCATCCTTTGCCATCCCCATCTTCTTTGACCTTCAATTTTTCCCAGCATCAGGGTCTTCTCCAGTGAGTGCTCCCTTCTCATTTGGTGGCCAAAGTATTTGAGCTTCAGTTTCGTTATCTGGCCTTCCAGGGAACAGTCAGGGTTGATTTCTTTTAGGATTGACTGATTTGATCTTCTTGCAGTCCAAGGGACTCTCAAGAGTCTTCTCCAGCAGCATAGTTCAAAAGAATCTATTCTTCGGCACTCATTAACTGTCTCTGTTATGAGGTCTGTAAGAACACTAAACATGATTTATTCTCTGGAATACATCTGTTTTGACAAGTCTTGTTTTTAATTTTATTTGAAAAACTTGAGCCAGTTATGATGTGATTATTCATGGATCCTTTACCCAGTAAGTTTAGACTTTTGCAAAAAGTTTATCATTGGGATGTTTAGAATTTATTTTTCTTAGTACTTAGTGAGTATGCATGTTTTTTCCCCCAAAGTATGAGTGTACAAAAGATGCTCCCCTTCTAGTGCATGTACTATTTATGCTGAGTTTGGCCTTCTGGATTACATGGAAGCTGGTTAAAATTTAAGTATATTCTCTAATGGATCCATTCCAGACTAAATGTAATGCTAATGGAAACCACTTCTGAAAGTAGAACAGAATCCCTTCCTCCACCCCCTCGTCTGCCATTAATTCTGTTCCAGGGTAAAGGGGCCCCTCAGGAACAGCCTGAGGGACAAATCAGTGTTCTGCAGTGGGAGGGAATAAATTCACCCTTCCATTAGCAGAAAATTTTAGTCCTCATCCAGCTGGATGTGTATAATTTTTTTCAAAATCTAAACATAACCAATCAAACAATCTAAAGGTTATCCAGTTTCAGAAATCAAGTTAATCCAATAAAAACTGCCAAATATGTTTTGACTCCTGACTTCATCAGCATTGCTAAACAACAGACAAATGTCAGTTCATCATCAACAATGCATATTCACAAGGAATAGTTCCAGGTATTTTTCACACAGAGGAAAATATAACTCCACTAATGAGTCTTCTAAATGCTGAAACTAACAGGCTGGAGCATTAAGAATAATTTGCAACACTGAATATGATGTATTCAAAACAATTATTGTATAGATTTCTTCCCATCTTCAAAAGAAAGCCTGATCAAAGTTAAAGATTCCCATACTTAGACCGAAATCCATAGCTTCAGCGTTGTCATCCAGAGCATGTTCTCAGCGAGACTTCCCAGTTATAAATTTGGTTATTATAATATATTAAATTGATTAAATTGAATTTGTTTATATAATTAGATTAATATTTTTGGAATGAAGCATGATCCTGAATTTCTTCCAGAAGTGCTGAGGATTTGCCAGTTGGGGCTTGCTTTCCATGATTACTAAGGCATAGGCTACCAGGATGACAAGGCATGCAATTTCTATGTTATACAATTTCTATGGTTTGTTGAGATGTCTATTTGCTTCTCCAGCTATTGTTGCCTGTGTTGAGTCCTTGGAAAGAGATCATGGAAAAAGGACCTCCTCTTGAAGGAAGATGGTGGTAGAGCAGCAGCAGCTTGTTCAAGGCTTTACCTTTTAATCATCTTTTTGTCATTGAATACAAGTGGTTAAGACGCTGAACTGCAGGCTGTGGAAGGTCAGTAGTTCAGCGGTTCGAGACCTGGGTGCCGCATGATGGAGTGAGCTCCCATCTCTGGTTCCAGCTCCTGCCAACCTAGCAGTTCGAAAGCAAGAAATTGCAAGTAGATAAATAGGTACCACTTAGGTGGGAAGGTAACAGCGTTCCATGCGCCTTGGTGTTTAGTCATGCTGGCCACATGACCACGGAAACGACTTCGGACAGCGCTGGCTCTTCGGCTTTGTAACGGAGATGAGCACCACAACCCTAGAGTCGGATTCGACTGGCTTTCGAGCAAGGGAACCTTTACCTTTACCTTTTACATGGCTATCTGGTGATAGAAAGGCATTACAAGGATGACTACAACCCAAACAAGAAGCATTCCAATGATAGCTGGCACAAATTAAATTTACCTGTTTAAGTGCAAGCAAGCTAAAGCCACTGGTGGTGAAGCAGACACAACTAACAGCTGTGAGATAGAAACAGATTAATTAATAGCTGTGGGGCCGAAGGGTCCTCCTGGGGGAAAAGGTAAACAATAAGTATGAAGAACAGAAGGAAAAGATCTAGGAAGAATTCTGGTATGCCATCATCATCCACCCCTAAGTCAGCAAAGCAGCTGCATATCGATGACTCATTTCAGGAAGAACAGGTATATGAATTACTAATTACCTCATCTTCTACTAACAGATATAAAGATTTAGAAAAACAAAATCTTCAAACATCACCCTCACTGCATTCATGTGGGACTGATATGGTTGGAGGACAAAGAGAAGAAACTGCCTATCACCCGGCAGTTTTTAAAGTCTGCTAATTTAGGTTCAGTGGTTCTGGAAGAAAGTGTAGGAGGATTATCTAAGGATGATTTGTTTAAAATAGTAGGAGATCAGTGTCTTCTCACAGCAGACACCCTGACTGATATATATCAACAACTTAATAAAATATCAACTAAATTGGATGCTTTAAGAGATGGGATGAAAATTCCTCCAGAAAAAGAACAAAGGAAGGGAAAATTTCCATCAGTACTTCTAAATTTCGAACTAATGAAATAGTGTATCCAACTAAAAGAGCAACAAGTAACTTAATTTTGCAAAATAGTCAAATAGTACTGTTAATCTCCAGAAACTCCCTAAACCAAGGTCGATGGGTGAACAGAAGGGAGATTGTTCAGTCATTGAGTCAGCTGCTTTGTACTGAGCCACACTCCGTCAACCTTGAACAGGTAATGAGACTTCCAAGTATTAGTTTTGGTTGGAGAGTATTATTAACATTATGCTGCTAAAAATGAGGAATTTTCTTGCTTTACTTCACATATGCCCTATAAGAGTGTTCCCTGAGGAAATTATTGTTATGGGACACTAATACAATGTCCTCTGCAGGGAAGCAAGCCCAAGCGTGGGGTGGGGTTTGCCCCCCCCGGTGCCCGCCCCGGCCCCTGCTGCTTCCTGGGTGCTCTCCGGGTCGCCGAAGACGAATACTGTCGGGCTCATTGTGGCCTGCATTGGCATGCTGACTTTGCCATCCATGAGAGGTGCTCCCGGCGAGTTGGTGTAGAGGCTGAAGCCAGCTCCGGGGTTGCCCAGCCGCCGCCGCTGGCTGCAGAAGGCCGAGCTCCCTCGGGCCTGGCTCTGGTCCAGGGAGTGGAGGTCTCCCAGCTGCTGCTTCTGCCCTCTGCACTCGGCTGAAGGGACAATGACTTGCAGGGAGTTAGTTGAAATCGTGAGGCTTTCCGGAGAGTCAGGGGTAACACAGGGAGCATCCCTGGGGCCTCCCGACTGCTGTCCGGCGGCTGAAGTCAGGTCATGGCCCTCCAGCAGCTGCTCCGGCAGTCGGTTCATGCTCGTGCAATCTGGTTCCTTGATGAGGAGGTGAGACTTTGAAGATTTTTCCCCGTCTCCCATAGAGTCGAGGGGAAGCTGGGGAAAGTCCCCTGGGCCTGAGCTCGACTGCTGCTGCCGGAAGCCCTTCTCGGCATGGAAGGCGATAGCTGCCTGGTGGTCAGGTGCCAGGCCTCCCTGCTGCTGTCACTCCAGCTGCTGCTCCAGGTTCGAGTAGGTCGGGAGCAGTCTGTGAGCTGCTTCGGAGCCCCCGGCAGCCGCGACTGAAGTTGCTGCTGCTGGGGAGAGGTGCTCCATGGCCTCCCCTCAGCTGCTAGGTGGAGGTAGCTCTAATAGAGCTGGGTCGACTCGACTGAGTTCTGGGCCAGCTAACTGCTGCATCGATGGCAATGCAAACCCCCCCAGGATGGATGCCAGAATCTCCTGGAGGAGGCTGGTATGATCTCCTACCAGGAGACGTTGGGAGCCCTGAGGGGTACCTAGAGCTTCTGCGAGGGCGGTGGCATCCCCCTGCTCCGAGAGGGGATCCCCCCTGACGTCTGTCTGAAGTCGGTCGGGTCCCCGTGGGGTGGATAGGGGGTCTTGGCTGGTCGATCATGGATTTTCCTAAGTGCCGTGTCCCATTGGTTAACATGGGGAGGTCAGCCGGCCGGCCTTCTCTGTCCAAGCCCGTGACCGGGGAGCCCAGTGGGCCCCCCAAGTCAGTGGTCGGGAGCTTCGGAGAGTAGGTCTCCTCCCGGACAGATGTGCCAAACGTCGACAGGCTATGGGCGCCCGGCTTGCGGCCCTCTTGTTGCTCTTGGTCGGCGTCCGCCTCCTCCATGCCCGGCCGGAAGCCGGGTGTCTCCTCTACGATGTCGGTGTCGCCGTTGGTCAACTGCGTTGAGTGCTGATCCCACGGGCAGTCCCTGTCACGACCCGTTCCCGGCCCGTGCGTTGTCGGGGCAACTCCCATGTCACTCCTGCCGTGGTAGCAAGCCGTCGCCTCCTCTGCTGGCGTCGCCTCCGCGTCGGAGACGAGCACGATTTCGCCGGGGCTGAGGTGAGGTGCCTCAGGGTCCCAGCTGTCGGGGAAAGCATCGAGGAGGTGCTGTTTTGGAGCCTGGTAGGCTGCCTCGCCCACGGACCCGTCCTCCGTGCTGGACGTGTCCTCCTCTTCCTAGTCCGCGGTCTCCTCCTCTTCCGCGGGTTGTTCGGCAGTTGCCCGCCCCTTCCCGCAATCCTTTCCCTTGCAGTCATCCGGGGCCCGGCCGCCTCCCGCGCCACCACTCGTTTGTCTGCCGGACTCGCCTCTGCCGCCACCTGTGTGCCCGCCATGGTCGTGATCCGCTGGTTCGCATCCTCGCGTGTGTGCAAGGTTCCCGCCTTGCTCACGGTCCCCGGAAGCACCTCCTGCTCCGCCGGTGGCTGCCGCGCTGGTCCGAGTGCCATGCTCTCTGTGGAGTCCGTCCCGCTGCCCGGAAGGATCCCCGCCATCCCCGTCTCCGTCACCTCCCATTTCGACATGGTCAAGAGCGGTACTCGTTGTCGATTCCATTATGGCCTCGTGCGCTCCTCGCGTGCCGCCGACGAGGTCCCCGGTGTCTGGGCCGCTCGTCATTCCCCGAACGCTTCGTTCGACGCCTGGTGCGCCAAAGTTGTCGGCCTGGCCCGCCGCCCGCCCGCGGCGATCGCGGCGTCCCCGCCTTTCCCGCCTTTGCCGTGGCCCGGTTGCGCCAGGGGCTCGGGGGACTTGGGGCGGGCTTCTGGGGTGGGGACGGGCGGTCCGCGGGTCTGGCCCGGTCGTCTGGGGGGGCGCTTCCATCTGTGTTGGGGTCCTTTTGCGCGCCACTGGATGGTTGGTGTCCTTTTGCAGCGGTTTAGGCAGTGTGCTCCGCCGCTCCGCTGGTGTTGTCTGTGGCGGCGCCCTCGTTCGTCGCCGCTACTGCCGGCGCAGGATTGTGTTCCGGTGTGCGGCTTCCTGATGGGTCGTGTGGTTGCTCGTTTTGGTTGGCTGCCATGTGGTTCCCGCGGATCGGGGACCGGTCGCGTTCTGTCGCCTTCCGGCCGGCACATCAAGACTCGGCGTCCGACTCGGTCTCCTGGTCCGACCACATCGGCGGCTCCTGCAGCAAGGTGTGGCGGCGGTGGCGTGTGGCAAGAGACCTCCTGCGGCACCGCGTGCGGCCCCGTCCGCCGGGTTCGTCATTCACATCGCCTTCCGTGCCGCTGGGGTTGTATGAGCAGTCTGCGCTCGGGGAAGGGCTCTGCCTCGGGGTACTCGTGGCCGTATTCTGCAGACCTCGGGCGGTAAGGCAGCTGCCGACGACTCCGCAGACAAAGAGGCGGCGTCCGTTTGGGCTTCCTCCCGCCAGCACCACCGGTCCGCTCTCCAGCGGTGTGGTTGCCTTCCACACTGGACGGGTTCGCAGCCATTTGGCGGTGGAAGAGCCCCGCCAGATCCGCTTGGTGCGCGGCTGCCGCCCCGGCTCCTCATTGTTTCCGCCACCATGTGTGGTCATGTTGGGACGGGGTCCATCGGCAGAGTCCTGTGTCGCCACTGGCAGTCTGTCCTGTTGGCCAATCGACCCGACAGAGGGTGGCGGCGATGCGGTGTAGCGTCAGACACATACACCCAAGGACAGCAGCCAAGGGGAGGGGGCACTGGGGAGCGAGCGCACAGGGACAAGGATGCTGCCTAGGGAACATCAGGCATGGGCACAACAGGCCAACAGGGCACACAGAACAGCAGAAGCCAGAAAGGCGGGCAGCCCAAGAAGGTGGCACTGCCACCCAAAAAGGCCAACAGCCAAGCACAGGGGAGAGCACAGGCAGGCCAGGGACCAGCCAAGGAGCAGGGCACCCCAGCCCTGCCCAGCAGGCCACAGCCGGGGGCCAGGGCACCAGAGCAGTGAAACAGTGCTTGTGGAACAGTGGTAGGCCACAGCCGGGGGTCATGGCACCAAAGCAGACAGGGCACTAGAGCAGGGAAATAGTGCTTGTGGACCACTGGTGGGCACCCCAGCCCTGCCGAGCAGGCCACAGACAGGGGCCAGGGCACCAGAGCAGGGAAACAGTGCTTATGGAACAGTGGTAGGTCACAGCCGGGGGTCATGGCACCAAAGCAGACAGGGCACTAGAGCAGGGAAACAGTGCTTGTGGACCACTGGTGGGCACCCCAGCCCTGCCCAGCAGGCCACAGCCGGGGGCCAGGGCACCAGAGCATGGAAACAGTGCTTGTGGAACAGTGGCCGGCCGCCCTGCGTCCCTGTCGCCCCCGCTGTTTTTGCCGCTCGTCCCGCTGCGTGGCCGCATCGGCCTCCTGCTCTCATTGCAGGCGCTCCACCCATTGCGCCTCGTTGCGCCGGAGTTCCTTGCCCTTCCTCGCGGACATCTCTTCCCGTTCACGCGCCGCCTCTGCCGCCGCGGCTGCGGCCAGCTCTTCTCGGGCACGGTGCCAGTTGCGGTCCAACACGGGGCAGTTGGCGTAGGTGTGGTCATCGGCGTGGCACAGGTGGCAGCACGCGTCCCGGACGCAGCAGTAGGTTTCGTGGCCTCGCCCCGCAGGATCACGTCCAACTCCAGGACGCTGGGCACCAGGCTCATGGCCTTCATGTCGGCGGCGGGGAGTCCGAGGTCGTCGACCAGGATGCGGCTGACCACCCAGTCACGGGTGTGGTGGAGGTCGGGCCGGCTGCTGCGGTAGCGCAGCCGGACAACAAGGGACGCACCCGGCTGTTTTCCGCTTTGGCGCGTGTCGTCTCTGTTTTGGCCCTCGAAGTCGGCGTTCGTGGCCGTATCGTCCTCGTCCCACCTGGCTGCGTGCGCGCGAGCTGTGATCTCCCTTGCCGTGCAGAGGCCCACATCGCTGGGGTGGCCGGCTTTGTACAGGGCGACGAGGTATGCGTGGAAGAACCGCCGGTCTTCATGGACGCCACGCTCTTGCTCGTGGAAGGCATGCAGCTCCCGGAGTCGTCGGCTGGCCTTGGCGGAGAAGCCCCTTTCTGGCGGGGGTTGTAGTTCCATGCCAGGTCATGTGCCGCCCGCCGCGGCAGCCCCTCCAGCCATTCCCTTTCCCGGGGCCGGTGGCGGTCTCCAGTCTCTCTTCCCCTTCGCGACGGCTGCCGCCCACGAGTGTTTACCCTGGGGTCCCGGGGTTTCCACGCGGTTTGGCATCTCTGCCGGTCCCCCTGGGTGTCACCCCGGTTTGGTGACACTGGGCTCGGCGGCCTGGTCGGTGGTTTCCGCGGGCTGTTGCGGTGCGTGCTCTGGGCTTTCGCGGGGAGTGGTCTCGCTCGCTCTGCCCGTGAGGGTTCGTTTGAGGACGCTCCCCTGCGCCGGTGGTGGTGGTGCCTTGGCTGGCATGTCCACGGTCATGCTGGTTGCGGCGGCCGTGGTTTGTGCCGTGCTGCCTGTTGGCTTTTCGGCCGTTGTTCAAACCGTGGCCGGCTCTGTTGGCGGGATGTGTCTTACACTGGGGGCTGCTGCCTTGAGTGCTGTCCCTGTGCTTGGAGTGGCCGTGACATAGTCGTGATCGCCGGTGACTGCGGGGGTGACTGGGCGTGGCGGGTGGTCGGGCCTGGAACCCTGTCGCCATCACTCCGCGGCTGTCTGCCATGCATGCTCAGCGGCCTCCGCTTCCTGGACCTGCTTGGCCCACGTGCACAGCAGAGTGGATGCCACGCTCGTGAAGGGCGCCGAGGCCGCCGCGAGGACGGCAGTGGCCGACTGGCAGTCCACGCGTTCCTTCCTTTGTGCGGCTCGGTCTTTCACATGGGGAGTCGTGCCTTGGGCGTCTCGTGCTGTCGGAACGGTTGTGTGCTGGCTCGGAGCTCCCGAGGTCGTCTGCGGCATGGCGCGGTGCCCGCCGCCGCCGCCCGAGTCGGGCGGCTCGAGGATGACCTTGCCCCATTCTCCGACCTCGGCGAGAAACTCCATGGGCCAGCCCCACATTCAACAAGGTCGCGGTTCTCCTGGACGTGATGGCGGAAGAGC
>NW_015163606.1:1889362-1898995 GCF_001447785.1 Gekko japonicus
GAGCGCCGGCTCTCCTGGGAAATTGCCCTCCGAGTGTGGGCTGTCGTCATGCTGTCGGTGGCGGAGCACGTGTTGACGGCAGACGACGGCAAGCGCCACTGCCTGGGCATCCCACCGGAGTGGCTGTCCGTCCGCTGCCTGGCCGCAGACCTCAGCGCCACCACCACGGCCATCCAACGCCGCCTGGGCGGTCCGGACACCAGGCAGACCTACCAAACCCAGGCGGCGCGGAGCGCACCACACGACCCCTCTAAAATGTTCGAGCAGGCCCCCGATAACTGGGATCCGGTCGCCCACGGACCGCAACCCCAGCTGAGCTGGTCCACCTGGCGCGAACACCTCCTGGACCTCGAGGGCGACATGCTAGCCAAGGCGCCACCACCACCGGCCCAGAGGAGCGTCTTCCAAACCCTCGCAGGCAAGCGAGCGGGACCACTCTCTGTGAAAGCCCTGTGTACACGCCGCAACAGCCCGCTGAAACCACCGACCAGGCCGCCGAGCCCAGCATCACCGAACCAAGGGGACACCCCAGGGGATCGGCAGAAACTCCAAACCGCGCGGAACCCCCGGGACCCCAGGGCAAGCGCTCATGGGCGGCAGCCGTCGCGAGGGGAAGAGCTGGAGGGACCGCCGCTGGAGGGACCGCCGCCGCGGGCAGGGTGGACAGGGGGTCTTGGCCCCCCTGAAGGCTCGGCTGGGCCCCCCGAGTCAGTGGTCAGGAGCTTCGGAGATTAGGTCTCCCAGACAGATGTGCCGAACGTCGACAGGCTATGGGCGCCCCGCCCCCTGTTTCAGCCCCCCAAAGGTTGGAGTCAGCTACATTGACTTACATTGGCCTGGGGAAGAGAAAGGAGGCCTCGAGGACGTCCCCAGGGTTCCCCGAGTCCAGCGACCCCGGGGAGTACGGAAGCGAGGTGGCATAGGTCCGATCGGTAATGCTGGCCGAGTGGAGACCGGCTGCGCCGACGTGGGATCCCGGCGTGTCCTGCTGGTGCCCCTCCAAAGATCTGAAACCTGTTCTAGGTGCAGTGTTGGCGGACTGCCCCTTTAAGCTGTCTCCTTTGGAGCAGAGTAAGTGCTCCTCGGCCTCCATGAAGGTTAGGGTTAGGGGAGCAGTGGCGCAGGTAGTACAACGCCTGCAGGTAACATCAATAGCGAACAGCCACAATGGCTGTTCGAATCCTCACCACGGCCGGGTTGAGCCCCCGGCCCCAGTCCCAGCTCCCGCCAACCCAGCGGCTCGAAAGTAAAAAACAAGTAGACAAATGGGTACCTGCCCTAGGTGGCAGGGGGCACCCTCCTCCTGGTTCCGTGCCAGGAGTGCGATTGATAGTGGCGGTGGCAAGTCGAGCGGCGGTGAGAGCAATGGCGGCAGAGCAACTAAGCAATCCAGGAAGGCGGCAACCAGATCGAATGGAGGTGGAGCCGGGGCAATGCAGCGATGAGGGGACGCAGCACAGCTGGAGCCTGATGGGACACATAGCCGGAAACTGCGCCCCGAAGCAGTTGCGCACCGGAGGAGGAAAGTCATCAGAGCCTGCCCTGAGATGGTCGCCAGTCATCCGGATCGTCAGAAAAACAACGTCCAAGGCCCGCCGGAGAGAAGGAAATACACCACATGGGTGCTGTTAGGTAATCCCCTCCCCGTGTAATTGTGGCCCTAGCTAGGTAATCAACTACATAAAGTAGTTCATTGTAAACCACTCTGAGACCCATTAGGGGTCATGAGCGGTATAGAAATTGAAATATAAATAAATAAATAAATAAGATCTGCTTAAATCCTTTAATGGGTATTTGCTTAAAAAGACAATTCCCAGTCAAGCTCTGATAGATGCAGAAGCCCTCAAAATGAGATCAAAAGAGTCCTAAGGAACCCTCACTGTTACACACTCAACGGAAAATTCAAAAAACCTCCTCATGAAGGGGACAGAATAGTCTATGGCCAACTGGCTCAGCTAACTTACAACTGAACAATGAGACATCTAACTGTCCCAATGCACTTAATGCAGTTGAATACTCCTCTAATGAAAGACAAGAACTGGTAAATCTCCTGAATCCCCCAGAACTAAGCAACGCAATACATTTGTAAGCTACAATTTTGGACAACTCTCTATTGGTTCTATCCTCATCACTCACCAAAACCATGATCTGGCAGGCTGCTACTCATTCTTCAACAGAAACATCTCAACTTCTTGATCCAACTTCTTCAACACCAACTTCAGTGAATGCATCTAATGATGCCAAGGTTATAAACCTTTGCAAGACTGCAGATAGAGAACTATGGAAACAGGATATGAAACAGTTACACAAGGCACTAGGACTCCAGTGACAGAATAACTCCCTAGAACTGATTGGGCCAAAATCAATTTAAACTAAGGCTCCTGCCACACTAGCTAGATGATCCGCCGCTGAAGAGTGGCAAATTAGAGCCACTGCAAAAATAAGCACGGAATCGTGATCAGATGGCTCCCGAGATGGCGCGCAGTAGCCGGCGATCACACGGCAATGTTGGTGTGCATCAGAGGCCAGGAAGAGACGGCATGGTGTGATCGGATGTCGGCAGAAGCTCCGGTTTAATACATTTTTTTTGCCGGATGTTAAGGGTGTGCATGATGAGGAAAAAGAAACTTTGTAGCTGCGAGCATGCGCATCACTGCAAAAGCAAAACCTTGTAGCTGCGAGCATGCGCACGATGGAGAATACATGCACGGACATTTCATCCGCACACGGACGCGACATCCACAAATTGGGCTCCGCAGAGATGGAGAGGGACGGGACCTCAGGAACGCAAGTACATTTGCCAATGGAGGACGGGGATGATCACCTGCTAACAACCGTCCTAACAGCATGTGCTGCAGCCATTCGCTGAGCATGGCCAAGGCGGCGCCACTCCCATAGGACAGCAGACACCCTGCAGCTCGTTAGCCTGGCAGAGCATCTGCCAGGGCGCCGCTGGTGGGTGTACCCAAGATCCAAGGACTGGTGGACCCAGTTCATCACACACATCTGGGGCCATGAGCAGTGGCTACAGCACTTCAGGATGTCCAGGTACTGTGGAGATAGTGTATGCCACCCACAGCCAGTGGCCAATGGACCACGCGTGGTAGGGGCAGGTCCTGGGGAGTGGGCTGCAATGCTGTGGATCGCAGATGGGGCCACAATGCCTGTTGCCCGATCCAACAGTGGGGTCACTCATGTTCAGATGTTCATATCGCAGACAGCAGGGGGAATAGGAGCAATGGCTATGAGGAAACCGAATGGCAACCGAGGGGGAATGGACACCTCACCCATGTCACAACACTCAACCCTGTTCTGAGGTGGTAGCACATGTGCACCCCCACCCCCACATGTCCAGGCCCTGGCCCAGGTGGATGCATCCCACCCCCTGGCCCCAGTGAGAATGGTCACATACTGGCAGCTCAGTGGCCACCGGGGCCGGGTACCGCAGGTGCCATCCATCTAGGGTCAGGAGATCTGGAGAGATGGGCCACAATACCACCAGAGGAAGACACTGCAGAACTTATACGGCACTGTTTTCACAGGTCAACCTTCACCTGGCTGGTGGATGCCCTCAGGGATAGACTGCACCGGGAACACACAGAGATGCGTGTCCCTGTGTCTGTGGAGCAGCGTGTTGCTGTTGCTGTCTGGTGGATGGCCAACACCATGACTTACAGAACCGTAGGCCAGCAGTTTGGTCTCAGACGGTCCATCATCGTGGAAGTCACACATGCCATGAAAGAACAACTTCTCAAAAGAGTCGTCTACCTCCGGAACCCAGACAGGGTGAGGACTGGACAGTAGGGTCCGGAACATGGCCCGTCAAGCATGTGGGGAGTGCAGGCAGAGGGGTGGGTGGGGTGCAGTGTGTCCACTAAGCTGAGGTACTCAGTGGTAGCTCACATTTTTTTAGCCTCTGCCGTACACACAGTGTTGTCGTTGCTCAGGAAGGGTGGCTCCAGAAAAATAATTCCTGTAGTAGCCAAACCTCTCAATCAGAACTCTAATGCCACCGACTCCCAAAGTAGAATTTCCAGGCACAACAATCCACAGCATAGAGGGGGCATTGGTGGAGGGGGAGGCTACTGAGATGGTATCCAAACAGGCCACTGGCAGTCACACCCACCAGTGGCCCACAGTGGCCTGTGAGCACCTGATGGATCACTAACCATCCACTCCTGACTCACAGGTGATGATGGCCTTTGCTGCCATGGGCTTCCCACAGTGTGTGGCTGCCATGGATGGATGCCATATCCGTGTGAAAGTCCCTGTCCACCGGGCGGAACACTACCAGAACCGCAAACACTACGCCTTGATACTCCTGCAGGGCACTGTGGATCACGAGGGCCATTTCGTGGATAGCATCGTGGGCCTTAGCAATAGGAACCATGATGCCTATGTTCTAATGCGCTCCAACGTCATGTATGCCATGGATGCGGGATGGTTTGTTCCTGGTAACCCAACATGCATGATTGAGGGTGTCCAGGTGCCACCGCTCATACTCGCCAATGCCGCGTACCCCCTTCGGCGATGGCTCATCCCACCCTACAAAGGTCACCTGAATCCACGACAGGCACACTTCAATAAGGTGCATGGCCGGGTCCGCAATGTTGTGGAGCGGGCCTTTGGCCGTTTGAAAGCACGGTGGCAGTGTCTGCTACTGAGGCTCCCACTGGACCTTCTGCATGTCAATGATGCGGTAAGTGCCTGTGTCATCCTGCATAATGTGTGTGAGGACTGTGGACATCCCATTCCAGAAGTGCTGCCAGAGGGGGCACGCAGGCCCATCCAGGAGGAGGAGGATGACCCAGAGGCATTACGGTACATCGCGCAGGAAAACGCAGGCATTTTGGTACGGGAGGCCCTCACCACATGCCTGTGTAGATGAGCCGGGATTCAGTAGGTGCAGCTCCCACGTACACGGATCTGGTACCAACAGTGCGATGGCCAGGGGTCTTGTTGTAGAAAAAGAGCTGCCGGAGCTCATTAGCATAACTCATTAGCATAACTTATTTGCATATGCCACGCCCCCTGACATCACCGGAAGTGACAGAAGGCCACACCCCCTGACATCACCGGAAGTATGTCAGAAGGCCCGGCTACTTACCCTCCTGCTTCATCCTCATTCCCAAACGGAATGAGGATCGAAGCAGAGGGCGGGGTAAAGAAGGGGGCGGGGCTTCACCACGTGACCGCCCCGCCCCCTAGAGGTTCTCTTCCGGAGCTCCGTACCTGAGAGCTCCCCCCCGACTAGAGCCCTGGCGATGGCTATGATGTGTGTGGATGGCTACAATGCACTCCAAGCTACTGGAGTAATGTGCACTGTAGGCCATGGTTAGGGATGCAACCTGGAGCCAACACTCACTATTCCCTGTCCATACCCCAGAATATGTGTATGCTGTTGTACCTGAACACGTATTAAACAGGACCGCATGTGCAGAGGTGTGACGTGTGACATCACTATGGTACCTGAGTTTGCTAGAGTGAAAAGTCACAGCTGCTTTGAAGGTACAACTTTCTTGAATTTATCTTGGTCCCACGAGAAGCTGTGCTCTAATTAGCAAGGGTGATTAAGTCTCCTTTCATGTAGTACAACTTTTTTGTTTCTCCAGCGATTCTTTGGCTACTGTTGATCAACCCCCTGAGCAAGGCTGAGCTATGACTGAGCTCTATAAATATAATGTGCACACCTAATTTGATTTAAATTGCAAGGATGGCTGAGTCAGCTACAGCAGCAACCCGGCACAGATGGCAAAATTGCTGCTAATGAAATGCCACAGCTACGCTGCCAGACAAACACCATGACCACCTGTCCGTACAGTTTTATAGGCAGGAGACAGGCTGAGAGGCCGGAATCCACGTGGCAGTGTCCTGGTGGCTTGAGAATCTGGCTGATTGTTGAGGTCCAGTGCATCTAAAATACTTAAGGGTCAAATATGATCTGTATTCTGGTGAGTGAAAGCGGGGATTAATGTCTGAGGAATCCATTGCATTAACCATCTGCTTATTTTTTTAAAAATGAGTTGGATCTAATTATTACTTTCCTGGTGAATCTTTCCTCACAGGGCCAAGTTTCCTTGCACTGATGTAGGATTTATTATCCTACAATTAATGTAGGATTATCCAATGATATAGCTCTATTTCATGTTTGTTTACTTTTTGATTTAACATTATAACCTGCCTTAGATTTAAAGCAACTGGCCATGCAGTACCAGCATGCAAGGACACAAAACATAACCATCTAATTAACAAGATTCTTTAAAAGGCACAATTAACAAACAGGGTTAAAAAAGAGTACTGTGTTTTGTGTTGTAAGGCACCTTGAGGATCCAGTTTCATTAAAAGGCAAGTGAGAAATGAATATAATAAATGCATAGGATGGGAGATTCCCAACACCATATTTAGGCCTGATATCTCATTAGTTTTATATAAGACTGTAAACTGGCCAGAGCCCTAGCAGTGTGGCCCTGTCACGACCACACAAACATGTCACGCTGCCAACATGCCACACACCCGGCCTCACAAGACATGGGCTTTGTGTTTAACTCTCTTGGGGTCAGATCATAGGTAACAGGTGTTTGCTGTCAATAGTTACCTTTTCTCATGCATGTGATTCTGCTGCTACTTACTGCTACTTTCTCAGTGCAAACACTTATACACCAAGAGGCCTGTTATGTGACACGCCCCTTCTTAAGCTAAAATTTATGAGGACAGCTTAAATTTTAGCTAAGGTAAGTTGTTGGTCAAATTACAATACCAAAAGTTACAACATCATACAGACAAATCTTCACAACATTTTACAGACATTAAATCACACTCAATCAACCCATTTCTGTTAGTTCCCATAACAATCTCAAAGCATTTACATTCCACATCTTGTGTATCTTGTGGATGGGATCTAATTCTTGCATTTTCTCTATACAATTTGAGTCTATTCGCATGGTAAATGACTGGCTTTCTTCCATGATTTAACTCATCTACGACATAGTTATCATTTGGTAACACCTGTATAACTTTAAATGGGCCCTGCCAAGCTACATCGAGTTTGGCTGTGTAATCAGTTCTTAACACAAGGACCTGGTCTCCCACTGCAAAGTGTCTAGGTCTAGCTTTCACATCGTACTGCCTTTTCTGGGTCTGTTGGGCTTCCCTCAGATTCTCAGTAGCCACTTTTCTAACTCCTTTGAGAGTCTGTTGTAATTCTGTCAAATATTCAGCTGCTTTAATCGGACATTTTTCAGAGACCACACCCTCCCAATTTGCTCTTAAGAGGTCTAAGGGGCCATGAAGATCTCTGCCAAATATAAGTTCATTCAAGGAACATCCCAAGCTCTCTTGGGGTGTGTCCCTGTACGCAAACAAAAGATATGAAAGGGTTTCATCCCAATCTCTAGGATGGTTTTGTGAATATGCTCTCAACATCTTACCCAAAGTCTGTACCATTCGTTCGGTAAGTCCATTTGCAGACTGATGGTATGCCAGAACAGGTAAATGCTGTATCTCTGCCACCTCATACAATTTCTTCATCAGACACGACACAAAATTACTACCTCTGTCTGAGATTAAAATTTTAGGCCATCCAAATAAACTAGCAAATTCAGTGACAGATTTAGCCACATTCTGAGCTGTAATACTACGCAGGGCAAATCCTACTGGAAAACGCGTAGCATAATCTACCATTAACAAAATATACTGTTTTCCTGCCCTAGTAGCCAGTAAAGGTCCTAAAATATCAATTCCAACCCTTTCCAAAGGCTGTGCTACTACAGGAAATGGATGTAACTCGGCCCTAGTCTTATTCTGAGGATATCCAACCTTTGACATATAGGACATGTTTGACAAAATTCTCATACTGATTTTGCAACATTGGGCCAATAGAAGGACCTCTGAATCTTAGCCAACGTCCTCTTCATTCCCAAATGACCTGATAGAGGAATTTCATGTGCTATCTTCAAAACCTGTTCTCTATATTCCCATAGGATTACTAATTGTTTAACAGGCTCCCATTCACTGGAATGCCCTTTTCTAACATGCTCTCTATACAACAGGTCATTTTCCCATATAAATCTTACTGTATTTTTATTTGTCAAAGGAACTCCAGTTCCTACAGCCTGTCTTCTACATTGGTCTAAACTTTCACATTGCTTCTGACTTTGTTTGAATGCCTGAGAATTAAACTCAGTTTCCCTGTGCTGCACTTGGTAATTCATTTCAGACTGTTGTTCCCTTTCACTCAACTGCAGCTCAGTGGGGTTTCCTCCTAATTCATGTCGTTCTACTTCTGGTACATTTGCCTCAACCCTGCCCTTATCCTGATCAACACAGTCTAGGGTGTGCCTTTGTTTTTGGGACCTGGTTTGTACTCCTCCCGTGCTTGAGGACTTATATAGGAAATCTGCACCAATCACAAAGTCATGCATTGAATCTTCATGTACTAAGACTAATTGCTCACCCTCCCAACTCCTAAACTTTACATGGAGTTTTACCAGGGGTACAAGTTTAGTTACACTTTCATAGGGATCCACTCTCATTAATCCTACATACTGAATGTTTTCACTTAACAAATCCTTTCTTTTCTTTTTTTTTAAATGTTTTTATTAAGTTTTATAATTTTATAACAATACAACATATCCCTCTTCCCTCAACAAATAACTGTTTCAAATAATAATACATCAAACAACAATTAAAGTAACTAAAATGCAACTATACAACTCCAATTAGCCTCTGAGGTTAATAGAATGCAAAATCCAGATATGTATCAGGAACACGATATAGGGTGTTTGAATCTTTTGTAACATAATCAAAAAATGAAAACCACCTTTGCATAAACTTATTAACTACTGTATTATTGTATGTTGAAAGAATGCGGTCCGTTATTTTGTCTGCAACTGCAAGGTCCCAACATTTTGAGATCCATTGATTTACAGTAGGAATTTTATTTTGGTTCCAATTTTGGGCCAATAAAGTTTTGGCCGCTGAGCATAATATAGAAATTAGTTCTCTTTTTTCTATAGATACTATAGATACTATCGAATCTCCTAATAAAAAAGCTTCAGGTGTAAAAGGTAAAACCAGTCCAGTAATTTTTTGAATTTCTACATGGATTTGATGCCAGAATTTATTAACTTTTTGGCATTCCCACCAACAATGCAGGTATGAGCCTCTTTCTCCGCATTCTTTCCAACAAAGTGGAGTAAGTTTATGCTTACAGTAAAACAGTTTCACAGGTGTCAAGTACCATCTAGAATACAATATTGAATTTCTACATGGATTTGATGCCAGAATTTATTAACTTTTTGGCAGTCCCACCAACAATGCAGATATGAGCCTCTTTCTCCGCATTCTTTCCAACAAAGTGGAGTAAGTTTATGCTTACAGTAAAACAGTTTCACGGGTGTCAAGTACCATCTAGAATACAATTTAAACGATTGTAATTTTAAAGTTAAGTGTGCAGTTTTCATTTGAAACGAGTTCCAAATATGAGACCAGTTTTTTTCTTCTATGGGGTGTGCTAAGTCTTTTTCCCAAGCTCTTTGAACAGTTGTTGTTTTGCGCCACATTTCTTCATTTAAGCTTTTGTAGATTACTGATATAGCTCCTCTGGTGTACATACTAGTTTTTGTAATTAATTTC
>NW_015163606.1:1902297-1912979 GCF_001447785.1 Gekko japonicus
ATTACTTCATTGCCACCAGATTATAAAACTACACCCAAATTTTAAATTAAATAAAAAGGACTATACAATAATTACTCCATTATTGTTTTAACTTATTTTTCGCTTAAACATGCATAACTAAGACTAGAAATAAATAAATTTAAACCGTTAATCAGATAAACAAATGGGTAAACTAAACCCAATGTTTAAATTAAATAAAAAATATTGTACAATAATTACTCCATTATTGTTTTAACGTAATGGGGTATAACCTAAGGCATTAAACAGGTAAACCAGCTTTCCTTGCTGCTAAAAGGCATAAAGCTTAAAGTATTTGTTCCATTACATTCACTGAAAAATCAAATTAGATAAATTATACAAATTAATTTTTTTTTCATAGTTGTTCCATCACTACCAGCGCTCCGGTGAAGTAGTAATGTTGTTTCTACTAAAACAATTATATTCGCGATCATGTTCATGTAGTTACATCAAAAGGTCTTTTTAGTCGAAGATATCTTCTACGCCATGATGCAACTACAGGTTAATCTTCTTTCATCGATGCTAGCAACAGATTGAATTAAAAAATACAAGAAAGTAAGTTTAAGCCGAAAGTAGTTCCTCTTCTTCCTTTTGTGTAAGTTTAATTCCAATTGCTGAGAGTAACGCCTTTCCAGATACCTCATCCGAAGCCTGGTATAGAAGCCCGTTTTTATAAACATGAATGTCCGATGTTGGAGACCACCGAAAACGGACCTTGGCGTCGTGAAGCTTTAGGGTGATTTGCTTGAGTTTGCGCCTCTTTGCAAGTACCTCAGGTGCAAGATCCAGAAGTACTATAATTTTTTGTTCCTTAAAGGATAGAGCGCCTTTTTGGCGTGCAACCTTAAGAATTTTGTCCCGAGATCTTTGATATATAAATTGCACCAAAATATCACGCGGTTTGTCTTTTCTTGCTAGTGCCAACGGTCCCAAACGCTGTGCTCTAGCTATCGCTGGGGCAACCCCATTTTCCAGATCGAGTGCCTTTGCAAGCCACGAAGACATGAATGACGCCAGTTCAGTGGACTCTTCTGCGCCCTCCTCAAAGCCCCGAAATTTTAAATTATATTGGCGCCATTTATTTTCTAGAGTCGTTATCCTGGTGTGCAGCTTATCATCTGCTGTTTGCAATGCTTTAACATCATCTTGCACGGAGAGTGCTATTTCAGCTGCATTTTCTGCTACCTTCGTAGCCTCCGAGATTTCCTTTGCCATGTCTTTCATTGAGCTTTGCAAAGGTTGTAAAAGTTTTGAAACTACATTGGACATAGAGTCTACAATGTCTTGTTTTAAGTCCAGTAAATCTCTCCGAGAGATAGGTTCGTCCTGTTCAGCGGGTTGGGAATCAGCCGCCATTTTAGTAAAGTCTAAGTCGGCCGGGAGTAATAGCTCTTCTGGGGCTATCGTAGTAAAAAAAGTACGTACCGATTCCTTTCTTTCGCGCCCAGTGTGGGAAGGTGTTCCGGAAGGCTTCTTTGTAAATTTTTTCGGCAAGGAGACGGTTTTTATATTCGTTTTTCAGATATCGGGGAGAAGGTATCGGGAGCTCCGAAGTTAAGCGTGCGCCATTGGCCACAGGCTCCGCCCACCAACAAATCCTTTCTGATGGAACTCAAATCTGTCCCTGTATCCTTGATACCATTAAGCACAAACTGTTGATTTATCACAACCTGTTCTGCTCTTAAATTGTTAACCCAGTGGCGTTCTTCCTGTGAAATAGGCTGGTTAGCATTAACCACCTCCAACCTATTCATAGCCACTACATTCCCAATCCTTACAGTTGCCATCTCCTGGTTCCTCCCGTTGTGTAGTTCCTCCTGACTCCTTGATGTCTGTGCCAAGGCTCCGGCCTCTGGTCTCGCCGGTTGAAAGTTGCTAATCGGTCTTATCTCTGTTGTAAAAACACAGTCATTAGCATCTCCACTCTCCCGGTATGCATAGTCACTTACAAGATTGTTACTGCCTCTCACGCCGTTCCCTGGTATCAGATGGAACCTGACTTTACTGGAAGCACGCCTTAGCCACTGCTCACAGTTCCTTTTTATATGTCCTTTTTGCTGGCAGTAATAACAAGTAATATCAACAACAGACTTATTATTTTTGTTACCCGCATAGCCACTCCCTTGACCTTGCAAGTTGTTTCCTCCCGTGTTTACAGCTCGATCTCCCGCCCTGGAGTTCTTCTTTTGCTACTGGTCAGGTCTTTCCCTCCTTTCTCTGGGAAAAAAGGTTCGGCTTGCGTCTCGTTTACTCACTGTTATCTGCTCAGCAACCTCAGCCATGTCCATTAGACTTTGGGTCTTCTGTGCCTGTAATAAAACATTCACCTCCTCTGAGATGGTTAAAGAAAATTGCTCTCTCACAAATAAATCTCTCAGTTCTTTCAGAGTTTTTACATTTGCAGCTTCTATCCATTGATCAGCTGTTCTAATTAGTCTAGCCATATATGGTGTCAATGTCTCTCCTTTTTCTGGTACCGCCTTTCTGAACTTCTTACGTAGTTCACATTCAGTGAGGGCAAAACGTTGCAGGGCAAGACGTCTAAACGTTTGATACTCTTTAATGCCTTCTATTTGTGCCTCCTGCAAACATTGTGCTAGCTTTCCAGAGGTATGAGACCATAAAATCTGTATATATCTTTCCTCTGGCACATCATAACTTTGACAAGTAGCTTCAAACAATGCCAAAAAAGTTGACACTTCCTGTCCCTGCTGGTATGTGGGGAATTTCCGCTTCTCCCACTTATCTCCAGATTTATTTTGCATTTGGGTCTGCAGAAATTTCATTGTAGCTTGTTGACACTCCAGAAAATTCTGCATCACTGTCATCCATGGATCACATGGTTCTGACACACCATCATTCCTCTTGTTGCTGCTTTCTAAATCTGGTTTAATTTCAAAAGCTCCTGCATATTGCTCTTCCATGTTAGGGTTTAAAAAGTTCAGTTCAACCCATTGGCTGACTTCAATGACTTCTATTTGGTGCATGTATTGCTCCATCTAATTGCTGCTACTAATTCTAACTAACTGTCTTATAAAAACAAAAACCAATAACCTTTGTGCAATGTATACTTGAATTTTTTTTCAAGTCAACTAAGCCCATATATGAGTAAATTAGTTCCAAATTTTCTATTACTCGTGGCTGGTTGTTGTTGTTTTTTCTCAGCTATTACTCAGCTCTTATTTTTTCAAGCCTTTCAGCTTATCTTGGCTCTTGCCAAACAAACATTTATCCCACCGCTGCCACCATGTCACGACCCCACAAACATGTCATGCTGCCAACATGCCACACTCCCGGCCCCACAACAGGGCCTCTCTGCCCACACTTTTGCCTCTGGCTGTCTTAGAGACACGGGCTATGTGTTTTACTCTCTTGGGGTCAGTCCAACCAGCAGAGCAATAGAAGTATGTAAAATAATTTGGTAGCTTTTTGTTCTTGATAGCTGAATACCTTCAAAGGCGCGACTCATAGGCTAGAGACTTCGTCCGGTATAAAAATATTTATTAAAAACAGAAAATAACCAAAAGGTTCGAGTAAGGGAAAGAAAATATACAGAGCACAAACAAAACAAAGAAACCTTATCTTACTAACTACATACATACGTAACCTTGAGCACAGAGCTCACTGCAGCACTAATAAGCTTGGGTTCTTGCCAGGAATAGCTTCTCCTTTCCCTGCTATGGTTCCCAGTCCCAGGTTACCATGCACTTGCTTGAAAGGGGTAAAATATTCTTGCACAAATCCTCGCCTTCTCCCAGCATTACTTGAGCTGATGCACCAATGTCTGATGCAGCCTCCAGCCTTCCTCTAGCCTCCCTGGCAGGTTATTTTGAATCTGAGCTATTCCCCTTAAATAGTTGCTCAGGTGTCAGACAATTAGAGGTAATTACTACCCAGCATGTGGTGACTCTTAGATCATGAACCGGCAAGATCTTGGCTGGTCACAATTAGAATTGACAGTTCACAGCTGCATGGAATCTTGCTACTGATGATAGGCAACAGGTGTTTACTGTCAATAGTTACTTTTCTCATGCACGTGGTTCTGCTGCTACTTACTGCTACCTTCTCAATGCAAACACTTATACACCAAGAGGCCTGTTATGTGACAGGCCCACACGGAGGTGGTGAGCTGATATTGACTACCACCTAACACTCTAAATGGTTGTGTTGCCAGATCCCCCAGGAGGATGGGGATTTGCCCGCTTTAGGGCCCCCTGATCTGCCAGCCTGGATCTGGCCGGAGGGGAGAACCCCACCCCCAAAGTGCCTGGGTTGTGCCAACATGCCCGGCGCAATGATGTCACCTGGAGGTGACATCATCATGCCAGGCACGTTGTGGGAGAATGCTCTAGAATTCAGCCTGAAAACTCTATGACATCATAGAGTTTCTAGCCGAATGCTAGAGCATCCCCTGATGACATGTCTAGTGTGATGATGTTACTTCTGGGAGCTTCTCCCTCCCCCTGCTGGCAAAAGGTAGGGACCTGGCAACCCTACCAAATGGAGATTCACAGGACTGAATATTCCTACATATCCCCCTCAAAAAACAATTCCCTACATGTCTAAACCTATCATGGAAAGGATTCTGGTCTTGCTTTCTCCTGATTACTAGTTTGGTGTGTGTGTGCAGTTATTTTTTTCACTGGGGCAGGATATGGAGAAGTAGACATAGGTTTAACACCCTGATAGGAAATATGAAAAGAAATCAATATCATTGTGTGGGCTGTAATCCTTAGCTTATTGCTGGCCCAAATTCAAATAAGTGTTTTGTTTCCATTTGCTTTTGAAATGCAGAGCCGAAACACAAGGTTAAAGAATAACTTTCAATATTAATCCTGAAAAGGACAGAGAGATCTGTGATCATTTGTTTCTTATACAAGTTACTATTAAAAAGCCATTTCATTTTTGTCCATGTTAGTGATGTGTCCTCAAATTCTTAATGAAGACCTTGTCATTATTTGAAGGTCTACCAGATTTTATGCAATAGGTTTAGGAGGCAAACATACTGATGAAACCAAACCAGGCTTTATGTGTGCACTTCAGAGTGTAATTTATTTGATGCTTGCTAAAGGAAGATCCCTAGGTGCCCAAATATTATTCGGGTCAGAGAAGCAAGGAAAAAACAAAAGAAGTACCTCTGTTGAACTCTTAGAGTTAGGGGCCTTAAACTTACTATTTGGCTCAAGTGTACCCTTTCTAATTAGTCTGAGCTGTTTTAGCATCCCCAGTGTTCTTGCAAAGCTGCGAGGCATTAATCATCAAGCCAGATGATCTGTTCTTTCTAAAGAGACACCATTAATTGCAACAGATCTCCAGAGGAACACAGAGAAAGATGACTAACCCCTACCAAAATGCTGGTGTAGCCCAAAGTGCACTGCTTTTATTCTCCAAGTGGTAGGGAAATTGAGGGCTTCCTGTACAGGGTGTTTCTTTGAAGGAATACACACCAGAGGTTCATGGAATCTTTTTTGCTTTGTTATTCATCAATTTATTTATAATCTACTGATTATCTGGCAGGCAGACAGAAGCATCTGTTCAGCACCCTGTAAAGCATTTTTCTTCTAGTCTGTGAAGAAATGCCTTCCACCCTACAGATCATGTCTGTATTACTATAATGGGGTCTGCACTCTTCCTATGTATAGGTTTTAGATACAAATAGCATCTGTGGTCCCCTGGGGTCTACCCCAGGGCTGATCAAAGTGAGAAACAAGGTTCACCACCTAACATCTCAGCTTAAATGTGAAACCCAAGGGACAGAGAATGGGAAAGCCAGAAGGCTAGACCAATATTGCTTTCTTTGCAGTCAGAAAAACTGGAATGGCCCTGGAAGGTGATGGACTCCCAACAGAAGTTTATGAATTCTCTGGACATGAGGGAGAAGCTCTCTCTTACTGTTACTTCTTAGCCATTTTGGCTCAAGCCATGAAAGCTTTAAGAGGGCACATCTTAAGCACGTGTCAGTGAACAAAGGAAGGGGAGAAGGCCTGAACTATGAGAACCAAAGTATTCTGAATGCCCAAAGCCTTATTTCTGTACCAATCCCATAGTCCTGCATTCCAAAAAGTATTCTGAATGCCCAAAGCCTTATTTCTGTACTAATAACATAGTCCTACATTCCCAAAAGTGGAAAAGGGGAGTCTATTCAGGATTTTAAGTCCCTTTTGCAGAATATGATGTTTTTCCATAGGACATGGTTACTGGTTTCTGTGTGTTCTCTGTGTTTAGGGAGCTGGTCTCTCTTCCTGCTGCACTGAGGGTAAGAGAGGGCAGGTAACCTCAGGAACCATTGGCACAATATCTCAAAGGAAGGCTTCCTTCTTCTGGGTGTGTGTCTTCATCTGGCATCACATTGGGTCACCACACAGTTCAGTCCCTTTTTGCACACTAATTGCACAGTCCAGTTTTAACACTTACAGACTATAAGTCCATAAGCACCTTGCAGGGCAACAAGCATCCAATCAAGCGTGGCTAAATGGCCTCCGGGCTCCTCACGAATGGGGTGGTGGTCTTAGGCTCCCGCAACGAGCCTCTCAACTCCCGGATGTCTTCTCAGCCACCCGACCAGGGAGCCGCATTAGGACTTTCGGTGGCAGTTTGTAGCTGTAGAAATGTAGCCTTTGTTATTTTGTAGCTTTTCCTGTGAACCCTTCCCTTTAGAAATAAAGAGTTTTAAACAGAAAGAAATATCTCCTCTCCAGTGAAGCAAAGATTAATTGCAAACCTCCAAATATTTAAGTATTTTTGTCTATTTTCCCAAGAAGATCCAGTGATGTGTCTAGTTTTCTTGGTCCCCAGCCAGTGTATTATAACAAAAGTCCAGATATCCATTCCCATGGAGGAAATGGTATCCAGGGACGCCAACCTCCAGGTGGTGGCTGGAGTTCTCCTGCTATTACAACTGATCTCCAAGCAAAAGAAATCAGTTCACCGGGAGAAAATGACCACTTTGTAAGGCAGACTGCAAGTGTAGCCATAGCTTTGAGGGACTGTTTCTGCTGAATCAGGCTGCTGGGTGGTGAGGGGAGACAAGAAATCTCTATCCCCCCCCTTCCCTGTGGTATTTTAGCAAGATTAGGGTGGTGCAGCAGGAGGATTTGGCTGCATCAGAAAAGCAAAAAAAGTCTTACTAAGAGATGAAACTGATTCTTTCTTTCAGTAGTGGCTGCATAAACACCAAAAGTTACATTGACCGATAACTGTACCGAGTCAAGTTGTACATTTTAAAAAGTGTTTCTGGGTGTTTTATATAATAGAAGAGGAGAATGTGTCAAGAGACTGACCTCATGCTGTCACTGCAATTGTCTAACTGGAGAGAAACCAAAGCCTAGAAACGTACCCTGTATTCTTTCTCTCTCCTAACAGTTATTTCATCACCCAGGACAGCTGACATCATAGCGATCCCTGCTGCTTCATTTAGCAGTCATTAACAAGGCTACAATGAAAGGATTTATTGCTGTTTATGTGTCTAAAAATCTGCTCAATACCTCTTGGTTCAAATGCATAATGAGAATATGCTATAAAACAGATAATGGGAAGAAACGAAGGGTAAAAATTAGAGTGACTCAATGCTTTAACATGCTAATATTTAAGCCATTCAGTGATCCATTGACAATTTTGAGCGTGTGGTGGGGTAGAAGGAG
Source organism: Gekko japonicus (assembly GCF_001447785.1). Lineage (NCBI taxonomy): Eukaryota > Metazoa > Chordata > Lepidosauria > Squamata > Gekkonidae > Gekko > Gekko japonicus. The sequence goes on from NW_015163606.1 coordinate 1,909,956, forward strand.
TTTTCCAAGAACATATGAACTGTATACATGCAAAAAATATTATCAGAAGAGAACTAGGTGAATCAAATATTCCCTGATGAGTTTTACTGCACCCACATCTTTTTTTATATATTCAAATTAAATATCTACTTCCATAAATAATTGTCAGCATTTATACATCAATATTTTTTCAGTAATTATCAGGATTTATACATTATATATATATATATATATATATTTGAATTAAAAACCAGAGTTTACGAAATTCCCAGTGCACCCTAAAGTGTTTCTAGAGGACCTCTCCTATAGAATGGAGGGAGTAGCCATAGTTTTATTAGTCAACTAGTTTAACTAGTCAAGCCAGGCTTTGCAAGACAAAAGGACCTAGTAGCATCTCTAGTTTAGCATCTCAGAGAGTGATGGGGTTCAGATCCTTCTGCACCTGGGATCCTGGAGAGTTATTGACAGTTACCCAAGGCTGAGCTAAGATGCACCAGTAGTCTGATTTAGTGTTATGCAACACTCATTTTCATTGGTGTTGGCCTCCATTATTTCCTTTTTGGCTGGACTAGATGGAAGTGTGGCTTGATCCAGTAGGGCAATTCTTGCAATGGGCCCCCTGTGGCATATTAAGCTTTCTTGTGTGTCCTTTAAAAGCCATAAATGGCTACTAACATTTAAGTACTGAGAGTACATAAGAGGAGATAAATGAGGTGACAGCTGCCATGGAATTAAAGGCCAGTCAGATTGAGACAGAAAAGAAACCTCAGCTCAAATTACAATGTAATTAGTTTTTAAAGCTCCAGCTGACATCAGTAAACCAGTTGGAATGTTTGGGTCCATACTTCTCTTTCTGTTGCCAGATAGCTTTCCTCTCCTGTTTACTTTCCTGCTCTGTCCAGTTTTCAGCTTCAAGCTTTCTGGTGAGGAGTACAGCCTGGGAACCTGTAAGGTCTTCCTGCTTTCCAGTTTGGCAAAGGATGATTAGATCCATTCCATTTTGTAATAGATTTCTGCATTGCACAGCAATGCACGAATTCATGTTTTCCTGGGGATGTAACAACTGATTTAGAGGCTTTTAGCAGTGATATAAGATGACATCTGACATCTAGCTTATTGGCATTTGAGTAAGAAAATTCTGGTTTGCTGGCAGCAAGTACAGAAGTTTTGAAAGCCTGCCAGCATGTTCATTCACCCTAAACCCATCCTTAAGGCTCATTTGAAAATGTCACTGCTAGAAAATAAACATATGAAAGGCAGTCCTAATTATAGCTTGGTATATAGTCAATCGGTTACTGATAACCTGTCCAAGTAACACAGAACATGATGGGACAACTTATATAAAAGCATCGCAGTGATAAATGGAAGCATCTTTAACAGTTAATTTTTTCTGTTCTCAAAATTGGGTGGTTTTTTTTTAAGCAGCAGCAGCATCCTATCCAATATGCTTCAGCAAAGATGAATCTAGCATATTTTATATTGTCAGCAGTTTATCTTCTTTATGTCTTTCAAAACATTTTTCTTTGGAAAAAAAACTAATTAAATTTTAAAGTGATATACACTGCAATCCTAAATTAAATCACAACTGTCTCAGCCCATTGACTTCAGTGGATTTACAAAGGGTATAAGTCTGTTTAGGATTATACCAGGAGAAAAGAGCAAGAGTCCAGTAGCACCTTAAAGACCAACAAAGTTTGTGGCGGGGTATATGCTTTTGTGAGTCACTGCTCACTTCTTCAGATTATTATCACCTCTTCAGATAGGATTTTACTGTTAAGATCTCCAGAACTGGCTGACTCCTGATTCCTCAATTAGTTCTATCATTCAGCAGCTGTACTTCAGTTTTGTCTGGACTGAGCTTCAGCAGGCGACCCGGGGAAAGCTTCCAAAGCCCCCCTGCCCTGCCCTCGACACCTGCTGAGGCAGGCAAGCCAGGAAAAGCCCGGGAGGGTGCGGGGAGGCATTTAAATGCCTCCCTGTGCTTTCCCTGTGGCCGGGGGCTGCTTTTCAGGTGAGCCGCCAAATAAGATTAGATCCCTTCTCAGAGCAAAACCAATGGAGCATAAGGCTTCAGTCCCCAACGTAGCCAATCTATCTTCAACTCCTAGAAGAATGAACAGATTCACTATTTCTGTCATTCAAGACCATTTCAATCCCCAAATCGTATCTGAACCATTTTGAGGTGGCTATAGCACCTGGGCAAAGAATGAAATGTTGGCCACTGTTCCATCATTTGCTTGCATCATTTGATAGAAGATTTCACTGTAACCTCTATTCTTCTTTCAGAAGTTCTCACTGTCATATCTGACCTGTCATTAGGGTCCATATTATTTCTTCACTTTATATTAGAAGTAACCTGGTTATCATCTACAAGCATGTTGTCGATGGATAGGGCAGGGTTTAGGTATGGAGAGAGAGAGCACATGGCTGAGGCCAGCTCTTTTATGCCATTTTGGGGCTTGGGGGTGGGCTTCACTGACCACCTCCCTTGTGATGTCCCCTTGGTCTGTCCCCCCCTCCCTGATTCGTCCCCCTGGAAGTTTCTTAAAAAAACTGGTTGCAGGAGGATGGGGCAGGGTTGGGCAATGTTGAATCTAATCACTTTACCAGTGACACCTTTGGAGAACAATAGCTGAGTCCAGGGGTATTGTCTTTTGATGAGTTTAGCTGGGCTGTCTCAGTCTGGCTGATGAGTTGAGTGATGAGTCAGCCAGCTAATCCCTTCCTGGCAGAGGTTCCTTTGTTATGCTGTGGAGCCTAAATGCATCATCTGGTGAAGGTGAAGAGGTTTTTATTTTTTATTTTTATTTATTATTAAATTTATACCCCGCCCTCCCCCGTAGGGCTCAGGGCGGCTTACATGGCAAGGAAACTTGCTAATAAAAACATCAAATACTTTAGTACATTTAAAACATAATATACAATTTAAAACCCACTCAAACATTAAAGTGCTCGAACTACACATCATCCATTCCGGAATCTCAGAGAGGACAACCACATCCACAACCAGACATCCCCGGTAGGCATTCCATAATAGATGTTAAA
>NW_015163606.1:1914231-1925132 GCF_001447785.1 Gekko japonicus
TAACTTTTTGCTCGCCCTGAGGCAAGGTTGTCAAATTCCGAATCACTCTAAACAATTGGGCCGGGCGCGAGCTCGCAGACGCAATCTCAGCCGCATAGAAATCCTTCTTAGCGGCCTTGACTGCCACCTCATAGGATTTCATAAACGTCCTATAAGATGTTCTCGAGGCCTCGTCACGAGCGCGACGCCACCGTCTCTCTAATCGTCTAAGTTCTCGTTTCAGCGCCCGCAACCCCTGGGTATACCAGGGGGCGTGCCTACCGCAGGTACAGAGAAGACGCCTGGGAGCGATCTCGTCGATGGCAGTGGAGAGTCGGACATTCCAGTCCTCCACCATCTCATCCAACGAGTCGCCAGGGGGCCTCGGATCCCGCAGAGCCCTCTGGAACTGCTCCGGGTCCATCAGGCTCCGCGGGCGAGCAAAAATACGCTCACCGCCCAAACAGGGTTGAGGTGGAATGCTCAGACAGGCCTTCAGGGCCAGGTGGTCTGACCATGGGACTGCCTCGGCAGTGATCTGGTCCACCTCCACACCCACCGCAAAGATCAAGTCGAGCATGTGACCAGCCCAATGCGTAGGGGCCGATACGAACTGCGAGAGTCCCAGCGCCGCCATGGACGACACCAGGTCCGTAGCCCGGCTGGAGGCCGCGTCCTCAGCATGGACGTTGAAATCACCCAAGACCATCAGTCGAGGGTGATCCAACGCCCAGCCTGATACGGCCTCCAGCAGGGACGGCAGACTATTGGCCGGTGCATTAGGCGGTCGGTACACCAGCCAAATCGCCAAACTCTCCTCGGCCCCCAGCAGCACGCCGACACATTCTATGCCCGCGATCTCTACGGCCGGGAGTGCCCTGAAGGAGTAAGCCTCCCGAACGAGAATAGCCACCCCTCCCCCGCCCCCGATTCCGCGATTGGTGAAGGACCGAGTAACCTGGGGAGGCTAACTGTGTGAGAGCCAAAGTCTCACCTTCCCTCACCCAGGTCTCAATCACGCACGCCAGGTCCGCCTGATGTTCCGTCACATAATCCCTTAAGGTTGTGATTTTCTTGTTAATGGACCTGGCGTTACACAACACCAATGACAGAGGGGGGTCAATCCTGGCCCCACTGCCAGCCACCCTCGGGATGGGCCATAGGCTGGAAGGACACCGAGCTCTCTTGTTTCTCAGTGGCCTTCCATTGACACTCTGCCTAGGCCCACCGCTAAACTTTCCCCTCCCCAAGAGCACCGGAATCTGCTGTTCAGACATGCTGTTGTAATATTCAATGGCCGTCCCCGAGGGTTCAGACCACCAATGCACTACACAGCAAAAGTCTGCTACAAGTTGGCAGCAGACACACGTCACCAATCCTAACAGTACAGTTGTACTTACAATTACAATATTAAGGCTGCACAATACAACATATCATTAATATCAGGTCAGCTGATCCTCACACAACAATCACCTTCACCAACAATACAGTCTATACTCACAGCCAACCAACAACATTCCACTTCCAACACACACCAACAGCCAGACTAATCACCATCTACTCATACTTCAACATCATCCCCACATTGGTGACTCCCTCACACCTCTCTCCTTTGTTGTACACCAAAGGGCTATACTGAATTCAGTCCTCTGAGTGCGAGATTCTCTATACTGTCCACCAGAGGGCCTCGTTGTTCCAAGATCTTCCGACCCTCTGCCACTCCCAAATCTGCTGGAAAGAACTTGGGCTCCTTCGGACATATGCAACCTCTGCCGAAACAACACAAAGCAACACAGGACAACACAGGACATTCCGGCGTGGCCTCAACAGGCCCGGCCCTGATCACTCCCCGAACCAGGAACCAGGGCCCCCAAGCTAGGCCCTCCGCACCGCCGGCCGGCTCCCGATCTCCCCAGCTGAGCTCTTTCTCCGCGCCGGACTCCCGCTCCTGGCCCCCGCTCTCCAAACTGCCGTCCCAACAGGCTCCTCGGCCAGCCCGTTGACCACCCCAGCGCGGCTGGGGGCCCTCCGCACTGCCCCGCAACACCTCCCGGAAGCCTCGCCGGTTCGGTCGACTCGATCGTTTCGATGGCCTGGTCATACAATGGACCTCAGATGGCTCGCCCTGGTAAGCCTCGGTGGTTTCGTGCAGTTTCTTATAGAATTCGATGGTCTCACCCAGTTTGATAGCCTCCAACCAGAGGACCTGGGCGGGGGGGGGTCCCGGACCGGTCCAAGGGAACCCAGCGGGGATACACAGGAACGCAGTGCAGAGGAGCTCGGAGGGGCCTCTCGAAAGGAAAAAGTGCACCCGCCGGAGCTTCCGCATCACTCCACAGTTCTCTTAGCCCGGTCGGCCCGGACGGCCCTATACTGAGCCGGGGAGCCTGTAATCCAGGCCGTGGTTCCTGCGCAGCCGTTATTCCTCGTAGGCCGTGCCGATGGAAAATAAGGAGCAAAAAGCTCACAGCGTGGCAGAGTATCCCAGTCCTCACCCGAGATTTGCCCAGCATAGTCCATAAATAGGAGGGGGGTCACGGCCTTTAGACCACACTCTGGAACCAGCATAGCATTTAATATTGCTTAAGAGCATAGGAGCTTGAGCACCGAGCTCCTCCCACCGCCATCTTTTTTTTTGTGGTGGGGTGTTTCCTGCATGTGGGGTGGGGTGTTTCCTGCATGCTGAAGGAAAGGTTTTGCTTATGGAGTCTCTTCAGGATTTTAAGTCCCTTTTGCAGAATATGGCATTTTTCCATAGGACATGGTTACTGGTTTCTGTGTGTTCTCTGTGTCTAGGGAGCTGGTCTCTCTTCCTGCTGCACTGAGGGTAAGAGAGGGCAGGTAACCTCAGGAACCATTGGCACAATATCTCAAAGGAAGGCTTTTTTCTTCTGGGTGTGTGTCTTCATCTGGCATCACATTGGGTCACCACACAGTTCAGTCCCTTTTTGCACACTAATTGCACAGTCCAGTTTTAACACTTACAGACTATAAGTCCATAAGAGCGCAATAAGCACCTTGCAGGGCAACAAGCATCCAATCAAGCGTGGCTAAATGGCCTCTGGGCTACTCATGAACGGGGGGTGGTCCAAGGCTCCCACGATGAGCCTCTCAATACCCGGATGTCTCCTCAGCCACCCAACTAGGGAGCTGCATTAGGACTTTCGGTGGCAGTACTTCCGGGTTGAGGGTTCTTTTGGCCCTATGACAGAAGCCCGTCAACCACCGAATCCGGAATGACTACCCCACATCCTATGCAGTCGCTCTCGCACACATGGATCCCTTTCCTCATTGATGTTTGTTCAGGCAACTCTTCTCATGTAATACAGGAGAGCCAGCAATCAAACACTTTGCTGAATGGCAAAGTGGCTGATTTAACAAACCCTTCCTAATGGACTACCAAAGAATGTACTTTTTCAAGGAACATCTAGGACTGCATCAAAAGTTGCCCATTTCCTAAAGACATCATTCATATATATTTCTCTGTCTCTATACCCCCTGGTATGCCGCAATTAGCTGCTAGGACCTTCAACTTTGTGGGCAGGCTAGAAAAATACCTAAAACCTCTATCTGTGCAGGATGGATGAACCAATAGATATACCTGAGTTTGCTTGTTGTTGTTCAGACGCACAGTGGAGTCCAACTCTTTGCGACCCCATGGACCACATCATGCCAGGCCCTCCTGTCTTCTGTCGTGCTCCAGAGTTTGCTTAATTTCATGTTCATTGCATCGATAACACTGTCTAACCATCTCATCCTTTGTCGTCCCCTTCTTCTTTGACCTTCAATCTTTCCCAGCATCAGGGTCTTCTCCAGTGAGTGCTCCCTTCTCATTTGGTGGCCAAATGGACTACCAAATAATGTACTTTTTCAAGGAACATCTAGGAAGCTTCAGCTTCAGTATCTGGCCTTCCGGGGAACAGTTAGGGTTGATTTCTTTTAGGATTGACTGATTTGATCTCCTTGCAGTCCAAGGAGTCTTCTCCAGCACCAACAGCTAAATGTACTTTGTAATTTGATTTTCTTTGTATCATTTTGTCACCTTGTATTTACTGCAATGAAACACAGACTGTTTTCTGAGGCTGTTTCTCCTGAACATAGGATAGTATGCATGTGTACAGCGGGGAGGAGAGGCAGCCTCTTGATGAATGATGGTAATAATAATGCATCCTATCCTACATATCTGGAACCAATGTTGAGAGAATGTTCTGAAGACATATGATGCAGTGTTCCATCACCAGAGCTATGAGAATCTACTCCAGTACTTGTAGAGGACACTATTTCAGAGCCCCATGTATGAGGCTCTGATCTTCATGGGTGGAGGTGGAACACAGTCATAAGTAATTCACACATTAAAAAACTAGCTATATTAATGCAAAAAGTTAGTGATGGCTGTCTCCATAAACATGTGAAAGGATCTGAGAGTTTGGCATATCTGTTCAATGATCTCAGACCTGCCAAAAAGAAGAAACCATATAAGTTTTATTTCAGAAGTATCAGGAAATGCAAGATTTGAGTAGTGTTCTGAGATACTGAGTATCGTTCTGACTTTTTGTCATGTGTGTAAAACATTTTTGTTCACAATCTGTTTTTTGAACAAAAGATTTAAGGTATGTTCATTTTATAGGAGATTTATACAAGAAAGACCATAGCAATAGAAGATTAGCTCGTTCCATTGGTTAGTTATTAGTAATAAGTGACTTCAAGATGACAAGTTCAAAGTATGGTACGCTGCAGATGTGCCTCAAGACTAAGGATGTTGCCCTGACCTAGATAGCCCAGGTAAGCCCGATCTCGTTAGGTCTTGGAAGCTAAGCAGGGTCGACTCTGGCAAGCAATGCTCCCTCTAAGCTGTGAAGTCTTGTGATCAAAAATTCTACTTTGTGAGCTACTGGCATTAAAGTTGTGAGCAAGCAATTTGGCTGCTGCATAAATTAGTTTGCTCTGGAGCCATCCTTCCTGAGCGAAGACAAAAATGTGTGAGCTGGAAGCTAAAAAATTGTGAGCTAGCTCATACTAACTCAGCTTAGAGGGAACACTGGCTGGCAAGTACTTGGTGTCATGGGCATTGGCGACGGCGTCGGGCACCTTCCCGAGTTGGCAATGCAGCCAGAGTCGACAGCATCACCAGAGCTGGAAGCTGGCCCCTCTTACTCTTTGGGAGTTGACAGCTTGCTGCCACCAGTGCCTGAGTCATTAACCCCTGCATCTGGTCCTGCAGCAGCCAATGAGGCACAGGTGCAAACGGAAAGCCCGCCAGATTCACCTCCACAGGTGGCTCAGCTGAGGGATTGGCTCCACAAGGACTTAGCAACCTGCTGCCGAGACGCATGCTGGCAGGGAAGGCAAGCACCGAGCACTGAGTACTAACAGGAGCAGCACTGCTGCTCAGGGAAGCACAGCCGGAGGCCTATATAGCTCCCTCTTGGGAATGGGCTCTCTGTGGAAACAATGAGTCACATCCATGCTGACCTTGCATCCACCCTCGGCTCCTGCTCTCAGACCTTGCTCCTGTTTGGATTTCTGGCTTCCTGACCTGCTTTGAACGACCACTCTCTTGGACTTGCAACTTGGCTCCTGTTCTGTCTCTCCTGGTTACGACCCCTGGACTCGATTTGACTCCTGCCTCTCAGCCCAGCCCAGCCCAGCACACTAGGATGGGAGACCTCCTTGGAATACCAGCAGTCGGGAGGTGGGGGCAGGCTTTATTCAGCCACCCCTCTGAATATCCTCCAGGCCCCCAATAGGGGTCAGTCACCAGAGGTTGCCATGACTTCCAGGTGCACATGTACAGTCACACACACATTAAAAAAAAGACTAAGGAATTGTTCATTCTAGATACTTCTCTATTTAATCGGCACGAAATAAAAGGGGATATAGAAAAACATGCATGGATTGAGAAGATCCTGAACAAACAGCAGTCAGGTAATGCTTCAAAAACATTAATAGATGTAAGTAAGACTTCCAGTGGTCCTGGAACAGGATTTCTTAATCTGCTAAGAACACTTATTTTTCTTGCCCCAATTATGAATTATATCACAATGCTTTTCTGTTATCACTTCTTGAACAGAAAACTGAAAATTCTGCTGACATTTTAACTGCATAGTATATAATAACAATAGTAATCATATGCCACCAAGTCACAACAGAGTCATGGTGACCATCATAACCATGAGGTTTTCATGGCAAGAGATGAACAGAGGTAGTTTGCCATTGCCTTCTTCTGCATAGCAACTCCAGTCTTCCTTGGTGATCTCTAGGGGTTTTTTGGGGCCAGAGCGCTGCTTCGGCAGCCCAGGACCCAGCGCAAATGGTGGCACGGCAAGCCCCACCCCCAGTTCCCTGCGCCGAAGCACTGGGGCAAGGGGCAGGCCCAGAGAGCCCCGCAGCCAGGTCCCCCGAGCCCACGCAGAAGTGCTGGGGCCAGGGGAAGCCCAGAGAGCGCTGGGGCCGGGGGAAGCTCGGAGAACCCCGCAGCTGGGTCCCCTGGGCCCACACATAAGTGCTGGGGCCGGGGGGAGGCCCGGAGAGCCTCAAGGAGAAAGGAAGTTGGGAATTGTGGGTACATTTGAAGCCATTGAATGCACAATTAACAGAAAGCTTGCAAGTGAAACTTGGAGACATCAGTAAATCTGGGTCCATTGATATTCCTGATGGTTCTAAGTCCACTCCTCAGATCTTGCAGTAACAGTCTCTGCTTTGATGATTTATAGGACCTCCACTGCTTTAAGCAGTCCATGGTAATTTATTATATGCACTAGTACTTTACTGTCTTGTGCTGCAGAAAATAAATATGTCTGAAGCACTGTCATGCTAGAGGCTGTTTGTAACGTGAACATCTCTATTTGATCTTTTTTTGCTTGTGGATAGTAAAGGATAGTGTATGATATAATTCTTTGGGGGCCACATTTTGTTTGTATTGATTCTGCAGCCCTGCACTGAAAAGAAAGACCATTCAAGCCCATATATTCACTGGGATTAAAAATAACAAGCAATACTTAGAACCATTTATTTCTAACAAGCCTTTATGATATCTTATCGTTGCAGCTGTTAGTCTAGTTCTATGCACAGTATTGATTTGATTTTCCAGATGATTCTTCCTTCTGTGTCATATTATAAATAATGTATTGATGACTCACTGATGTATGATGCCAGGATGCATTTAAAGATATATTTAGATTACAGAGGGTTTACCCCACACACAGCATTAATGCAGCAGCTTATAAGTACACCAGCTAAAGAGTATTGCAGGAAATGACAGTCTTGTGGGCCTATTTCTCCGATATTATATGAAAACATTGTAGCCCTGGGCCATTTGGGGCAAGGGCTTACGTATACATGATAAGGTGATCATAGCTGCAAACCAAAGGTGGCCCACACACTGGTGGCTAGGAATTGCTGGATTCAGACACCTGTGAAATGGTATCTTAATTGCCCAATGATGAATAGGAATGAAAACCAAAGTTCAACTAAGCATGAGTCATCGCAGCTTAATCGCTATAGGCAGAGCTTTTATATCACCTTAGTTCATTTCTAACACAAGATTTCTTCAACTAGTTCATACAGTTCACTGAGAATCATTAAATGCCAGGTCATACATGCATATGTATTGACAGATGACTGTCAGCTGAATGTGTCATGGACTATAGGACTATGATGACCATTGGCAAGTGGCTTTATATTTTATAAATTTATGTTAACCTATAATGGAAAACTCTGTAACACAGGTGTTTCAGCTTGAGTGACTGCATATATAGGAGATGTTATTTTAGTGTATTGCATTGTTGCCTGTTGTGTGTATCACCCTCTTTTTTATTATAGTTCAGTGTTTTCTGCCTTTGTCATCCTTCGTTCGGTGTGACATTTTCTGGTTTCTGGTTTCCTCAGAATTTCTTACCCCACACTGACTGTTTCATTGCCTTGGTTAGTTTCTCATTGCCTGCTTGTAAGGCTTTCTAATTTTTAACCCTACCTCTGTTTCATTTTTAAATTAGAGATGTAAAACAAAATAAAATAAAGAAATCTGAGATGAAGACAATTTTAAAAGGTGTTTGAATTGGGCTGGCTGCATCATCTTCTGGGGTTTTTGGGGTTTTTTAAAAAAAGTGGTACCTATTTTTATGCTGTTAAATAACTGTGAGCCAAGAAATTCAGTCCTCTGAAGACTAGCACTTCATTAAAAGTTTAACAATGCCTAGCTGGTTCTTACTCACTAAACTCCTTTTTATGTTTTATGATCTCATTCATATTGTTTCCAGGGGAAAATCAATGGTCATTATTTACTACTCAGCACATAAATATCATTCTTTAATGCTGTGTGTGTTAAGTGCTGGCAAGTTGCTTCTGACTTATGATGACCTTGTCAGTTAATGACCTCCCAAACATCCAACTGTTAACAGCCTTGCTTAGGTTGTGCAAACTGAAGGCTGTGGTTCTATTTCATGTTGGGTCTTCCTCTTTTCCTGCTACCTTCAACTTTTCCAAGCATTATTGTTTTTTTCATTGCCTATTGTCTTCACATAATGGACCCAAAGTACGATAACCTTAGTCATTTTAGCTTCTAGGCTTGATTTGATCTAGAACACATTTATGTGGTTCCTTCCTCCAATTTTCACACCATGTTCATTTAAATCTAATCCAGTTTTCCTTATGATGAATTCTGCATACAGAATGGATAGAGAGATAAAATACATTCTGGTCTTTAATATTACATTGGTTGTTTCACCCATTCTTGCATGATTATATTTTAAACTGTTCCTGAGAGCTCTTTGATGGTGCATGCGTGGCATGTCCTTTATGCCTGATGCGAAGGTGACCACAGCCTGTGGGAGAAGTTGTTGCCGCTGCCATGTTGTCCGTGGCCACGCGCTCCGACCCCTTCGCTTCTTCCTTGTGTGTGGGCCACCTTGTCGGCCGCGGTGCTGGTGCTAGGGCTGCCTTCGGTGGCCACCAAGCTGCTGGCGCTGGATCTGAAGCAGCCTCTGCTGTGCCGGGAGTCGCTGAGTGGGCAGGCCACCTGGGGAGGCCTTGTTGCCTCTGCGGTGTAGTGGTTAAGCCAGTTTGGTGTAGTGGTTAAGTGCGCAGACTCTAATCTGGGAGAGCCGGGTTTGATTCCCCACTCCTCCACTTGCACCTTGGGTCAGTCATAAGCTCTGGCACAGCTGTCCTTGAAAAAAGAGCAGTTTGTGTCAGAGATCTCTCAGCCCCACCCACCTCACAGGGTGTCTGTTGTGGGGAGGGGAAGGGAAAGGAGTTTGTAAGCCACTCTGAGACTCCAAGTGAAGGGCGGGGTATAAATCCAATCTCTTCTCTTCTCTTCTGCCAGCCTCAACGCTCCTGCGAGCATTCGTTACATCCACAATGATGTCATGGTGCTCGACTTCTCTGACTACCGTCGCCCTGAGGTCTTAGATAGCAGAAAGTCTTCCCAAGACAGCAGCGAAACCAGGAAAGTGTTCTCCTACTTTCTCACAGTGACAACCTGCGTGGCCTCTGCATACATCACTAAGAATGTGATCACCCAGTTCGTCTTCAGCATGAGCACTTCCGCCGATATGCTGGCCATGTCCAAGATTGAGATCAAGCTGGGTGATATTCCAGAGGGCAAGAACACGGCTTTCAAATGGCGAGGGAAGCCTCTGTTTGTGCAGCACAGAACACAAAAAGAGATAGCTCAAGAAGCCCCAACTCTCTTTGGCTGACTTACGAGATCCGCAGCATGATTTAGACAGAGTAAAGAAGCCTGAATGGATTATCCTGATAGGGGTGTGCACCCATCTCGGTTGTGTGCCCATTGCAAATGCTGGAGATTTTGGTGGCTATTACTGCCCTTGCCACGGGTCCCATTACGATGCCTCTGGCAAGATCCGGAAAGGCCCAGCTCCACTAAACCTCGAGGTCCCCTACTATGAATTTCCTTCTGATGACTTAGTTATTGTGGGTTGGATAAACATATGGAGCAGAGGTCCATCAGTGGCTATTAGACACAAGGTATAGATAGGAACTCTCAGTCTGGGGCAAGTGATGCTCTGTATTCTTGGTGGTTGGGGGGGGGGCAACAGTGGGAGGGCTTCTAGTGTCCTGGCCCCACTGCTGGACCTTCTGATGGCCCTTGGTATTTTTGGCCACTGTGTGACAGAGTGTTGGACTAGATGGGCCATTGGCCTGATCCAGCATTGGCTTTTCTTATGTTCTTATCTTTCTGGTGTTTCTATAGCCATGCTGTTTTTACCACTGATTCACATATCAAGCAGTTTGTTTTTGCAGTGTAGTGTATGGAGCAATGCTGTCTTTCAATAAATGGTTTAATTGGGGTCAGTAACACTTTGGCGTCTGTGTCTTCCTACTGGCAGCATCACCTACTGGGGTGATACGAACCCGTCTCATTTTGCAGAGGCCTTCTGCGTAAAGATAGCTAATTAACAGGCTGCCGGCTGGGGGGAGAGTCACATTTTTATATTCCTCCCAGGCAAGGTAGTCTGACAGCCAAATTAGGTGTTATGTAGTCACTGTGAATTGTTCATAAATCTGCCCTGTATATAAAGTGGGTAGGTGGCGAGATGCCTACCATCCAAAGAGGTGAGCAGGTGAAGGGAATAGAAACCTCTCATGAGCCTCCTAAACCTTATTTTACAACATCAGTCTCCTTGGGTTCTTTTCTTTAAGTCCAGTTCATTTCAGAAATTGGAGTAAGATTGGGGCAAAATCATTTTGAGTGCGAGGCCACAGAGCGGAAAGGAGGAGTGGTCAGTTACTTCCCCCAACATCTGCCTTTTGATGGTAAAATTAGATGCTCACCATTGTTTTTATGTAATTAGAGCAGATACATGAGCAACAAATATGGCGGCTGGTTTACATTGTGAGTTAGTTAGGCCCTGATCTCAGTACTTTAACCCAGCCATATATTGTCTATTCTGATAGGC
>NW_015163606.1:1926083-1926645 GCF_001447785.1 Gekko japonicus
GGAGGGATATTTTTTATTTTGCAAATACTACAAAAACTACAAAGAAATATTAGGGAAGGGACTACAACTAAGGATAAAGGAAAGCAAACCACACTAAACTAAAACCCCAAGAGGAGGAGATCTTTTCACTGTTAGTAAAAATGTTAGTACAATTAGTTTTAGTATCACAATATACTTGTAGAGTTCTTGCTTATAATGATTTGCTATTTATATGTTATTTTGTTAGTTGTTATGAGAGAAGTCTCTGACCATCTTCTTATTCTTCGCTTCAAAAGGCCATTTTCCAAGTCCTTCTGCCTTTACTTCGGCTTTCTGTCTCTGAAATCATATACCAATCTGGCAGGTCCTGCACCCTTCTCTGCCGCAGAGTCCTCTTCCGTTCCCGAGGTAGCAGAGTCACTAGACTTCGTTTCTTCCTCTTTGGACTCTTCCTCTGTCCCCAGCTGATGTCTCAAAAATTCTTTAGCTTTAAAAGTGGAGTCTATCTTCTCTCTTCTATCATTGGTCTTAAACATGACATCCTCCAGAACCGTCCATCTGTACGATATCCCATTAGTTTGAA
>NW_015163607.1:0-7277 GCF_001447785.1 Gekko japonicus
CCCCACTACTGTAAAGATGCACAGAGAAGGCAGACCTGCAGAAGACCCCTGCCCAAACCAATTGCAATGCTTGTGGACTGACTCCCAAGAAAGTCAAGAGTAGTGTGGAAAAGCCCACAGTCAAGGAAGAGGCTGCTGGCTGCTTTCCTTCGTCTATTGTTCCCCTTGTTCCTGGTGACTAATTTCTCCTAGGAGTTGGGTGGGGGCAAGGAAAATTAGCTTCTAAGATGACAGATAATGGCTGGAAAATGCAGAAGCAGTGAGTCAGCCAATGGCTTCTCCTGAACTGTGTGAGTGATTTCTGCCTCCCTCCAGCTTCCTCAGCCTGTTGGAGGGGAAACCTTTAGAAATTGTTCCAGGCAGAGCCTTTCCCATGGCGTGGCAGCCCTCACGTGGGGAGTATAATGTGTAGCCAGGCTATCAGTAGGAAACAGGTTCACCTTTTTACCCAATGCAAACTCTACTGGTGACCACTGTTTTTTAAAAAGGAGGTTGCAAACGGCTTGCAAATGAAAGTTGCCAAGAAAGCAATAAATTGCAATAATAATGATAACAAGAATTTCTCCACATCAAGCATCCCCCCCCCCCAATTAGATACGCTATCTCTGGCTTCCTGCTCTTTTCTGAAGGAAATTATTCACATTATTATACTTTATGGCTGGGCAACTTTAGTAATAGATGGAGAAACGTCTTTAAAGAAACGTGGGGGTTACGTTGTGAAATCTTATTTTTTAAAAGAAACGATCAGGTTGGCAGTCACCGTCGATGGCTTAACCAGTTGTGGTAGTCTTCAGACTTCAGGATTCCATAATATGTCTGTGACTTGGATATGACTCTCTTCCTGTAGACATGCTTACAAATCTGTTAGAATTGCCGAATGGTCTGTAGAGAGAATTAGCCGGGTTCTTAGGCTATCCTGTTCATTTCCTGAAAAGGCAACAGTATCAGTAATAGTGTTCATGTGCTGCAGCGAGGAGGTACTCTTACGTTTTTCAGCCTGAAGCTTATGTTGGCCATGCAGAATGAATTTCTCAGATATTTCTGGCATAAGGCTAGATCTACAGTAAAAACCTACACTCCGCACCGTACTTTACTTTTAGCAGTTGTGGCTTCCCTGTTCTCTGTTAAAGATTCCTCCTCACAGAATTATGATTGTCAGGGTTCCCAGGAGAGAGGGACTGACTTAAAATCGATTTAAGTCTGTCATGTTGATATGCTGTGTGGCGGAATGTACCCTCAACACATTTTGTGCTTCTGGGCTGAGAGAAGCCACTGGTGTGTCTGCGTGTAGAACAGTTACCAAACAGCTTGCAAACCGACATCCCTTTCAGTTGTAACGTCTTGTTGGATCAGTATCCCCACCCCCACCCCCGGCTTTACCTTGTGCATTAGAAAGTTCTTTGTACAACAGGGCTAGGCTGCCGTTTTTTTTTTTTTACCAGTCTTGTATTGTTCTCAGAGTCTTCAATAAAGCACTCCAGGGTAGGCCTCACATCTCTTTGGTGTAGAAAATGTCACTGTGGGTGGTCAGTCGTCAAGCTATGGCATGCCGGCTTTTGCTGAGAGGTTTGCCTGTTAGCCCAGGAATGTTTCTCTACCTTTCCTTAGCTGATGCCACTGGTGTGGTATCCACTGACATTTAACTAACTATGGCAAAATCTTCAGGATGAATAAGTTTCCCCAGCTGAAGCTGTCAAACACCTTGAGGTCTTTGTGCATGGAAAGAAATGCTGGGAAGTGTTTTGGATTCCTCCAGCACAGGAGAGCCGGACTACTATAAATACATACGTGTGTGAAAAAAACGCTTGCACATTCAAGCAACAAGTTTAAATATTTAACAACTACATAGTCAGGACATAAGATCACAAGGTCTGTTGTAAGATTTAATTGGGAAAAGCAGACCTGTGAAATTAGCTCATCTCTATCACAATTTTTTTTAAAAAAACAAAAAAACCCAGACCCTGAAAAATTATGCATCAACTATTCAGTGGGAAAATACCCAACAAAGGAGAACTTTCAGAACTTTTAGCTGCACTCCAAATTGAAGCATATACGACATTCCTGATTTATTTAATTAGTCTGTGTATAGACCGCCTTTCAACTAAGAGGCCCCCAGAGTACAGTAAAAGTCAATTAAAATAGTATAATACAATAAAAGTTAAGTTAGAATACAGTAATTTATTTATTATTTATTTTATTTTATTACATTTATACCCCGCCCTCCCCGCGAACGGGCACAGGGCAGTAAGAGGTTCCCGATACTGCTGCTCCCCCATCACTAGGGTTGCCAGCCCCCAGGTCTGGGCAGGGGTTCACCTGCTTTCAGGGGCTCCAATCAGCCCTCGACCAGCTGGCTGGTGGGCCACGTGGTCCCGGACCCCGCTGATTGGCTGAAGCCCTTTAAATCGGGCAGGAGGGAAGGGAGCGGGGTGGCGAGGGATGGCCGTGCTTGGGGATGGAGGTGTCCCTGCCCACCCCTGGAACGCCCTCCAAATCCCCCTGCTGGAGCGATGAGGGGACCTAGCAACCCTACCCACCTTACTTCATTTATACTCTGCCTTTCTCCCCAGTGGGGGACCCACACCAGCTTATATCATTCTCTTCTCTTCCATGTTATCCTCACAACAACATTGTGAAGAAAGTTGGACTTAAAGTGTATGACTGGCCCAGACTTCTACGGCAGAGGTGGGATTCAAATCTGGGTCTCCCATATCCTTTCCTGACATTCTAACCCGGGGTCCCCAACCTTTTTGAGCCTGCAGGCACATTTGGAGCTCAGTCATGGCATGGTGGGGGCAGCTTATACTCTGCCTTTCTCCCCAGTGGAGGACCCACACCAGCTTATATCATTCTCTTCTCTTCCATGTTATCCTCACAACAACATTGTGAAGAAAGTTGGACTTAAAGTGTATGACTGGCCCAGACTTCTACGGCAGAGGTGGGATTCAAATCTGGGATTCAAATCTCCCATATCCTTTCCTGACATTCTAACCCGGGGTCCCCAACCTTTTTGAGCCTGCAGGCACATTTGGAGCTCAGTCATGGCATGGTGGGTGCAGCAACAAAATAGCTATCACGGGAGGTGGAGCCAGCCACAAAAGGATGGGCACAGCTTATCTTCAGTAACACAGTGTAGATCCTCGTGCTGTGGTGGTAGCTGCTGCTGCTGCTGTTGAAGAAGAAGAGGAGGAGGAGGTGGAGATTGGATTTATACCCCACCCTTCACTACCTGAAGGAGTCTCAGTGGCTGAGAGAGCTCTTTTGAGAGCTGCTCTTGAGAGAACAGCTCTGAGAGAACTTGTGACTGACCTAAGGTCACACCAGCAGCTGCATGTGGAGGAGTGGGGAATCAAACCTGTTTCTCCCAGATTAGAGTCCTCACTCCTAACCACTATACCAGACTGGCTTTCTTTTTTGAAAAACTGGCAACATATTTAAAAATTTGCATGGCCAGGCCAATCTCCAATAGTTAATCGGAAGCTGTGCTGGGCAAAAGCCCTACTCCCCCCCCCACTTACTAAACACTTGGTGGGTGCCAGATAATGTACTGGCTGCCCAGGTGCCCATGGACACTGTATTGGGGACCCTTGTTTTAACCACTACACCACACTGGCTCTCAGTATTTCTCATCAATGTAACTCAAAGGCCCTCTGGAAAAAGCAGATCTGCAAACCCTTCCAGAAGGCTGTTGAGGAAGCAGCCATTCTCAGCTTTTGAGGAAGGGAATTCCAAAGTTAGGGAGCTACACCTCTCCTCCAGATCTCTATCAGTAGAAACCCTGCTAAGACTGGTTGCTGAAGGCTGACCTCCAGTCCCAGGTTGGTTTGTGCATGCACCCCATCCCTCGTCTCTGCAGACAGAAATGCCTGCTGCCACCCAAGACAATGAGGTATGCATACACACTCTTCTGGATGATGCTGACTCAGGGGACTTCAAAAACCATTCTAAGTTAGTTCGTTATCCTTTGCAAACTTGTCAGGTTCTTACATCTTAGCATTGGAAAGTCCAGGCCACAGAGCAGCAAGTAACTGGAGCAGAAGAGGAAGCAGGCAAGGAAGTAAGTAGCAGCAGCAAGAAGTGGACTGTCTGAAAGTACAGAAGGACAATTTGGTGTCCTTCTGCCTCAAAGAGTTGTCCAGGCTGAGACCCTGCGGTTAGATATGTGTCAGTAGAAGCTTCACGACTGGAAGGTGTATGGGATTGGCTTTCTGGGGCCACCTGATTCCCAGAACCCAGAAGACTCCAATCTGGGACATTAGCATCCCAGCTCGAGCTACCTGAGAATTTACCCTGGCACAGATTCTAGGGAATCTGTACCTCCCAAGCAGTGCCTGATATGTTGACATTAGCATCCCAGCTCGAGCTACCTGGGAATTTACCCTGGCACAGATTGTAGGGAATCTGTACCTCCCAAGGAGTGTTTCCACACCTCCCAAGCATCTTTCCACACATGCATTTTGCATGGAATGTGGCAAGACCATCCTCTGTGCTCCAAATAGTGACTCCAAGTCTGGGGCAAGGGTAAACCTACTATTTGTTACACAGTCACTAAGAGACCATCACAGCTATTATGTCTGGGCTTTGTGTGAATCAGAAGGGCTTGTGAAGCAGATTGTTATCCAAGTAGGGTTGGGAATATGGGTGTGAATGGGATCCTGCTTTTCCTGACTTTGAAGACCCCTAACAATGGAACTGCCCTGACCTGAATGGCCCAGGCTAGCCCAATGTCATGAGATCTCAGAAGTTAAGCAGGGTAGGCTCTCGTTAGTCATTGGATGGGAGACCACCAAGGAAGTCCAGGGTTGGTATGCAGGCAATGACATCTCCTCAGTTCATCTCTTGCCTTGAAAATCCTATGGGGTAGTCATGGTTGGTTACGAACTGAGATCACTTTCCATCATCAAAAATTGGGCCTCAATTAGGGTTTTCAGGTCCATCAAACCAGCTGGTAAGGGATGGGGGTGAACTTACCGGGAGCGGGGAGGGAAGAAGCTGGAAATAAATGTAATGTACCTACGTCACCCAGAAGTGACATAGGCACGTTGGGGGCGATGCTCTGGTTTGTGGGTAAAACCTCTATGGTAGAATTAGCTTCTACCATAGAATTTTTCCCCAAACCCAAAGCATCCCCCCCCAACATCACCAACATGCCTACATCATTTCCGGCTGACTTAGGCACGTTGTGTTTATTTCCAGCTTCTTGCTGGTGGAGAGGAGCATCGGAAACTGGGGGACCCCCACCGGGGGGTCTGGCATCCCTAGAAGGGCTAACTTAGGGAACACACTTTACGCTTGAAATTATACTTGTCCATCTGGCTGGCTTCTTGTCCATCTGGTTGATTGTTGCATTTCTGCAATACGGCCAGATGCGATCCTCCTGTTTTTCAGGGCTTGTTGGCCTATAAAATTTATTTCTGCTTAAACAGCTTCCTGCCTGTGGTTGCCTGACATGCTTCCATTAAGCCAGGGTACTATTCTCATTATTACATTAACAGCGCAATTCTGTACACAGTCTAAGCCACTTGATTCAGTGGGTTTACGCTGGAGTAACTCAGCCTAGGATTGCAGCATTAGAGTGCTTGTGTGTCAATCCTGTTTCTTACCAACTAATCCTACATTTACTTTTTGAAAAACAGACTACAAATCACAGCCACTGTGCTGCATTTCAGATTCACTAGCTGTGCCCATTACTTCTGCCTTCCACAGCAGAATCAAAAAAAGAAGACAGATACTCAGGCTGTTTTGAAACTTAAATTGATCAAGAACTACTTGTGGTCTCCAGTGGCTGAGGAAAGAGAGTCGAGAGTTTTGATGGTATCAGTAGAATATGAACTGTCAGAACACACATAGTACGACAGTCAGTCAGATGTGTGTCTACATTCGCAGATACATCAGAAAGCCCCCTCTGAAACTCTGGCTAGACATAAATGTTTAATAGTTTGAGATGTTGCCTGAGCTTGGAAACTAAAATAGGATACACGGTAATTTAAATGAAAATTTCCAAGGTCAATAAAGAATGAAGACTGTGGCAGCTGATGTGTTACCTAGGGATGCCAACTCCGGGTTGGAAAATTCCTGGAGATTTGGGAGTTGAGCCTGGGGAAGGGGTGCTTGAGGAGGGAGGAGCTCAGCAAGGATGTGATTCCGTAGAGTATGCCCTCCACAGCTACCATTTTCTCCGAGGGAACTGCTCTCTGTAGTCTGGAGGTCTCCAGTCTCCACCTGGAGGTTGGCAAAACTAATATTACCCAAAGGCCTGATTCACACACTTTCCAGGCAGAGATCAAATTGCTGTAGTGGGCACATTTGTTTCCCCTGCAGACGTGTTTCATGTATGACATGGCAGTCTGTGGGGGGAGGATAATTTTGTATATGCCGAGACCCAATTCATGTGATTCTTCAGAAAAGAGGAGAGGGAAAGATATCTCACTTCAGGGGCAGCCTGGGCAATGCAAATGGCTCTGGCCCAAGCCAAGCTGGGCATCTCCTATAGTGCTACAAGCCAGGGCTGCAGGCCCCTCCACTCAGCGGTGCCAACACTGGCTGGCAGCAGTGTGGGAAGATACAACTGTTAACTAAATGTGTTGAGAACTTAGGCGGCAACATACCACGTTGAAATCTGAGGCAACTGGTGAGCTGATGCCGATCATTGTTTCTGTTGAAGCCTCCAAGCCAACTGGCCCCGAGGCACTGACAGAATCACTGGACTTGGCTGTCCTTGCTCCCCGATACCAGTGACTCTGTGGGTCAGCAGCCGCCCGAGAAATTTCCCTGTAAGTTCAATGGTCAGGCTGCCCCTATCTCTCACTAACCAGTTATTCACACTCAAGTATGTGCCCCACATGTTACATCACTGCGTCATGAAAAGGTGTGAGCATACCAAATCTGCCGCCAGAGGAATTAGTTATCTACCTATAAACATCAAAATGGGGCCCAGGGGGACAAATAGATATTTAAATGTTGTTCTGCTTCTTCTGAAGATAGCAGCTACACATTTACATTCCCTTTCTTCTCCCCCACCCCCCGAAATGTATGTAACCCTTTGTCACACCATCAGATCTTTCCACCTTTTCCCTCTGGCATCATCTGCATTCAGGAATAGGAGGAGGTTGTAAGGAAATGGCCTGATATCACAACATAAGGTGATTTCAACTAGGAATTATGGAGGGGGAGTAAGGAGGTAGCAGTTACTGTTTTCAGCACAGGCCATTTGTTTACATCAAGTTACCATCCATTCATTCTGTCATTCATTCCTCCTGTCAACATAAAAGCCTGCT
>NW_015163607.1:7361-21214 GCF_001447785.1 Gekko japonicus
TACTTGCAATTTCTTGCTTTCGAACTGCTAGGTTGGCAGGAGCTGGGGCCAGAGCGGGCACTAGGGTCTTGAACTGCTGAACTACAGACCTTCCAGACTTGGGCTCAGCGTCTTAACCTCTGAGCCCTTGCAGTCCCATAAGAAGAAGTTTGGTGTAGTGGTTAAGTGCGTGGACTCTAATCTGGGAGAACCAAGTTTGATTCCCCACTCCTCCACTTGCACCTGCTGGATGACCTTGTTCTGCTAGCGCTGTTCTTGAAGAACAGCAGTTTGTGTCAGAGCTCTCTCAGCCCCACCTACCTCACCAGGTGTCTGTTGTGGGGAGGGGAAGGAAAAGGAGTTTGTAAGCCGCTCTGAGACTCTGAGTGAAGGGCGGGATATAAATCCAATTGCCTCCTCCTCTTCCTCCTCCTCCTCCCCCCTATATTTGGACAGTTATGCTGACTCGGCCCAGGCTAGCCTGATCTTGTCAGATCTCTGAAGCTAAGCAGAGTCAGCCCTGGTCAGTGCTTGGATGGGAAACCACCAAAGAAGTCCAAGGTCACTATGCGGAGGAAGGCAATGGCAAACAACCACTGAATATCTCTTGACTTAAGAACCCTCTGAGGTCACCGTAAGTCAGCTGCAACTGAATGGCACTTTCTACCACCATAAGAACAGTGCCAGCTTAAATGTTATCCTTTCCCCAAATAATGCTAGGAAATATTTGAGAAGGCACTGAGAATCTTCTTTCAGCCATCGCTCATGGTTCTTAGCAGGGCTATTTTGGGGCAGGAACACACAGGAACGGAGTTCCGGCTGGCTCCCGAGTTGGCCATGCCCAACAGGAACTCATTAGCATAATAGGCCACACCCAACAGCAGAAACTCATTAGGACTGGCTACATTAGGGGTGTGTGGCCTAACATGCAAAGGAGTTCCTGCTACAAAAAAAGGCCCTGGGTTTTGACAACAAACAAGGTAAACAGAATAAGAAGCAAAAGGTAAGTGTGGCTAGATGACCACACTTCTGGTAACATGGGGGTGCAGCCTAATGTGCTAATGAGCTGTGCTGTCAGGGCTGTGGCCTAATATGCTAATGTGTTTCTGTTGTTGGGTGTGGCCTATTATGCTAATGAGTTCCTGCTGGGCTTTTTCTACAAAAAGAGCCCTGGCTTAGTGTTCCCTGATTACAGCAAATGACTGTTAATCTGATTTGTCTTTGGTGCACACATATATGCACACACTTTGAGGAGCAAACAGCATCTGACAATTTATTTATTTATTTCATTTATACCTTGCCTTTTCTCCCCAATGGAGGCACATAGCACCTTACATCGTTACTCCTCTCCTCTGTTTTATCCTCACGACAACCCTGTGAGGGGGCTTGGGCTGAGAGCAATGTGACCAGCCCAAGGTCACCCAGTGAGCTTTCATGGCACGAGTGGGGATTCAGACCCAGGTGTCCCAGTTCCTAGTCTAAAACCTCCAGGTTGGCAACTCTTAATAAAAAGCAGATCGTTTTTTTTTTATTGTGTTGACAGTCTGAGATGCGAATGAAAACTTAGAGTGCACCCAGCCATAAATTATTTCCGTGGTCAAACCTCTGTTGATCGGCACTGATACGAGCAAACTTCACTGTGGGTCTGAGCCCCGGGAAAACGGGTTCAGTCTGTTCACAAGAGAAACCAGCAGCTGTGCACAGGGCTCATTGGTTGGGATGGTGGTAACATCACTCACTCTCATCTCCTCCTCCTCAGAGCCATTTTTCAATTTTTAAAAAAACTGATCTTGCCTTTTTTTAAAAAGGGGGGGGGCAATGTACACTTAATGAAGCAAATGTACATGCAACATAAAATAGAAATAAGCGTCTCAGAATCATGGGTTGGAGGGGCAAAATACCCTATTTAAATAACTGGTTTGTAAAATAACTGTGTTGCCAAAGGGAGAAAACTGTAGTGAATCACAATTGGTATGTATGTGTGTGTATGCCGTTAAAATATCAGCAGTTGGACTGTAACCTTGTTATAATTTTTCTCTCTCATTATATTTTAAATATTATTTACAACGAAATCCCAAGCTACGTCAAGTTGAGCTGCAAATTTCAAGTGTGAGTTCGCAGTGTATTTCACAAGATAGCAGTCTGTGAATTTCTGTGAATTCTTTGAATTCTTTTCATAGGCTGTGATTGGTTTTACATTCATTTCAGTTTATGTAACACTTGAGTGATCCTACTCATTCTCAAAGGCTGCATGCTTGGTTTAGTAATTACTATAGGTCCATCTCTTGCCGGTTTCATTGTGTGATTTTTTTCTTCTTCTTTTTTGCTTTCTTGTCTAGCACTTAATTATTCCATGAAATCTTGCACTGGATTGCCATCAATGGGTCGTAGCATTGCTTATGGAAATAAAAAGTTCATTTGGAATTATATCTGGGGATTAATCCAGATGTGCACCCCAGTTCAGCTTGGGCCTTATGCTTATGATTGCCACATGTATCGCCCTAGCTAGAAGAGGAACAACATGTACAAGCAGGTCCTGTGCATCTGTTTCCCTGGGCAGAAAAGCTTAATTCAGGATATGTTCATGTCTAGCTTGTATCACTTTAATTGTCAGGGATTTCCTCAAAGAAGCTACAATGGGGGGGGGATTCCCAAATCACAGAATCATAGAGTAGTTAGGACCCTCCAGGGTCATCTAGTCCAACCCCCTGCACGATGCAGGGAATTCACAAATACCTCCCTCTCCATACACCCAGTGACCCCTGTTCCACTCCCAGAAGATGACAAAAAGCCTCCTGGATCTCCAGGCAAACTGGTCTGGAGAAATATTGCTTCCTGATCCCAAGGTGGCGATCAGCATGTCCCTGGGCGTGTAAGAAAGGGCCACAAGAACTAAGCATGAATGCAACCCTTCCTGCCCTCCCTCTCATGATCTGCCTAAGTTCACAGAATCAGCATTGATGGCCATCTAGCCTCTGTTTGAAAACCTTCCAAGAAGGAGAGCCCACCACCTCCCAAGGAAGCCTGTTCCACTGAGGAACTGCTCTGACAGGAAGTTAGCCGAAAACTCTTCTGATTTAATTTCAACCCATTGGTTCTAGTCCGTCTTTCTGGGGCAACAGAAAACAACTCTGTGCCATCCTCTATATGACAGCCCTTCAAGTTCTTGAAGATGGTGATCATATCACCTCTCAGTCGTGTCCTCTCCAGGCAATGTTCAATGTTTCCTTTGGAGAAAAGAGGCTGATTTTTGAAAGTTTCTGTCCATAAATGACACATTTCCAGAGTCCTCACAATAGGGATCAGTTGCCTTCAACTTGACCATACCCTTAAAGATAGGTAGCTCTGAAGCTTCATCTGGGTCAGAACACGATGGCCTAGCTTTCACCCAGAGCTGTACAAGTGAGCCTTTCCCATCAATTCTCTAGTACTTTATGGGCTTCCAATTAATTCCAGCTAAATCCATGATGCTCATTTTGAAAAAGCCCTAAACATTCTGGGTGTGGGAACTTTTCTCACATGCCACTTCCCTTCTTCCAGAACTGAGTTCGGAGGTTCTGTTACAGTGCTAACAATGGAGGATGTAAAGCTATTGTATTGTCCTACTTTGTGGTAGCTTTTGACTTTTCAGGTACTCTCTTGATGGAAACCTGTCAGACCTGTAATTAAGGCCCTTCTGTTTCTCCAGAACTCTGAGAGGTAAGCTGCTGGGTTTTATTAACAACACCATCTCCTTTTGTTTGTATTGTTAGTGCTTTTACAATAGAATTATGTTGCTGCTTATTGAAATTTTGTTGGATCTGGCAAAGCATTTCTGCTGATGGATGGGAAGCAGTTCCTACCAATTTCCCCTCTCCCACTGCAGACATCTACCTCTCCATCACTCTATCGCTGGAGAGGTCCCCTGTCCGCCCACCCCAAAGCATCATGGTCCGGAATTTCAGGGTGCAGTAGGATGGGAAGGTGAGGGAATTGCACTCCCTGAACAGAAATCCTTCCATCAGCAGAAATGATTGGTGAGATTCAAGCCAGAGAATTGGATCCAGTGATTCCCTTCCACTAAGTGAAGAGGAGTCTTTCTCCAATAGAAGGGGGATCTTGCTCTCTCCTTTAAATGGACGGCAGTCATTAGGTAAAACAAATAATAGGGGCAGATTGCTTTTAGTTATTGTTAACCACTTTAGGGGTAATTGTTCAGACAGTGGCATATAAAAAAATAAATATAAATAAATTTATGTTTTGGGGGGAGGGACCAAATACAGCCCTTTTCTCTCCCACCTTCCCCTTCCGGATGATCACAAGAGTAGTAGACACTTTACCTGATAATAATGGAATAGCTGATTGCTCAATACAAGTTCCTCCACCTACACGTACTAATGATAGTAGTATGTGCTGCATCTAATAACAATGCATTAAGCATCCTAATGGTAAATACACAGGTGAAGCCAAACAGCGATCTCAGCTAATCTCCCACAGAATGCAAGAAATGATTATGAGCACAAATAGTTCATCACCCGGAGGTGGGAATGTTTCGATCTCTGGCCTCTCAGTCTGCAAAAAAGAAACTCATTCAGCTCTCTAAAAAGACATCCTTCCCAACAGAAAGTGTGTGTATCTTTGTGTCTAATACAAAAGAAGAAATTGTAGTTCCTTATGTAATTTCTGGTTAGTGCATTGTATTTGTGATTGGAGTGCTTTTTTACCTGATGAGACTCATAAGCATTGGGCGTGAGTAAGTAGCCTTGTTTGGTACAGAGCAGAGAACGGAAAAGTTTCCTAATCTTTCAGCCATGGGACTCAGTCCAAAGGAACAGGCACATCTCATTCTGTTGGACCAGCAGAGTAATAAATTTGCCTAAAGTAATCTGCTACAGTAGAAGTATAGTTAAAAAAAACAGCAACTAGGACACATTGTACTTTAGGCTAGATGATTAATTTGCTGAAACATTTTATATCCCACCTCTCCGATGTCTGAGTTAATTTCCAGAGAAAAATATGTAAAAGATTCAATGATATCTGAAAAGGCGAAAGCTACATTACAACATTGACTTAAAAACTGACTACACAGCAATAGAAACAAATAACAATAAATCCAAAACAGCGCAGCACCATCCTAATGACCAAGTGCTTTTCTTAAAAAGTTGGACCTTGAATGTTTTTTTTAAAAAGTCTTCAAATTGAACAACTGCTATACCACATCTGTTACCTCCTTCTACAAGCTGGGGACATGGCAGGGAAGGCCCTGCTTCTCTTCCCCTCCCCTCATCAGGCCTTTCAGTGGGGAGATCTAAGGAGGGGCCTGCCAGCAACTCTTCCTTGTTAATATGAAACATGATGCATGTGTGGTGTAGTGGTTAGAGTGTCCGACTGGGATCTGGGAGACCCGGGTTCAAATACTTACTTTGTCATGGAAGTGCACAGGGTGGCCTTGGGCCAATCACTTTCTGTTAATCTATCCTACCTCATAGGGTTATTGTTATAGGGATGATCATGTTTCCATACTGTTCTTCCATATCGATCCCCACAGGGGAGAAAAGTGGGGTACAAATGGATCCTTTAATCAGTTACATTTAAACCCTGTCTTTCCCCCAAGAAATTCAAAGTGGCTTTTGTTGTTGTTCAGTCGCACAGTCGAGTCCGACTCTTCGCGACCCCATGGACCAGATCACACCAGGCCTTCCGGTCTTCTGCCGTCCTCTGAAGTTTACTCAACTTCATGTTCGTTGCATCTATGACACTGTCTCATCCTTTGCCGTCCCCGTCTTCTTTGATATTCAGTCTTTCCCAGCATCAGGGTCTTCTCCAGTGAGTGCTCCCTTCTCATTTGGTGGCCAAAGTATTTGAGCTTCAGTTTCATTATCTGGCTTTCCAGGGAACAGTCAGGGTTGATTTCTTTTAGGATTGACTGATTTGATCTTCTTGCAGTCCAAGGGACTCTCAAGAGTCTTCTCCAGCACCATAGTTCAAAATAATCTATTCTTCGGCGCTTGGCCTTCCTTATAGTCCAACTCTCGCAGCCATACATGACTACTGGGAATACCATTGCTTTGACCATGCAGACTTTTGTTAGCAGGGTGATGTCTCTACTTTTTATCATGCTGTTTAGGTTCGCCATCGCTTTCCTCCCAACGAGCAGGCATCTTTTAATTTCATGGCTGCTGTCACAGTCTGCGGTGATCTGGGATCCCAGGAACGTGAAGTGGGGATCCCACTCTGAGACTCCTTCAGGTAGTGAAGAGTGGGGTATAAAACCAACACTTCTACTTCTTCTTCACTTTATCTTCACACCAGTCTTATGACGTAGGTTAAGATGAAAGGTAATAACTAGCCCAAGGTTTCCCAGTGTGTTTTGTGGCTGAACTGGGATTTGCAATCAGCTCTCTCTGGTCCAAATCAGCATTCTGTCATGACACCACACTGGCTCTATATTCTTGTAAAATACCAAATAGAAATGTCATATAATCCACAGCCAAGATTTTCTTTGGGAGACTTTTTGATACCTATGCATTCAGACTTGATCAGTTCCCATAAGATCTGGCTTGCTGTTTAAAATGAAATAGTTTTTGCAGCACATTGGTCCCGATGTCTGGTGTGTTGAGAAGAGCCAATAGAATGAAACTTGTAGCCATCTTGATGAGAGCCTTAGATATAATGTGGAATGAAGAACGATATGGAAACTCAACCTCCAAGGTGTTCTGCTGGAATGTTGATCGTCCGGTTTTTCTTGTGTACTGAAATGCAGCTCAAACACAATGAACCATTAAAATATTCAAACATGCCTATATTAGTGTACCTGAAAAATTCTTTGAGCTAACCAAGGTAGACATCTGGAGAAAAAGGAAAATGCTTCGTGTAAAACTTCAAAAATAACAAACTTTTCTTTGGGAGACTTTTCATTTTGAGATATATAAAACCCTCTTAGGTTGCTTTAAAAAAAACACGAAAAACCTCTAGATCTGGCAGATATTTACACATAAATTTTTGAATAGTACAATAAAATACATGTTTTGATATGGGAAAGGAGAAAGGTAATTATGATTTTTCATAAAATTTACCAATTTTTCTGCAGCAAAAGGATTTTTAATTTTCTAACATTGGTGGCTGTTGAGAAGTCTGAAACTGTCACACGTTCAGACACACGTTCAGACACACGTGTGATCTCCAATTGTCACGAGACAGTTCGTGTTTAACTTCAATAGCTTCAGAAATCAGTATTATTATAAAATATCAAAAATCATTTTAATAGTTTGGAATAATCATAAACTACTTATTGTACAAGGGCCCTTTGAGAAGGCAATATGGAAATGGTGGACTAGTACGCCTTCCCTAGGCTTGCCAAGTCCCCCCCGGGGGGGGGAACCCCGCCCCAGAGGCCCGTTCTCCGCCGGCGGCGGATTGGGCCCCGGGGGAACCCCACCGCGACGTGCACGTCACCCGGAAGTGACGCGACCATGCCGGGCACGCTGGGGGCCCACGGTCATACGAGGGAAAACTCTATGGTTTTCCCTCGGATGGTCGTGGCCCCGCCCCCAGCGTGCCCGGCGTGGTTGCGTCACTTCCGGGTGATGTGGATGCAGGGGGGGGCGCGCACTCCAGCCACCAGTCGGGAGTCTCTCGCTGGGGCGAAAATCACACTTGGCAACCCTAGCCTTTCCACCTGCTGCTCTCTCTCTGCAGTTGTGTTCCCCGTCATGTTCCCATTTTCCCCTGTGGATTGGCAAACGGGAAGGCCAGAGGTGGGGTATTCTTTAGGGACCAGATAGAACTCAGGGCTGGTAGTTGCTGATCCTTACCCAACACAGAGTCACAGAGCCAAAACAACCACCACCACCCCCTTGTAGAAAAACTCTAATTCTCAAAACTGAGAGAGGAAAAACACACCATAGGGCAATACTTTATTCCTCTAGTTAGAAAACAGTTTAAGGCTCTTGGCTCTGTCTCTGGTTACACCTTTTGCATGGAAAACCTGGCACCAGCATTTCTGTTTTGAAACCCTTCCTGGTTATATTGTTGGTTAGGTTGTATTCATATGAAAATCCCCCACTTAATTTACTAGACTAGGGTTGCCAACCACCACCACCACCCCCGGTTTTCCAGGGGTCCCCTGTTTTTTGGGGGGTTCTACCCGCCGCCGGCCAGATGGCCGGTGGGGGAAGCCCCACCCCCAACACCCACAGCCACCCATCTCTCTCCCTTTAAGCGTGTGCAACCCGTGTTTCATCCCAAGCGCGAACTCCGCAAGCTTGCAGGGAAAAGCCAGCTTCATTCTTAAAAGGGAAACGCAGCTGCTCTTAAAGGGGAAACGCCGGCTGCCGGCTACTTTAAGTGCAGGGAACCTGCGTTTCTGGAGATTCGGCGCACAGGCGGGTGGGGAGGGGGCGGCAGATGTCCCCAACGTGACGTCATCACGTTGGGGATGCCCCACCCCCTCCAGGAACGCCCCCAAAGTCCCCCGCTGGGGGTGGAAGATGGACTTGGCAACCCTATACTAGACAAACTTACTTTTGTCTAGTGTTTGTCTACTGGATCCTAGATATGCACATTTCACAGTGCTGGAAGGGCCTAGAAGAGACCATCTAGTACAGAAGAATGCAGGCGAGCACTGTGGAGTGCCTTACTATTACACACAACACAACACAAGAGACATGCAGGCTCTCATACATTATGGGGCTGGACCAGTCAACCCTCCCTTTAATCCCTCTTTTTCTCCGCAGCTGGGCTAAAGGGTGACCTGAGCTAGCTGTTGTACTCTTGTTTTCATTTTTCTTTTGCCTTTTTAAATTTCTACTTGAGTCCCTGTTGGCACTCATGTTAGATCGGCACAGCTTCCAATCCCCATTGCGCGCGCACACACACACACATACACACACACACTTTGTCTCACACGTATACACAGAGTTGGATCCAGTGATCCATCAACTGAAGGCATTAACGGTGGAGGATCTTCCCACATTCCTCTCTCCCAAGTAGTCCCTTCTGACCCAAGGAGAAAACTTGATGCTGGTGGTCATGGGAGCCCCATGGATGAATAGTCAAGCAGGTCAAGAGACTGCAGTTAAGAGGGGGAAGAAAGTAAATCACCCCCTGCCTCTCACATCAGCAGTGCTGGCACTTACAGAAGAAAGAGGAAGGGGCAGTTTTGTTCTCTTTCCCCTCCTCTGTGCAGGCCCCAAGCCATGTGGTTTTTAGTCTGTGTGTGTCCCCTGACCCTGGGAATAACTTTCAGGACACTGGAAGTCACTGTTGTAGTGGGGGGGAATGTGAGAAAGACCTGAGATCCTTGCATCAGTGGGTCACTGAATCCAGCTATTTCTTACATGTACACATTCTCTCTGTGTGTGTGTCTGATAAGAACGTAAGAAGACCCCAGCTGGATCAGACCAGCGGTCCATCTGGTCCAGCATTCTGTCTCACACAGAGGCCAACCAGTTATTCCAGAGATCCAACAACAGGCCCTTCCACCTGTCCCTCTTGTAGCATAATTTTGGCACTTTCTACACTAGCAAGTACGATGCATGACCCTGGAATAAGTACGACACATAATGACTCTAGGCTGGCAAGTATGATGCATAGTGACTCTGGAATAACTCTGCGTAGGGTTCCACTATAGGACTTCCAGCAAGCAAATGCTGCACTTCATGCTTCTGTACCAGGGGTCATTTCGTAGAAAAAGAGCTAGGGGGACTCATTAGCATAACTCATTAGCATATGCCACACCCCCTGACATCACCGGAAGTGTGTCCTCCCCACAGCAGGCGGCGACCTCCAGCGGGCACCAGCAGGGAGCTCCAGGCCCTGCCCTCCCGCACCTCACCCGGGGGGATGGCGTCCCCCCGCGTCCGGCAGAAACAGATTTTCTCCCATCTTTTCCTTTGTCCAGCAGCCTCCTGTAGTCCATGAAAAAGCACTGCTGGAGGTAAGGGGACCTTAGCGGACCAAAATCCACATGCATCAAGGCAGAAACAGATTTTCTCCCATCTTTTCTTTTGTCCAGCAGCCTCCTTTAGTCCATGAAAAAGCACTGCTAGAGGCAAGGGGACCTTAGCGGACCAAAATCCATGTGCATCGAAGAAAAGAATCAGATGGAGTTGGCCCTCCTTCCTCTTCTGAGAATATAATGACCAACTGACACAGCTCAGACTATTCTACTTCCTTCAACAGAGAGATTAATCCTCCCCTAGCCTGCCACATGAAGTTCTGGTAAAGAATTAATTCACATATATCCAACCCTTAACCCGTATGCCAACAACTATGCCTTAAATGCCATGGCAACATCCCAGCAACAAGCAG
Organism: Gekko japonicus; assembly: GCF_001447785.1. Lineage (NCBI taxonomy): Eukaryota > Metazoa > Chordata > Lepidosauria > Squamata > Gekkonidae > Gekko > Gekko japonicus. Next base: position 17,631 of record NW_015163607.1, read on the forward strand.
CCTCATGGAACACTATGTTTTGTGATGTTGCCGTGGTTTGGGAGTTGGTATGCGCCATCCACAGCTTTCATGGGGCAGATTGCTATACACATGATTTGAGGCATGTTACTCTCCACAACGGAATCCCATCAAGCAAAAAAAGGCAAACAAAAAAACAAACAGATCAACAACAACAACCCAACAACTAGCAAATAATATTTGAGTGATAATACTTGTGTACACAGTGGCTTTTTCATAGCGCTGTTGGCAATTTAAGAGCACACTCTTTACAGGCGAATTGCTGTCTTACATATCTGAGCTCCTGAGACAAGCGATTTGGTCATTTGGTAAGTGGGACAGGTGTTTGAAGGAACACCTTCACCCTGGGACCTCAGATCTGAAATTTAGGCCATACACTGTGTGTCTTCATTTAGAAAGGTTTGATAGCAGGGTGTTTTCAGCAGTGGCACCCATACTGTGGAACATCCTCCCAAGGGAGGCGCACCAATGCTCTTCATTGTTTGAATTCTGCCAGGGTGTAAAGCCTTAAAAAACACTAAAATCTTTTCCAGTCTAAAGTGTTACCTTGGTGTTTAAATAGCTGTCTCACCACTTTTCATGTCTGTAGAGTCAAAAAGTGATGACTCATCCTATATGTATGATCATTATTATTTAGAATATTTATGTACTGCAAATTTCTGAGGATGTATACAGAAAGACATGGACTGAACCAGCTTTTCCACTGGTGAACAAGGGAGGTTGGGGTCCTCCCTCGATAGACCAAAAAACAGTTGTGCTGGGGCCTTGGGACCTGCACAGGCAAAGGGCATGTGGAACAGGGGGAAGAAGAAGAAGAAGAAGAAGAAGAAGAAGAAGAAGAAGAAGAAGAAGAAGAAGAAGAAGAAGAAGAAGAAGAGATAAAATTTCTACCCCACCCTTCACTACCTAAAGGAGTCTCAAAGAGGCTTACAATCACCTTCCCTTCCTCTCCCCACAACAGACACCCTGTGAGGTAGGTGGGGCTGAGAGAGCTCTGAGAGAACTGCCTTTGAGAGAACAGCTCTGAAAGAATTTATGACTGAGCCAAGGTCACCCAGCTGGCTACATGTGGAGGAGTGGGAAATCAAACCCAGTTCTCCCAGATTAGAGTCTGCGCTCCTAACCACTACACCAAACTGAAAGGGAATCAGGTGAGATTGAGTGAAACAGCTGGCTGGATCCAACCCATTGTTAATACATAGGGTTGGATCTAGACTGCATTTTCCATCTGCAGAATGTTGCTAATAGGGGGGGGATAGAGGACCTTTAGGAAGGACATAAAACAGGAACCCCTGGAAATTGCCCATTCATTCTGAATCCAACCCATAGCTTACCCTTTCAGTGAATTGATCTACGTAATTCTGGGATTCAGCCCTCTAAAAAGGGTAAAGATTTGCGGATCTCAGAGGAAGTTATTGGCAATTCTGCGAGCGTCTCCTGCATCTTCTCCCTCCTGTATGAGTTAATAAAAGGGGATCATCAAGTCTGCCTTGCAACTTACATTTGTATCCCGTTCCTTTAGTGTCTTAGTAGCTTGAGGGGCCTTTTCCACATCTGCTAGAATTGGCTGCTGGATTAAAAATTTCAATTCATTGTCAGGCTTCTGCTATAGCTGCAGCAAGGGCACGCTAATGTCTGCCCAAAAGCAGTACATTAAAATAGCTCTTTTCCTTGTTGAGGACTTCCCCTCCCCCCAAAGTAGCTACAAAGAAAGCTTGAAATGCCTCTCTAGTGATGCTTTTTTGTTAAGGTAGAAGTCTCTGGTACTGACTGAGAAGTCAATGGTCTGTATTCAGCATTCACCTTGTTTCCTTCCAGGTCCTTCAGTTTGTTTAGAATGCCCATTCTCTTTTAAGCACATCACAGTGTTTATGGGTAGAACAGAATGGTTGTATGTACTTGCCCCTACTTGCTGCATATGGAAATTCCCCCAAGACTCCTTTCCCAAAAGGAAACACTGCTTGATGCAGCTGGTGTCAGGAACACAAACATTGCCTGCTCCTTTTGCATTCACGCCTTGGTCTACCCACTTGCTTTCCAGAAATATATTGCACAACCCAAAGCTTAACTCCTCCACCACTTCTCAACAATGGTGTTTCTCAGTCGTGTTGGGAACCTGATCTTGGAATCATGTTGCCTTGATACCTTTTGCCTCATTCAAGAAAGTCTGACAGAGATTGGTATACCGGGGGAGAGAGAACAAAGGTTAGTGTGGGTGGTTACCAGTGAATCAATGCTATGTCTCAGAGCCAGACATAAGAATACCCAGTCATAAACTCCAGGTAATCTCACTTTCTTTAAGGCTGGCTAGTGAATCACTGTGTACCAGTTAGTGCAAACCTTTGCATTCGGAACTTAGAGGAAAAGCTGGTTGTGACTAACATTTCAGCTGTCCACCATGAAGTCCCTGGTTCTTGTCCACATTTCTGAAACTCAGTTAAATGACACTGTCGTATAACTGTGGCTGGTTGATACTACTGGAGTCTTTTTTCCACACAAAGGACAATGAAGTGTTAAAAACATTCCTGGTCTAAACCATGTAGACTGAAGAGGAAGGGGATTCCATGGGTAAATGTTCCTCCATTAAAAAATTCCTTGCGCTCCATGTTCAAGATGAGAGTTCTAGGTTTACCTTGTTCCCAGCATACCTCAACAGGTTGTTGTTGTTTATAATTTAGAGAAGCATTCAGTCCCCACATTTTGGAGCAGTACAGTCTGAAAATGGTTTTACCATCTCATTTACAGCTCATGGACAATGAAGTGTTAAAAACATTCCTGGTCTAAACCATGTAGACTGAAGAGGAAGGGGATTCCATGGGTAAATGTTCCTCCATAAAAAAAATCCTTGCGCTCCATGTTCAAGATGAGAGTTCTAGGTTTGCCTTGTTCCCAGCATACCTCAAAAGGTTGTTGTTGTTTATAATTTAGAGAAGTATTCAGTCACTGAATCCTCCCCACATTTTGAAGCAGTACAGTCTGAAAATGGTTTTACTATCTCATTTACGGCTCGTGTGAACTGGGCCTCCCGTTTAACCTCTTTGGAGCACTATTGCTATGTGTTGTGTGATCTTATAGGGCAATGTAGATTTTATGTATCACATCACCTACTGCTTGTTCCGTTTAACCGTAGGTACTGGCTGGGGTTGGACCTTGGATCTTCTGCGTGCAAAGCAGGTGTGGTAGCACTGAACCACAGTCCCAGCCCAGTCAGCTTAATAGGTGAAATGTTGAGAGAGCAGGAATCGTGTTGGAAGGTGAATGGGAGACAGTTGCAGAATGGCATTCTTCACTTTGTTAGAGAGTCAAAGCTCACTTCATTGTCTGACAAAGTGAGCTTTGACTCATGAAAGTTTATTCTCTGGGAAATGTTGTTGGTCTTTAAGGTGCTACTGGACTCCAGTTTAGTTCTACTACTGCAGACTCACATGGTTTACACCTGAAAATAAAATATGTCTGTGTAGTATCTGAATATGGAAGCACCTGTATCAAGTCCCATTGAGAGGTGCAGAAAATGTCTACTGGTAGACAATGTCTTCACCAGGACTGCTATGGTATGAGTCCCAGGT
>NW_015163607.1:21287-36261 GCF_001447785.1 Gekko japonicus
ACAGTCCTCTCGTCCAGAAAGGGCAGGTGGGGGACTGGTTCATAGGTAGACTATCATCCCGATTTAAAGGAGATTTTTAATAATCGCCTCCTTCCATCAGATTAAGAGGTAATTTCCTAATGAAGTGTATTACTATTATCTAATGACAGGGTTGTGCTTGAGGGCCTTAATAGTGTTCAATTAATGCCCTGATCCGTAGGCATAGGATTGTGGCTTTGATGGGAATATAGCTGGTGGTGTGTTGGCCTGTTTCCCAAAGAACTGCACCTTGTGATCCTTCTGGCAAACAATGCCATCACTGGCTGTCCATGCGTTTTAAGTGGCGATCATTTTCGATTAAAAAAAAGCACAAGAAATTCTTCCTGGCTTTTTCTATTGATTATAGTCACCTGAAAATAGTGTCTTAAACATGTTTCTTTGTGAGAAAAGAAATCTCAGCGACTACGATGTAAATACAATTCCTGGTATTCAGAAGTATTCTGTGTTTTCTGGGTCATGTTTCAGAGACTAAAGCATGGAACCCCTTTGAGAAGAGAGTTCTTTTAAGGTTTTTCACCAAGGCTACATTTTTTAAAAAGCACACATAGGAACAATGGGTTGGTATATCACGCTTTTTATTGTATTCATGAATGACAGCCATTTCTTTGTATGTGCGTGTCATGCTTTCATCCATTATGTATGTCAAGAATGATTTTTTCTTCACTTGCTGGGACTTTGATTAATGTTTTAGTTCTTACTCCATTAAATATGAAAAGCAAGTTAATTCTATTTAGTACTCCTGATATGTGCTAGTCTGTAGACTTGCTTTTCACTACCTGGCAAGGGCCAATGTTGCAAGTGTAGGCTACTATAATTCAGTGTACAGGTTTGTAGTACAGTGTAGTACAGTGTACAGTGTTGTAGTACCTTGCATTGGAATGAAGTACTGTGATAACAGTATCCAAAATTCCATCATGTTGTGGCTATGATTGCTAAACACTTTGTCCTCAATCTGTCAGAATGACTCCTATGATGTCACAGCCTGTGTTTTAAAGTGAACTTTAGGACCCTGGTTTTGGCTAGAAAGTTGTTCCACTCTGGAATCTATGGGCCAAGGAAATGGATTTTGAAGTGAATATAGCTGGAGCATGCATTCCACATTCTATGGTTTGGTAAGAGGGCCAATCAGGCTGCTCACAGGCAGAATATAGCAATGAACATAGTTTCCATGGCTGCATAAAAACAATATCAAGTCTCTTCAGTGACACATAATTGGTTATGGTAGTGCATAATGTGCATGCCCTGACCTGGATGTCCCAGGCTAATCCGATCTTGTCAGATATTGGAAGTTAAGCAGGATCGGTCCTGGTTAGTACTAGATGGAAGACCACCAAGGAAGTCCAGGGTTGCTATGCAGAAGCAGGCAATGGCAAACGACTCTGTTCATCTCTTGCTTTGAAAACCCTCTGGGGTCACCATTAGTTCAGCTGTGACTTGATAGCACTTTTCACCATGATGTGTGTTTCCTCATGTGTCCCTCCAAGTCACCACTAATGTGGATCAATGTTAGGGGAAAAACATGACATGATTACCGTACATTGTGCATTTCCATAATCTCACTACAAACTGAAAACTTAAGATAGATTGCCATCAATGCTCCCTCTAAGCTGTGGAATCTTGTGAGCAAAAATTCTACTTTGTGAGCTACTGGCATTCAAGTTGTGAGCGAGCGATTTGGCTGTTGCATAAATTAGTTTGCTCTGGAGCCATCCTTCCTGAGCTAAAACAAAAATGTGTGAGCCGGAGGCTAAAAAACTGTGAGCTAGCTCACACTAACTCACCTTAGAGGGAACACTAATTGCCATGGGGGGGGTGGCAGCCTCATGTTCATCATTTCATCTACACTGAGCCTAAGCACCAACATTTGGGGCAGAACAGGAGTCGCTCTTTTGCTATAGCTTGTAGAGCTGTATCTGAAGATCTCAATGAGAGGTCTATCGGTCATTGCTTATTGTCCAGTAGCTGCAGATCACTGCTGGAGTCTTAGTCTTTGTGATTCTTCCATGTCCATCCCCAACCTAGAATGTTGTTCCTGACCCTTAGTTTGAACCTAGGCACATAGGAACAAACAGGGAAGCTTACCCTTGCTTCCTGTTGTTTTCTCATTACAGGTCCATCTCAAAAATTTGATTACAAATGGTGTGAGTAATTGATCTGACCCAGCATGATAACTTGTCTCAGGCCCAGAACATTAGAATTTTAGACTTCTGTACTCTGAATATCTCTGAGTGATGTGGCTAACTTAAGGACAATCGTTTTGGTTAAAGATCACAAACAGGTTGCATACAGCACAGTTGACAGCTGGAATGCAGGTGGCAGTACACTTCCTTCCACCAGTCACTCCCTCCATGTACAGCTGAGCATGAATGAATGGTAGAAGGAAGCAGAGGTCATTTCGGGGGGAACGCGGGGGATCGCAGTTCCCCCGGGTGAGGTACGGGGGCGGGGCACATGACGAAGCCCTGCCCCCTGCTTCCGGCCGCCCCGCTTCCGGCCCTCATTCAGCCAGGAGGAGGCAGGAGAGGAGGGAGGGTAAGTTGCTTCCTCCCTGCCTCTCCCCACCCCTGCCTGCCTGGGGCCAGGGAGGGCCTTCGCGGGGCTTCCTTGCACTCCCGCCGGCCTTCCAGGTCCACCGCCGGGCCCCTCATGGGCCTCGGGAGTGGAGCTGCAGGGCCGGCGGCGGCCGGGACCGTTAGGGGCGGGGTGTGTGGCCTTATGACACACTTCCGGTGATGTCAGGGAGTGTGGCATATGCTAATGAGTTATGCTAATGAGTTCCCCTAGCTCTTTTTCTACGAAATGACCCCTGGAAGGAAGTGCATTGCCACCAGATCAGTCTGTAATTACAACTGAGAAAGACCATTCTTGGGTCATATGCATTGGGATCTGACCCCAAAATGAGCTTTGTCCATGACAAAGAGAAAACCCAGTGTTGTGACGATGTGTCAAGAGTGACAGATAGACTTGAATCGGGAGGCCTGGGTTTAAATCCTGACTAGGTATGAAGCTCACTGTGTGGCCTTGGACAAATCACTGTCTTTCATCCTAACCCTTCTCCCAGCATAATTTGAAGGATAAAATGGGAGAACTCAATGTCTGACACCCAGAAATAGAATTCATTGAGATGGCCTTAATATCTTTAAAGGTTATCTCACTCGATGTAATATTTCATCTCATACATATATTCAGGGGTCATTTCGTAGAAAAAGAGCTAGGGGAACTCATTAGCATAACTCATTAGCATATGCCACACCCCCTGACATCAGGGGTCCGGCGGTGGACCTGCAAGGCCAGCGGGAGTGCGAGGAAGCCCCGCCAAGGCCCTCCCTGGCCCCAGGCAGGCAGGGGTGGGGAGAGGCGGGGGGGGAGCAACTTACCCTCCTTCTTCTCCTGCCTCCTCCTGGCTGAATGAGGGCTGGAAGCGGGGTGGCCGGAAGCAGGGGGCGGGGCTTCGTCATGTGCCCCGCCCCCTGCACCTCACCCAGGGGAACTGCGTTCCCCCGCGTTCCCCCCGAAATGACCTCTACATATTTCTGTATCACTGGAGGCAGTATGACAGAGGCATACTAGATAACATCGATGGGTAATAATGTTCACGATCAGGAAGAGATCTTTTTATTCTCCTAAGATTTTAATTGTTAACGACTGTTTGGAATTTCAGTAGACTGGCTGAGAACAGTGTTTTTAAACTTTGATTTTAAAATCACTATAATGGTTCACTGGGGATTTTATGTTTTTGTCACATTTATACCATATTAATCTTTTACATAAAAGTAATGCATTTTGTAAATAAATGATGGAGAATCCAGTTTTCTTGCCCTCTGCTGCTGTTTTTCCCCATTTCTGGGCACAACTTGCTTCTGTTGGGGTCAGAGTGAGCTCCTTGACTTCATTCCCTAGCCTCAGACATTTCTGAGTTTCTTGCTAGAAGGAAGTGAAGTTTGGGCAGCAAACGTGGTCTGCTCTTGAAAATCCAGCATTGGACCCTATGATCCTAACCAACTACCGCCCAGTGTCATACCTGGGTAAGGTGGTTGAGAGAGTGGTGGCTGAACAACTCCAGGCTTTCCTGGATAACGCTTCCATCCTTGATTCCTTCCAGTCTGGCTTCCACCCTGGTTGTGGGACGGAGACGGCTCTGATCACCCTTACAGATGACCTCCGTAGACATCTGGACTGGGGCAGATCAGCACTGTTGTTACTATTAGATCTAATGGCGGCGTTCAATACGGTCGATTACAAGCTATTGATCTACCGCCAATGTAGTTCAGGGGACTGCCTTGAAATAGTTTTCCTCTTTCCTCCATGGTCAGGGACAGAGGGTGGCACTTGGCGAAAGGGTCTCCCCGTGATACCCACTAGAATGTGGAGTGCCACAGGGGGCGATCCTCTTGCCAATGTTATTTAACATCTATATGTGCCCCCTTGCCCAGTTAGTCCGGAGTTATGGGCTGGGTTGTCATCAGTATGCTGATGATACCCAGCTCTATCTGTTAATGGACAGCCATCTGTATTCCATTCCCATGAACTTGGCTGAGGCTTTGGATGCTGTGGCTGGATGGTTGCGGCAGAGTTGGTTGAAGTTAAATCCATCGAAGACGGAGGTCCTGTACCTGGGTCGAGAGGGGTTGTATGGGGGCGCCAGGCTCCCCACACTGGAGGGGGCATCTTTGGTGCCAGCCCAGACAGTGGGGAGTCTGGGAGTGACACTGGAAGCCTCTTTCTCCATGGAGGCCCAGGTTGCTGCAATTGCCAGATCTGCATTTTTCCATTTCCATCTTAGGCAGATCAGGCTACTGAACCCCTATCCCCCCCCCAAGACCTAGCGATGGTGACCCATGCAACAAACACTTCCAGACTTGATTACTGCAACTCACTCTATGCAGGCTTACCCTTGAAGCTGATCCGGAAATTACAACTGGTGCAGAATGCGGTCAACACCTGTGCGGGCTCATGTTAGACATGTGCTCCGCCAACTGCATTGGTTGCCAGTTGAGTACCAGATTCACTTCGAGGTGTTGGTTTTGACCTTCAAAGCCTTATACGGCCTGGGACCAACATATCTAAGGGACTGCCTCTTCCCATATACGCCTCGAAGAGTGTTACACTCAAAAGATCAACACCTCCTGGTGGTCCCTGGCCCAGAGGACACCCATCTTGCCTCAACCAGGGCCAGGGCTTTCTCTGTCCTGGCCCCAGCCTGGTGGAACGTGCTCCCTATTGAGACCAGGGCCCTGCGGGATCTCCTTCAATTCTGCAGGGCCTGCAAGATGGAGCTGTTCTGCCAGGCCCTTGGTTGAGGTGGCGGGTGTCCATTTGTGGCCTCCCTGAGGTTGTTGTCACCCGTCTGTCACCTGTCTACTGACCACCGACAACTGGCCTTTAACTCACTGCACCATCGGGCCAGAACTTTATAGCCAACTGATGCTGTTCCAAGCAGTACCCATTGTTTTAATTGTTAAGAATGTTTTATCATGTTTTAATGTTTAATGTTTTAAACTGAAGTTGTATTTATTCTAATGATGTTACCCACCCTGAGTCTGCCTGCAGGATGGGCGGGATATAAATGCAAATAAATAAATAAATGAAGGGAAATGCCCAAAGAGGTTTGACTTTTTGCATTAACATTTGGTATAGTTAACACTTAAGGAGGACACGCTTCAGATATGGTTATGGGACAAAGATGGCCTCAGTGGTGCAGATGGATGATCTTCATCTGCAGACTGATGTGGGGAATACCTCCCTGCTGATCTTGTTGGACCTCTCAGTTGCCTTTTGGTATAGTAGATCATACTATTCTTTTAGGCTGTTTAGAACACCCACCAGGTGTGTTGCAGAGTGCTTTGCATTAATTTCATTCATTTTTCTCTGGTAGGACTCAGTAGGTTATTATTGAGCATGTAGTATCAACTCTCTGGAATACGCAAAGCTCTGTGCTATTACTGCTGCTACTTGACATCTGTCTGAAGTCACTGAATGGGATCATCCGTAGCTTTGGGGGTGAATTTCATCAATATGCTGATGATTTTATCAGCTCTATCATTCTTTAACTAAGTTGTCTTTGTCACGGCTGCTGCTGAACTCGAGCACTTGGCTCCAGCAGAAGATCAAAGGACTCCTGGGGCTGAGCATTTGGCCCCAGCAAAAGACCTAAGTACTGCTGGGGATGAGCTCCCGGCTCCTGACAAAATGTCAGGATCCACGGCAAAACAACGAAGTACACGCTTCCAGGAAGGTTTTACTTTTATTGAAAAGCTATAGATGCAGTAACATGAACACTGTTAGGAATGGCGGGTGATCTATGCGCATATTAGGTTATAGGGCATTCGTATGCAAAAAAAACCCCCCCACGTATTACCCAATTACATGGATTCCCGCACGCAGGCAATAGGCTGAGAACTAACGGCTGCAAAAGCAAAACAGGTAAAAAGCTTCCCACATCTCTTTCTGCGTTGAGACACAGCAACTCCTCCAGTGGCCTTGAGAGATATGCGTTGCAGCCAAGAGGCAATGAAGCGCAAGGGAAAGAATGCACATGAAAGGAAAACATACCCCATACTATTGGCAGCTTAGCTGACACAACCCCGCACCTGAAGCCATGGAAACTGCTCCAGCATCAGCTGAAGCAGACTCACGCCGGAGCAACATGCCCCCTGACTCGCCCCCACCGGTATCCCATCTGCAGGAACAATGCTGACGGGACATGGCATCCCAGTGGTGGGATGCGCGGATGCGCTGTAGGTGCCCCTTTAGCCCTGAGTACTAGCGGGAGTTGGGACACAATCAGGGTGCGCTAATTGTCAACAGCCTGATGGGCTATTTAGCTCTCACACCCACACCAACTAGTTGGGCTAGCAACTAGTCATTTTGGACGAAGCTCTGCATCTCACCACAGTGTTCCAGTTCCTGCTCCTCGTCTTGACTTCTCGGCTCCTGACCTCGGCTCTTACGACTCCGCTCCTGACCTACACCTCAGACCTCTGACTCTCTGGCTTCTGACTTCTTTGGACTCTGGCTTTAATGACTACTCTAATGGTTGGCGATTTGGACTTGGTCTCTCGGTATTGCTGTTTGCCCGGTTTTGACTTTGGACTGCCTTTGGACTCTCTTGCTCTTGCCTGGCCTAGTACCGCGTTCATGACAGTCTTTGACCTGGAACCTGTGGTCAAATGAGTGATGGTGAACAGACTGAAACTGAAACAAGACAGATATTATTCAGGTGGGGAGTATCCGTGGTCTGGATCTGCCTGAGATAGATCGCATCGCATGTCTGGTACTATGTCTGACCAGATATAAGCCTTGGAGGACTCTTGCACCCAGGCCTATTTCTTGAGCATCTGTGTGGTGTTTCACTATGTAAATATGTTGTGTGTTTTATTTCTGTGTTTTAATGTGGGGCTTTACATGTATGTTGTTATGTTTTAAAATGCAGCCTCTAGAATAAGAAAGGAGAGGCTGGATGGGTGATTGAACTGTGTTATGATTGGATGGTAGTTGTACCCTAGTGGGCAAAGTTGACTGAGTTTGTGGAGAGGATTTGCATGTGAGGAAGGGGGGAAGAAGCTGAGTGACTGAAGACATTGAGTAAGGTGCTGTGAGAGAAATATATGTTCTTTGTGAAAGTTATTAGCCTAAGTGGCAAGTGAGGAAATTAAGCTTTGTGGAAGTTATTATTAGCCTAAGTAGCAAATGAGAAAATAAGCCTTTGTGGTTAGATCTGTTTAAGGAACTTTAGAGAAACTGTACCTATCCAAAACCATTACACAAGTAGCAAATGAGAAAATAAGCCTTTGTTTAAGGAACTTTCGAGAAACTGTACCTATCCAAAACCATTACGCTTATGAATCGTACTGAAACTTTCTGTGTTATACCTCTGAGGATGCCAGTCACAGCTGCTGGTGAAACGTCAGGTACTTCAATGCCAAGACAATGGCCATACAGCCCGGAAAATCTACAACAACTAATGTACTGAAACAGTTATGCTATTTTACTTCTAAATAAACTCTCTTTATGTTTAAGTGAAAACAACTGTTTTATTTAGAGTAAAGGATCCCCTTTTACCTCAGAGCTGCCCTCATATGCTGACCAATCTGTCATTCTACCAAATATAGCGAAGTCATCCTGTTCTTTGGATTCAAATATGAATTCTGAGGCAACAGCCTTTGGTGGCAGTGAAAATAAGTATGGGATGCTAAGGAAGGCAAGGAGGTAGCATAACGCATGTCACCTCAGAACACTACAGAGAGGTGCCTTTACAGGTGTTACATACATAAGGGGTCTCAGGAAAGACCAAAATGTTATGATCTGGTTGGCGATTTTACCAGGAGGGGCTTTTTTCAACTGCGCTTCGTACTGAGCCTCCGTGTCCTCCTGGGACAAGTCAGACTCAGGTATGTTGATCCATGCTACTGCCATGTGCTCTACATAGATTGGCCCTGGAGACAAATTGGAGGCTTCCTCCAGTACCAAATGCAACTGCATGCCTGTTATACAATATCAGAGTGCTCATATTTAGCCTGTTCTACATCAGTTACATTGATTACCAGATTTCATTAGGGTGCAATTCAAGGTACTGGTTTTAAGCCACACAGCCTGGGGACCTACATTCCTCTTTCAGTATGCACCAATTAAGATGGGATAGGAATAATTTGGGTGATTTTTTTTTTAAAAAAATTATCTACTCAACTTGTGTATTTAAAAAAAAAACAGCTAGACACTTTGATCTCCAAAAGCAAGTTACAAACATGTTAAATTCCAGGACAGTTCCCTGGAGAAACTGCATTTTAAAAAATAAATAAATTACATTAGGGGCAGGGCATTCAGTCTGTCTGTCTGTATATCTTGTGTATATATTCACACTACTTTAACTGGGGCAGTATGAAACCATGCCTCTCCAGGAGCCTGACAACTCACTTTTCACCAAAACAAGTGTTTTAATAGCCCAATTAGAGATCCTTTGCTATACAGCATCTCTCAGAATTCCCTGGGCTCTTGTAAACTCTCTTGTTGTAAACTCACAAGGGTTATACAGTGTGGTAAGAATTAATGCAGATGTTGCCTTCTGGAATTATATGGTTTTATAGTCACCGTTTAGAATTTCAAGCACTTTTTTTTTTGTTTCTATTGCCCCGTTCTTCTGCTTTTGTATCCACTGGGGGTATCCCTTTTATTGTGTATGAGTGAGGGTAAATGATACCTACCTGAATGGAAACAGCGGGAATGCTGCCGAGCATTACATTTTCTTTTTTGTGAAGGTCTAATCTGGTAGTACAAAGGCAATGGAAACGGGGGGGGGGGTGTTGGAGAGCAAAATGTACCTCCCAAAACAGTTTAGCTTCAGTTTTGTTTTCTTGCGTTGCACAATCAGGCTCCCTCTACAATGGCTTCATTAGGGTTGCCGGGTCCCCCTTGGCCACACGTGTGTATATGGGGGGGGGATGAGAGGATAGGGTTTCCAGATCCAGGCTGGGAAACTCCTGGAAATTTGGGAATGGAGCCTGGGGAGGACAGGGACCCCAGTGGGGTACAATGCCATAGAGTCCACCCTCCAAAGCATCATTTTTCTCCAGGTGAATTGTTCTCTGTGCTTTGGAGATAACCTGTAATTCCAGAGGATGACAGTTTGACAGACAGGACAGAGTAATGATGGACTGGTCATGTCATTTTTCAGAATGAGTATCTGACATCTATTTATTTATTCATTCATTTATTTATTTATTTATTGCCCCACTTTTCTCCCTGATGAGGAGCCAAAAATATAGAATCATAGAATGTTAGAGTTGGAAGGGATCTTGCAGGTCATCTAGTCCAACCCCCTGCACTGTTCACATACAAACATACCTGATTATAATCTAAATTAATTTGATTAGAAACAACAGCTCCATGTCATGTTCTCTTCTTTTCCACCACAATTAGGTCCTGGCATTATTCTGAGGAGGGTTGCCAGCTCTGAGTTGGGAAATACCTGGAGATTTTGGAGGTGGAGCTAAAAGAGGGCGGGGTCTGAGGTGGAGCCTAAGGAGGGTGGGGTCTGAGGTGGGGAGGGACTTCAATGGGATATAATGCCATAGTGTTGACTTTCCAAAGCAGCCATTTTCTCCAGGTGAACTGATCTCTGTTGCCCGGCGATCAGTTGTAATCTCAGAAGATCTCCAGCCACCACCTGGACGTTGGCAACCCTAATTCTGAACATTGTTTGGAAAGTTCAGTCTAGGAAGCAGCTAGGTTGCTTCACAAAGGGATCATTATATACTTAGAATAAAATCAGTTTAATTTGAAGGCAAACTCCAGTTTAATCAATCTGAATTAACTACAGTCCAGAAACGGCTTCTGTGTTCAGAATGTGGCAGCACGATTATGCTCGGAGGGTTGGATCCAGGCTAAATTTTTGGTCAGCAGAACTCCCCCCCCCTCCACAGCACACTGTTTTCCATGAAGTGCTGCTTCTAGGGGATAGGGAGACTTGAGGAACAACATGAGGGAGGTCTGAAGTAGGAGGTGGGGGGAATCAGTAGATATTTTATTTATTTATTTAATCTTTAAATTTATAACCCGCCCTCCCCGAAGGCTCAGGGCGGCTCACAAGGGGCACAAATGCCCAAGTTAAAACATTAAAACAGAAATGCCCAAGTTAAAACATTAAAACAGTACAGAATAATATAAAATACAATAACTACAGTACACTAAAATTTACTTTGCGGTGCTCCAAAATTAGTTAACTATAAAATTCAAGATGGGGTTCTAAAAATACTAACAACAAGCAACAATAATAACAATCAATATAGCATATTTCCAGTTTAGTATGAATACAGCACAGGGGCTAGCCAACAGGAACACATCTATATTAAAACAGTATCACTGGCTACTAGTTTGTTTTCCAAGTTCAGTTCAGTTTAAAGCGTTTCATGGCCCAGGGCCTACAAATCTAAAGGAACATACGTTCCTGTGCACCAGACTACAGAGATCAGTTCCCCTGGAGAAAATGGTAACTTTGGAGGATAAACTCTATGGCATTGTGCCTTGGTAGGATCCTTCCCCAAATCCTGCCCTTCCAAGGCCCCAACCCCCAAGTCTCTAGGAATTTCTCAACCCAGAATTGGTAACTCTAGCACCAGCTACAGACCTCAGGTTGCAATTTACCGACTGTTCCCCTGACTTCAGGTAACCAACATGGCATCTACTAGATCATGTGCTTTTTCGGCAGTAGTTCCCACCCGATCGATAAGGCTCCCTGGGATGGTGATGGACCACTGGCTTTAGGGTTGCCAGGTCTGGGTTGGAAAATACCTGGAGACTTTGGGGGTGGATCCAGGAGAAGGTGGGGTTTGGGGAGGGGACGGGCCTCAGCATGGTACAATGCCATAAAGCAGCCATTTTTCTCCAGAGGAACTGATCTCTGTCAGCTGGAGATCAGTTGTAAAAGCGGGAGATCCCCAGGCCCCACCTGGAGGCTGGCAACACTGCTGGCTTTAGAAGCTTTGAGGAAGGCCTTGCTATGCCTTTCAATGGGATCTAGCAACTGTTGTTATACTGCATGACGTACAGCTTTAAATTGTAAACCTCCTTGAGCCACAAAGGAATGGTAGGGCTTAAATATTTTAATTGACAAATACATAAGAACATAAAAAATCAGCAGAGATGGCATCTGTACGCCCCAAAGTAACTGAATTTGAGAAAAACAAGTTTCACAAGAGGAGTCAAGAAGAAGAAGAAGAACTTTGAACAGACTTGAAAGTGATGAGTCAGAGCTACAACAACCAGGGACAAGGGAGCAGACCCTATCATAAGAAATCAGATTGGCATTAGAACGTCAAAGCTGTAAAAAAAAAAAGACATTTGGAAGACACAGATCTCAGTGTAGACAAAACAGCCACAACATGCCAGGCAGCTGGGATTACCTGCACCGGGCTAAAAACAACAAAGGGAGATTGAAATGCTGTTACTGTAAACAGTCGCCAGAATGGAGGAAGTACAAGCAGGAAGTCGGGAGAGGAGTTAAGGCCAATCATAGGCGTAATCTTCGTGGGGGCGTCGGGGCATCAGCCCCTGCCGAAAATTTCAGGAAAGTGCTCAGCCTCCCCCGGGAGCCACCCTTGCTCCTAGCAAAGCAATGCCTCTGGCCCGGCCCGCCCCCCCCGGGAAATTTGAAAGTCTACACCCTTGCGGCCAATGACAGACAATGGCAGAATTCATCCAAAAAAGAGTTCAAGGAAATGTCCAAGAAGTAGATATATACATGGAAGTCCACAATGTCTTGCATGGGACAAATCAGAGTTTGCATAAGAACTGCTACCTTCTTTTGTTGCAGTCTGCAATCACAAGCAACAAGTGCAAAAGAAAAACAATATGTGTAAGCAACCGAGGTGGAGCAAAACAACAGTGGAGGCAGAAATTAAAACAGCAGCATGCCATGCCCAAAGAGAACAGAATCGACACTAGGGTTGCTAGTCCCCAGTTGGAGGCGGGCGATCCTCTGGTTTTGCAAGCTCCCTCCCACCACTGCCCGGCTGGCCTGTGGGAGGAACCCCCCCCCCAAAAAAAGCATCTAGAGTGGAAACAATAATATATTGATATATTGAAAGTAAAAATGACATTTAGGTTAGGGAAATCATTGCTATCACAGTTATAGGGAAGCTGAAAGGGAAAGCCGTAGAACAAGCGGAACTGTTTTGTAATGGTCTTAGGAAACAAAACGATGATTCTGAGTTTAAAAATTTGTAAACCTCTAGTGTTATCAAATAACGGTGAATTATACACCACAGGATACTAGTGTTGAAGAACGATGGCTTGCCTTGGATCCAGCAAAGCATTTCTGTGGGTGAAATTTTTCTTCGTGTTGGAATAAATGTTATTAATCTTTAAGGTGCCACTGGACTTTTATTTTATGTGTATGCAACAGACCAGAGGTCATTTCGGGGGGGGATCGCGGGGGATCGCAGTTCCCCCGGGTGAGGTACAGGGGGCGGGGCACATGACGAAGCCCCGCCCCCTGCTTCCGGCCGCCCTGCTTCCGGCCCTCATTCAGCCAGGAGGGGGCAGAAGAAGAGGGAGGGTAAGTTGCTTCCTCCTTGCCTCTCCCCACCCCTGCCTGCCTGGGGCCAGGGAGGGACTTTGCGGGGCTTCCTTGCACTCCCGCTGGCCTTGCAGGTCCACCGCCGGGCCCCTCATGGGGCTCGGCAGTGGAGCTGCAAGGCCAGCGGCGGCCGGGACCGTTGGGGGCGGGGTGTGTGGCCTTATGACACACTTCCGGTGATGTCAGGGGGTGTGGCATATGCTAATGAGTTATGCTAATGAGTTCCCCTAGCTCTTTTTCTATGAAACGACCCCTGCAACAGACTAACATACCTACCCCTTTGCAATCACTGTGGAAGTTTTCTGCCACCAGAGTGCACTTCCTTGTCTCCCTTCCTAATGCAACTTCAGCTGCTCCTCAGTCATCCGAATTTCAGTGGGCATTTTGGACTACAGCAGAAGGGAGGTGAGAAGGTTTGCTCCGTGGGTTGAAATCATTATGGAAACATCCTGCAAAAGTACTAGGAAGTATTTCTATCTCTTTAACGTCATTAAATAATGTTGTTGAGGCCCATATTATGTCAATTCTTGACCACGAGTGATGTCTATTTGAATAAAAAGTAAAGTCTTTTTTCTCCAAATCTCTCACTCTCCAAAGGTCAGCTATATTATGTTCTTCCGCTAATTCCAAGAAAGACCTTGGAAGCGTGTTGCCCCATCTCTTATTTTCCTCCAAGTTCTTTCTGTCTACTTTAGTATCAAATACTGCATTGAAATAACCTATTATGCATAACTCATCGTATATCTGGGATGATACCATTTCTTGTAACAACTTGTGGAATTTCTCCTGATTTTGATTAGGAGGATATATGTTTACTATCATCATTTTCTTGTTTTTTCGAGTTAGAGATATTGCGACTATTCTTCCATCTGTTGATGCGAATATAAGTTCTGGATTTAGATCTTCTTTAGCGTATATGGCAAACACCTCTTTTCTTTTTTTCATCTGCTGCATAAAATACTAATCCTGTTTTTTTGGAGTTAAAATATTTTACATCTTTCTCTCTTATATGTGTCTCTTGTATACATATTATCTCTGCTTTTAGTTTATTTATTTGATGAAAGATGCTTTTTCGTTTCTGAGGACTGTTCAGACCATTTACATTGACCGATAGAATATCCATTTTCTTACTTCTTTCCATTTTTATTGTGAGACTTGTTTAAATTTGCTCTGTACCACATAAGAACATGTAAAGAGGTGGGATTTGCTCTTCTTCGCCCTCTAGCCTCTTTCTTTCTCTTCTCTTCCTCTTCTTTGAAATCCCTCGCTTCTTCTCCTTCCCATCCAAGTTCTCTAGGAAATAATTTGCTTTAAATGTGGAGTTGATTTTAAATCTTTTCCCTTCATGATTAAACAATATGCCTTCAGGAAGAACATAAGAACATAAGAGATGCCAATGTTGGATCAGGCTAAAGGCCCATCCAGTCCAACACTCTGTGTCACACAGTGGCCAGAAATACCAGTGCCATCAGGAGGTCCACCAGTGGGGCCAGGACATTAGAAGCCCTCCCACTGTTGACCCCCCCAAGCACCAAGAAGACAGAGCATCACTTGCCCCAGAGCCCCTATCTATACCTTGTGGCTAATAGCCACTGATGGACCTCTGCTCCATATGCTTATCTAATTCCCTTTTGAAGCCGTCCATGCTTGTAGCCGCCACCACCTCTTGTGGCAGTGAATTCCATGTGTTAATCACTCTTTGGGTGAAGAAGTACTTCCTTTTATCCGTTCTAACCCGACCGCTCAGCAATTTCATGGAGTGCCCACGAGTTCTTGTATTGGAAGAAAGGGAGAAAAGTACTTCTTTCTCTACCTGCTCTATCCCATGCATAATATCTTATAAACCTCAATCATGTCGCCCTT
>NW_015163607.1:36942-42069 GCF_001447785.1 Gekko japonicus
ACAACTTCCAGTTGGGAATATTTAATCCACCCCTTTCTTTCCGGTCTTGTAGTACTTTCCATTTAATCCATGATGGTTTCTTAGCCCATACAAATCTTCTGCATATTTTATCAAGTTCATTAAATATTTTCATACTCCTCAATACTGGAATGTTTTGCGCTAAGAACAGGAATCTCGGTAACACGTTCATTTTTAAGATTGCTATTCTACCCATAAAGGACAATTGAAGGTTTCCCCATTTCGTCAAGTCTTTCGCAAATTCCGTTATTAATTTAACGTAGTTGTCTTCAATTAGTGTATTATTCCTTCTAGTCATAGTTATTCCCAGATATTTAATTTTAGTGACCGTCTTCATTCGAGATATGTTTTCTATCTGCGCGCTTTGCCACGGCGTACAGTTTTTTATTAAGATATTTGTCTTATTATAGTTTATTTTTAAACCAGCAACTTCTCCATAGCTCTCGATTACTTTCATTAATACTGGTATCGAGTTTACCGGTTCTTCAACTACAAATACCAAATCGTCTGCGAAGGCCTGCAGCTTATATTCTTCTTTTTGTATCTTTAATCCTATTATTCTGTCATTTTCTCTTACCAGGTCAGTTAGGGTTTCTAGCGGAAATATAAATAGTAACGGTGACAGAGGGCACCCTTGTCTTGTACCTTTTTCAATCGGAATACTTTGTGTCGTTTCCCTGTTTACTATTACTTTAGCTGATTGTTTTGAGTATATTGCTCTAATCATTGCATAGAAGTTTTCTCCACAGTCCCAAGTCGCTAATTTCTGTAACATAAAGTCCCAGGTTACCCTGTCAAAAGCCTTTTCTGCGTCCAGAAATATCAACGCTAGTTGTTCACTCGGATGCAATTCATAGTATTCCAATACGTTCATGATCGTTCTTAAGTTACTTTTCATTTGTCTATTGGGAAGAAAACCTGTTTGATCTTGATGTATTATTTCAACTAGGACCTTCTTTAATCTTGAAGCTAATATAGATGCATAGATTTTATAATCCACATTGAGCAGTGATATAGGTCTATAGTTCTTTACTTCTTTCCCATCTGTATTTGCTTTATGGATTAACGTAATCAGTGCTTCATTCCAAGTTTGTGGCATTCTTCCTCCTTGTTCAATTTCCTGTAGGACTTCCTTATATGGTATTATTATTTGGTCTTCAAATTTATGATACACTTCTATTGGAATACTATCCGGACCTGGGGTTTTGTTTTTCTTTTGCTTTCGAATTGCCTCTACTATCTCTATTTGTGAAATAGGTTTATTCAATATGGCTTTTTGTTTTTCATCAAACTTCTTCCTATTCCATCTTACTAAGTATTCTTTTATTCCTTGGGGATTTAAATATTCCTGTTGGTATAGATTTTTGTAGTACTTTTCTACTATTTCCTTGAGTTCTGTAACATTGTATTTTTCCATTTGCTTCTCATCTCTAAGTGCTGTAATAGTTTTTTTAGTTTTTTCTTTCCTTATTTTATAGGCTAGCCATCTGGTCGGCTTATTTGCGTTCTCAAAGAAATATTGTTTTGTGTATTCCAGTTTTCTTGCTACTTCGTGTGTTAACATCAGGTTTAATCTGTGTTGAAGCACTTTGAGTTTACTTTTCATTTCAGCTTCACTTCTTCCCTTTTTCAGTTTACCTTCTTCTTGTCTTATCAGCGTTATCAAGTTTTTATAAGCTTTTCTACTTTGTTTTCGTAACCATGCTTCTTCGTTTATAAATATTCCTCTAAGGTATGCTTTGATAGCATCCCAAACTACTAAAATTGATGTTTCTGCCCGGATGTTATTATTGAAAAATTCTTTTAAATCTTGTTTTGTTTTTTCTACAAATCTTTATTGTTCATCAACTTTTTATTTAAGTAGCATCTTGGCTTCCTGCAAGATCTCATTTGCTTTTAACAGATCTGTTATAACATAGTACGCTTGTCTTTTTTCTCTGATTCTCCATGGTATATCTTTTAGAATTTTTATCTCCTTTTCATTTATCGTAACAGTAGTATCATTTGAAGCCTTTAGGATTTTGTCTCTCATTTGTCTTCTATTAAATTTAATATGGACCTCCTTCAGTGTTTATTGTCGGCGTGCATATGTTGTATTTTTCCTGTAAATCACATCTATTTCTTTTTCCACCTCTTCATATGTACCTAGTTTCAATTGTTTAGACAAATTATTAATTTTTTCTTCTTATAATTTTTTTTCTAAATTTTCAGGTACATTTTGGCATCTAATCAGCAATGCAGCTCTGTCAAGTTCTAAATTCATCAATGTTTCCTCAATCTTATCTGTTTTTTGTTTTAGTTCGTAAACCTCCTGATCTATCTCTTGTAATTTTTCTTCCGTATTAGTGCAATTTTTGGCTATTTTCAGTATTTCTTGTTTATTTTCATTAATGTGTTTTTTTTATCTCATCTGTGTCTATTTTCATTTTTTGGGATATTTCCATGATATTTTTTTTATTGGTTCTAATTCTTGCTTTATCATTTCTCCCATTTTTGTCTGTAAGGGTTCCATTTCCTTCTTAAGTAATTCTGGTAATGAGGTATCTATTATGTGTTTAGTAGTTTTCTCCACTATTTCCTTTATTAAATTTTTCATGTCCTTATTTTGCATTTGCCCCACACTCATTGTGTTAAGTTTGAGTAGTGTCTGAATGCTAGTTTGCCCTGGCGATGTTAGTGAACCTTCTCTGGTTCCACTACCTCCTTTAGCCATTTAGTGTAACCTTAAAGCCTTTACCTTTGCTTCTCTGTACCCATTTAGTGTAACCTTAAAGCCTAATATTTGTCTATATTTAAACAGTAGGCTCTTACTTTCCTTGTTTTAACTATCTGCAAGCCTTTGTCACTCTCTCCTTCTCAGTTTTCTTTCCAAACTGTTATATTGTCTTTCTTCAATTTATATCTGTAGTCTTTTATTGTCTCTCTTGTAGTTTCTGTCTGTCGCTTCCTCTGGGTCCTGTAGCTCGCCGGCTCACACTTCCCCCTCCTCTGTGCTCCACACTGCACATGCGCTGTTTGCTGCAGCTGTTCCTCTTAACCTCCTTCCTCACGCTGGAACCATTCCCCGAACTCCAGATCCACTACGCCGGAATAAGCGATAAAAAAGAAGAAACAAAACAACTGTGAGATGCTTATATTGTGGATTTTTAGTTAAAGTTACTTTAATATCATTATTAATCCACCTCAGTAATTTCTCTTACACTCTCACTAATGGCCACCTTAAAGGGACCTTGTCCCTGTTTT
The DNA here is from genome assembly GCF_001447785.1 of Gekko japonicus. Classification (NCBI taxonomy): domain Eukaryota; kingdom Metazoa; phylum Chordata; class Lepidosauria; order Squamata; family Gekkonidae; genus Gekko; species Gekko japonicus. The sequence continues at coordinate 40,204 of NW_015163607.1, forward strand.
TTCCCCTTAGAGTTATTTATTACAGGTTAATTTTTATATCTTAATGGTCTTTATATTACTGTGCCCTTATCCTAGTAACATCAATTTTACTTAGCTTCAGTTTTATTGTGGTATAGTAGCTCTAAATGACTCCTCTCGGTCCCTCGGGTTGCATCTTGAGCTCGGTGTCTGTCGGGCGTTCTGTTAGTCTCCCGCTTTGAGGCAAGTCCTTGCTCCAGGGATGGTTGCCTGCCTTCCCTGGTTGTTGGAAGAAGCCTCTTGCTTTCAGCTCCCCCTTCAAGGGGATACCAGAAAGGGGTGTATGGAAATAGCCCCTAAAAGACTAATAAAAATATAGTGGGCGAGCAGCCGTTGCTGTGAACATCCACTCTTGGCAAAACCGGACATCCCTTTTTTGGTTCTTGACGGGAGAATAACATAAACAATCTAATGCCTGATGGTGCTAATCACTAAATATAGAGCAAATGTTTTCTTTTTCACATTTGTTGGGGGAGTTCATTGATCATATATGCTGCAATCCTAGGAAGAGTTACACCATTCTACTTCAATGGGCTTAGAAGGGTGTAACTCTGTTTAGACTGCACTGATAATGTCAGGAAAGGGACCAGTCATTCTACAGCTCTGCTGTTTACTTTGTATAGAGCTTGTGGCAGAATTTCAGATACCACAGTATGACATTTAGTGGGGAGAGGCAAGACGTTAGACTGGTACAATCACTTTTACCTCAGGCAAGTCGTTGTTGGTCTTGGCAGAGTGTAGATATGCGGTAAAGCGGAGCACAAGCTGTTTAAAGAATAAAGTCAGTTTATTAAGAAGAGAACAAACTTAGTAAAAAAGAGCCGTGAGAAAGATAACTGTCTAACTAGCTAGCAGGAAGACAGTAATTAACTGTTCTCAGCAGAAGCAGGAAAAACCCCAATTGAGCCAATCAGGAGACAGGAAGAAGACTATTTGAAAATAATAGGAAGTCCCTAATCTCACTATTCTAACTAGTTGTCCCCTCTGCTGCCCCCTGCAGGATGTTCTTGCCATCCTCTTTATCTATGCACAATAGACCTTGCAGTTGGCAAGTGCCTTTCCTCAAATTAATTTTCCCATTCTTTATCTGTGTGGAGGCTTTGTTCAGGTGCTTTGGTCGTGGGAGCATCAGAAATGGCTAATAACAAAGACTTCTGAGTATTGGTGAATCCCCCTAGTGCTCCCCGCCGAGTACAACCCTAGCTGTTGATGATTTCAGTACTTTCAGATAAACGTACTGTTCTGCTAAGCTTGAAAATTGTGAGTTTTTAACCTGTTAGTTTAAGGGTCCCCAGTATGGTTACCATGGGCATCATGGTGCCCACTGACACCTTTCCTGGTGCCCACCAAAAGTTTTTAGAAAGTTGGTAGGGCCAGGTGCAAATTTGCACAGCAAGGCTTTTGATTAGCCATTAGAGATTTGATTGGCTGTGCAATTTCTAGCAATGTTGCTTTGGCAGCAGCTGCCACAGCACAAGGATTTTCAGTGTGTAACTAAAGGTAAGCCATGGGAGCCATTTTTTGGCTGGCTCAACCTCCTGCAGCAACCATTTTATGGAAGCCATTTTGTGGCTGCACCCAACATGCTGTGGCAGAATTCCAAATGTGCCTGCAGTTGCAAAAAGGTTAGGAACCCCTGTGCTAGTTGTTATTTAGTCAGGGGTCGTTTCGTAGAAAAAGAGCTAGGGGAACTCATTAGCATAACTCATTAGCATATGCCACACCCCCTGACATCACCGGAAGTGTGTCATAAGGCCACACCCCCTGACATCACCGGAAGTGTGTCATAAGGCCACACAGCTCGCTCCCAACGGTCCCGGCCGCCGCCGGCCTTGCAGCTCCACTGCC
>NW_015163607.1:42090-70399 GCF_001447785.1 Gekko japonicus
CTTCTCCTGCCACCTCCTGGCTGAATGAGGGCCGGAAGCGGGGCGGCCAGAAGCAGGGGGCGGGGCTTCATCATGTGCCCCGCCCCCCCGTACCACACCCGGGGAAACTGTGATCCCCCGTGATCCCCCCCGAAATGACCTCTGTATTTAGTTTTTGCTGTTTTAACAATGCTACAGCTTTAGGGGTAATCAGATTAATTTACAAGTATGATTATTGTTTTTATGTTACAACAAAACTACAACAAAGAAAACTTTAAAACTTTAAAATAAAATTATTCTGCCTCATTTTCCTATCTGAAGCATCAACATTAAAAGCAATAGCATAATTTCCTTCCCCACCAAAATGTTAAGGGGGTGGCGGCTAATAATGCGATAGCTGTAAACTGTTACATAAGAGGAACAGCATACACTTCTACACTGTATGTAAAAGCTGTTTATAAGAGAAGTAATTACTCGCAGCCTAGCGTTAGTTACAAAAGCATGAGTAGGATTCTTGTTTCAATCAAGGAAGATCGTTTTGTGTATCCTGGAGAGTAGTTGCTTCATGGAATAGCTAGCAATCCAATAGATTCTTACGCTTCACTTTGGGGACTAGAAAATCATTTCCTATCTGGTGGGGCAAGCCTGTTCCTGCATTTGCAAGTTGTTGTTGTTTTTCATCTGCAGTCTCTTTGAGAAGAATGTTGCCTATACTGCCAGCATAGATTGTAGTCTGAGGGTTCCTTGGCAGTACTTCCTAGGGCACAGTATTTCTTTTCTCTGTATTAAAATTTCAAGTACATTTCATCATAACCAGGAAAAGATACCCACAAACACTCATGTTGTACAAACACATGAAGTTGCCCAGTTTGGTGTAGTGGTTAAGAGCGGCGGACTCTAATCTGGAGAACTGGGTTTGATTCCACACTCCTCCACTTGCAGCCAGCTGGGTGACCTTGGGTCAGCAGTTCTCTCAGAGCTGTTCTCTAAAAGACAGTTTCCTCAGCCCCACCTACCCCATAGGGTGTCTGTTGTGGGGAGAGGAAGGAAGGAGATTGTAAGCCACTTTGAGATTCCAAGTTTAAAGCGTTTCATGGCCCAACTCTTCTTCTTATACTGAGTCAGACCATTGGTCTATTAAGGTCAGTATTGTCTGATGGACAGTGGCTCTCCAGTAGTGGCCTTTCACATCCCCCACTATCTGATCTTTTCTAAACAGAAGTGCTAGGAACTGAACTTGGAGTGTTGTGTATGCAAAGCAGATGATCTGCCACTGAGCCACAGCCTCTCCATACAGCTATCATCCTTGAAGTTGTGGGACAGCCAAGCTAACCTGACCTCCCACACTCTCCTTTGTTCAATCGGCTAAAACTCAAGAAATGATTTCTGAACCACGGCAGTGGTGCTGCACCTCTCTTCTGTAGCACAGGCTATATGTAAGGGAATTCTGGTGCATCCACACTATCTTCTTCAGTGTCATATCATTGCTCGTATATTGGCAAACAGTAAGTATCAATTCTGCACAAAGCCTTACTATTCTGATGGCAGGCATTGAGTAGTGGATGCATCCATCATATTCTTTTATTTGTTCTACTGCCTTGGCTTTTTAAAAACTTTATCGCTTTGTGTTTTTTTTAATATAGATATTTTTAATCTACAGATAACTATGTAGTCCATCATCGAGATTTGAAGATTCTAATTTTATCAATCTTTCATTAGGACTTCTGATCCAATCTGAAATCCAAAAACAAAACTCAAGGTAAAAGACATATAATCAGAGATACCATATTTAAAATTTAGGAAATGCTACGAAAGAGAATCAGCCCTATTCGTTTATTTGTTCTACTGCCTTGGCTTGTTAAAAACTTTATCGCTTTGTGGGTTTTTTTAATATAGATTTATCTACAGATAACTATGTAGTCCATCATCGAGATTTGAAGATTCTAATTTTATCAATCTTTCATTAGGATTTCTGATCCAATCTGAAATCCCAAAACAAAACCCAAGGTAAAAGACATATAATCAGAGATAGCTTATTTAAAATTTAGGAAATGCTACGAAAGAGAATCAGCCCTACAATTCCACTAATAACGTCACCAATAGATTCTTATTATGGCAATTACACAAGGAGAAATAATGATTTTTTAATGGCGATATGATAAACTTGCAAGGTGGCATCAAGACGTGGCAAGAGATTAAAGAAGGAAAGGAGATACAATGGTAGATATACTTTCAAATTGCTTCCAGGTTAAAATGATATCTGCACTAAGAGAAGAGCTATTAATGAACTGATTGATTTTGAGAAGATTGTCTCACAATCTAAAGACCATTTATTAGGACAAATTTACAAGCTATTGCTTCAATATGATTCCAAAAGAGAACAGGTTAAACTCTGCATGATTAGATGCAAAATTTTGGTGAGGAAATACAGTTTCAATGTTGGGAATACCTATGAACTAAAGGTATTAGATTCACTGCTAGTCAAGCATTAAGAGAAAACTGGTACAAGATGTTTAATTGATGGTATGTCACCCCAAAAGATATTGCTAAAATGGACAAGAATTAAAAAGGGGCTTGCTGGAAACATAAATAAGAAGATGACACCTTTTATCATATGTGGTGGACCTGCATCAAGATGAAAAGATACTGGAAAAACATACATTAAAAAATTCAAGATATTTCAACAACTAAATTCCTAATGAAACCAGAGACTATGTTACTGGGAATCCTTCCAGATAATATATAGACAAAACCTCACAAAACCTACTTCGATGTATGTTGACAGCTGCCAGAATAATATTTGCAATGAAATGGAAGACAGAAGACTGTCCTACAATAGAGATCTGGGAAGGAAAACTAGCTGAGTATGTAACATTGGCAAAATTAACCAATTATATAAACAGAAGACCACTGAATGAATTTCAGCAGAAATGGCAAGCCTATTACTCACACTATGGGAATAATTAACTTTCTCCTTATTTAGTTCTGGAATTATTTGAATATCACATTAAAGATGATGAAGATATTGATTACAATTTTAATATTTTATTTTGTACTCCATTAGTATCTAAATAATCAGTAAGAATAAAATTCAGATTTAGGTTTTTAGTCTAGAAGTCCATTCAACTGTTAAAGATTTATTCTCTTTTATTGTTAATATATTATTGCTAATTTTAGGAGAGTTTTTGTTTATTCCTTAAAGAGAGAATCTAACCCAAAATTCTGTAATATTGATGCTTTATTAATTGCTCCTACATTTGAATTATGTAATACAGTTGGTAATATATCTGATTTTACTTGTTGTATGTAACAATTCATAATACTTAACAAACGTGATGAATCCATATTTTCCCCCTCCCCTTCTTCCCTTGTATCCCACCCTTTTTTTCCCTTGAGAAAATAATAAAAAAATATTTTTAAAAAACTTTATTGCTTTGTTGATTTGCTTTATTGATGTTTTATTGTCCTGTTTGGTTTTATGTTAGTGTTTTAGTTGTGAGTGACCTCAGTCGGGTCTGCAGGGGCAGCTTACATATGTCCTAAACAAACAAACAAACAAGGTTGCTTAATTTTTAAGGTACATTTTGCAGCTTCTTGTACAGTGTGACTCAACCCCACAGTTTGCTGGTGGAAAGTGCCATCCAGTCTCAGCCAATTTATGGTGACCCCAGAGGGTTTTCAAGGCAAGCGATGTTCAGAGGTGGTTTGCCATTGCCTTTCTCTGCGTAGCAACCCAGGGCTATCCCACACTTTAGGAAGCACTATTATAAGCTAATAGAAAAACTGGTTGTCTTCTCATTGGTTTTTTTGAGGCCCTTGCTAGTGGGTTTACCTGTAAAAACGACATCATTACCTGAAGCTGCTCACTTTTTAACAGAATACATCACAGACATTGTGCTCGTTGGGGTAGAGTCATTGGTTCTTTTGAGGCCCTTGCCAGTGGGTTTACCTGTAAAAATGACATCATTAGCTGAAGCTGCTCACTCTTTAACAGGATGCATCACAGACATTGTGCTCGTTGGGGTAGAAAGAGATCAGAACCCGTTTCAAGTGTCTAGAATACTGAAAATGCCTACACTTGGAAAATTAGGTGGGAGGAAAATTAGGAGAAACAGATGGGAGTAAAAAAATATTGGTATGCAACAATATACATTCATTGTACATTCACTGACGTACTTCTTCTTTTTTGGCTGTTGTATGATGTCCTTTGGGTCCACTGTTAGTGTGCAATTCCAGTTTGGAGCCTCTTTCTCTTTAATCCAGTTCCAATTTCTTCTAAACGGGCCTGAACTTATCTGCAGAGCAGTGGGAAGGTGCCTTTCCTCCAGGGCAGCCTCTCCTTCTTCCAGGTGCCTCAAGTGCTTCTTCAGCTTAAAAGAAGCTCAGTCGAGCTAGTTTAGCTTTTTACATATGACACTCATTCAAAGTCCCAGCATATCAGCAGCCAAAGCATATGTAGGTGTGTAGTGTATTCCAAAGCTGCCATGGAATGCAGAATGTATGTGAAACATCTGATTGAAAAGCAATGTTAAGCTTCATCCTGGGCTAGGATCTAAATACATCCAATAGTATTGCTAGCCCAGGAAGTAACAAGCCAATCACCTTACAGCAAGCTCCCTGAGCGGGAACATCTGTGATTGGTCCTTATGTGAACAACCTTATTGGTTGGTATTTGTACAGTGGGTGTGGCTACATTAGCCGGGAATGTTTAAAAGCAGGACAGCTGCAATGTAAAGGCTGTTCTGGCTATCAGATGTTGATCCGTGTTGGAGTTGTGTTCGAGTTGAAGAATAAAGCTGTGTTCTTGCTGAATCACTCTCCGACTGCTTTGTTAAGTGAGCAATTTAACAAGGTGCCAAGCATGGGGAGGAGGGCTGGCAAGAGGGCAGCCTAAAGTCTACACAGCTTGCCTGTCAGGCAAGTCCATGCAACGCTGAACATCAGTTTGGAGAAAACAAAAAATGTGAGAATGGAGCCTAGCACCTTGTTGTGCGTCCTTACATTCCAAACACATGCTCTCTAAGTGCAGGGTGGTGGTGGTGGTGGTGGTGGTGGTGGTGGGGTTCTATCAAAGATTTGGGAATGGGTGTTTCCCACCTGGCTGGGAAGCGAGAATGCAGGAGACAACTGCGAATGCTTTTATAGACACGTTCTCGCTAACAGTTCTCCCTGCCAAAAAGACAAGCTGTCGTTCGACTGGTGTCCCTTTTGCAGTGGAAATGGCTCCAGTAAAAACAGCAATAAGAGAATTAGCTAGGGCCACAAGTTCTCTTCCCTTTCCCCATGCCCCCCTGCTTTGGATTTCAACTCATATCTGTAAACTATCCTCACCTTAAAATCATTTCAGTTCTTAGTGTTCTATTTTTTTCTTTCTTTTTGGCTTGGAAAGTTATTTAAAATGGTTGGCATGAATCATTTCATTTCTCCTACCAAAAAAAAAAAATAGAGAGAGAGGGCGGGGGGAGAATTGTGGGGTTTTGAATAAGTATCTGCTTTGCTCTGTGAAAACCTGACCGTGGAATTGGGACCAAGATTACATTCACAGAGAGTGAAGCTGTCTTTATGGTGTATGCCTAATGCATGCAAAATTAGGTTGGAGCAGGATTTCTTACAGACCTGAAGGAACTCTGTACTGTTGTTGCTTCCTGTGGTGTGCATATTCTGTTTCTTCTGGTCAAACAGGTGTGTGGAGTGCTTCAAACCCTTGCAAAACGTGTTTGAGCAGAAATAACAGTGGAACAAAAGAGGTGTGTATGCAGCATACGAAGGGTTGCAGCACGGCCAGGCCTGGCAACCAGCAGGGATCAGGTGGCAGAGGATGTGAAATATCCGAGACCTTGGAGAGCCACTGCCAATCAGAGGAGACAATACTTACCTCTGTTAGACCAAAGAGTTGTCTCAAAGCTTTGCATGTTCAGGTCTCTGTATGTGATCAGTTCTAAATGTGCTTGTGAAGCTGACTTGAAAGGTGTCTGCGAATGCCTGAAGACATCTCAGAAGCCAGATAAAGAATAATGCTTCCAGAAATTTGGGATAGGGCTTCTCTTCCCTGCATAACTCCATGCTCAGCAGAAGCAGAATAAATTGTGTGAAATAAGAAAAGTTATGAAGATTCGCATGATGTATACATGTCTCCGACTTCTCTTATACTGACAGTTATACTGACCTGTGCTAAAGCTTATAGATATTCAGTCCCATACAGTGCCCCTTTACTTTCATCACTGGATTTAGGACCTTTCTTCCTAATCTATTCTGTTGGGTTTTAATAATTTCACTGGGATATCTTATACTTGCTTTCATATTTTATTTTTACCTTCCGAGTGAGTAACTGTTAATTATGAATGTTAATTCCTCTGAATATCCTCTAGTTTCTGTTAGAATGTGAATGGTGGTGAACCTTCTATTAATTTGTATTCATTATTCTTGGCAAACCATTGATGGAAAGAAAAATTGCACTGATTCATTGGTGCAGCATTGTGAAGCCTGCTACCAAAAAGAAAAGGAAAGAAAAGGCCAACCACTTTCTTTATATGTCTCCTTACTTGATGAGGATGGAGTGCTTTGCATACTGAAATAATTTGCAGGGCTGAGTCCACCATTACCTTTTCTGAAAGTCAAGTGGACGATATTCACTTGACTCATCCTTTCCTGTATAATTACTAATGCCTTCAAAACAATCCGATGCATCTTTGAGCCACAGTTTCTCTTTGTAAAGTAAGAATAATCGATAACAATACTTAGCATTTATATAGTGGGTTGTATCCTACCACTCCATTTGGCTAAGTGTAGAGCCTTCCTTCATCTCAAGGAATAACCCTCTTCCACTGGAAGCCTCTCCCATCAGAGTAAGGCTCCTTGGGCTGGAGAAAGGCATTAAACTTAGCAGGTTGGTAGGGTAAAACCCAGTGTTTCCTAAATATTCAAAGTGTTTTGTTTTTGTTGTTGTTAAGTTGTGGCTAACTTATGGTGACTCTGGAGAGTTTTCAAGGCAAGAAATGCTGAGGAGTGGTTTGCCATTGCCTGCCTCTGCCTAGCAACCCTGGACTTCTTTGGTGATCTCCCATCCAGGTAGGTTCTGAGATAGGGCTAGCTTGGCCTGTCCAGGTCAGGTACTCTTTGCATTGTTGTTCTGAGCCATTCAGTTGTGTCCGACTCTTGGCAATTCTGTGGGCCAGCTCTTGCCCCATTTTCCAATCATGTGCTGTTTCATTGGGTCATTCCATGCTCAGGCTGGTGTCTTTGCATACGATATCTAACTATTGTTATTCCTTTAGCAATGGATTTAACCGGTTCACCTTACTTAGTATGTTTATTTGCTGTATTTCCACCCAAAGTGGCATACAAACTTAATAAAAAAACAACAAAAATACCATTTAAAAACATACAGTTTCAATAATACATGACATTTGGGGCTGTTCTTGAGTCCAGTGGGCCAGCTCATTCAAGAGCTCTTTGGGTCTTGTTTCTTGGCTCTCAGCTCCAGCCACACCCAAGTAGGGACAGGTACAAACTAGGAAAATGTGGTTCGGTTTGCGCTTTGTGGCATGACCAGTTCAAACCATCACAAACTTTTAGAGGCTGAACAAACTGTTTAAGTTTGTGAGGTTCATGACTCAGTAGACCCCCCCCCCAATGTGCTAGAAACACCAAGCTCTCATGGGATCTCCAGCTGACCCTCCTCTACCTGTCTGCCAAGGATTTAGGAGTCCAAGTCATGCCCCCCCCCAAAAAAGGTGCACCCAGGAAAGTGTTTTCAGGGGAAATGACAGGTGGTCATTTTGACAGGCACAGGTTCAGGAGTGTATAGAATGGATCCTGTGCAAGCTAGAGACATCAAAGTCTGTCTCCCCTGGATACACCTCTGGATACGCCTCTACTTCCCCTCCAAGTTCCACCCCCCCGTTTGGTAAACATTTAGATTGAGAGAAGACAGTCTGTCTGGAAATATATCTGTTCATGAACCACCACAACACCATGGAAGTTCATGCTGGCTGACCTGCCATGGACTTCACTATGCAACCACAAACCAGCTAAAATTCACCACAAACTTTAGTTTAGTTATAAACCCAAGTTTATACCTGGAATTTGGAAGAACAAAAACAACAACAACACCCAATCAACTTAAATGTTCCATGAAGCGGCAATGATGTACCTCCCATGTATCTGTGCTTTACTAGTACATCCCTGCAAGGAACACTCTTCCAGAATATTGTCTTAGCAGCATTTGCTCTTCTGTCTCCCTTTCTTCCTATTTTCTCCAGTGTCATGATACAGATTGCGAGCCCTTTGGATAGGGACCTGTCTTCCCTCCCCCCTTAAATTACTCTGTAAATTGCCTTCTAGAGTGAGAATGCCATATAAATCAATAGTAGTTCTTTTATTTTCGAGGACCGTTTAGTTCTGATGGCTTAGTAATGTTTCACTTAGCATCTCAGTCTGAATCTTCAAGGTGTGGAACAGCTAGACAGAAATAAATGTTTTTTCTCTTACTACATCTTGGGGTCAACCAGCAAAATTGTTGGGTTTTGCATTCAGAACTGAAGAATACTTCTTGGCCAGATGCTTTGTTTACTTATGGAGTTCTCTGCCATGTGAGGTGGTCAGTAGAATTGGTTCGGGGGGGGGGAGCTAGAGGGGTGATTATCACATGATAATTAAATAGAGCCTCCAGATACAGAGGCAAGGCACCTATGAATAAGGATGGGCATGAACTGGGAATATGGAGGTTCGTCCCAGTTCGTGGATTATGGGGTCTCACAAACCATGAACCTTCATAAACTTTCCTGTTTACCGAACCAGTTCATTTTGTGAGGTTCATGATGCGGTAGAACGGCCCCCCTGCAGGCTAGAGATGTCAAACGCACAGCGAGTCTCCAGCTGACTCTCTTCTACCTGACCTCCAAGTTTAGTGAGGATTGGAGTGGGGGGGGGGGCGAGTTACAGCAGGGGTTCCCAGGAAAGTGCTCTCTGGGGAAATCACAGCCGTAGGTTCAGGAGTGTGCTGAACAGACCCCCTGCAGGCTCCAGGCACCAATGAAGCTAAGCTACTCTGCTCAGGATGAGCAGAAGGACAGGTGCCTCAGAGCCCTGAATAAGCACTAAACACCCCAAGCCCCACTGTTCACACTGAGGAATGACTCTCTTGCCTTCCCTCTCTGCCTCTAACTCCCTGTCTGCCTACCTGCCTGCTACCAAGTAAAAACAGCTATGTGTGAGCTGAGGGTAGATATCCATTCTGCTCCCATAGAGCCGAACGGGAGCTCTCTTCTTGGCAGCCAACACTGCCTGTTGAGCTTTGGAGGGCCATTATTGGTTTTTCTAGGGCCGCTGAAGTTCTACAAAAATCCACCCCCCATTGCTTTGATGATTGATTGATTGATTGCCACCAACATGTTTTCCACACGAACCGCCAACACGAACCTCATGAATCTCCGTAAAAACCATGGAGATTCATGGGAGGTACATTGCAGGCACGATCACACGTTCCACAGCTCATGAACCACAAACCGGGCGATTCTCGTGACAATTTAGGTGGCAGGTGGATAAACATTTTGAGATGTTGGTAGCTGTCACATTCATGACCTGCTTATGGATTAGATATGTGATCTGGCAGAGCTTGTTTTATATTCTATAGTTAAAATACTACAGAATCCACAAATCAGAAGAAAAATTTGACAGAGACAGATTTCATAAGCACCCTTTGGGTCTGCTATGGATAGACGTCTACCATGCTCATATGCGAGGACAGGCACTCAAGAACTCATTTAACTTCTATGCTATGATGGCCAAGTGTTCCCTTGCTTCTTGATCTAGTAGCTTCACTGATTCTCTGGCTAACTTCCTATTTCAAATGTATTTGGGAAAAAACACATTTTTTAATTTCTTTAATTGGCTGCTCCTCAGAATCTTTTTTTCCCTTTAAATTGCCTTCTGTTCTTGCTTTTAACTTGCCAGGATTTATATTCTTTAAAAGTCTATTTTAGCACACGCTGGAGACAGACAATAGTTTCTAAAAGTGGTGAAAGTGGATGAAGAGAGGCTTTTGCTTCCCAAGGTATACCCATGCTGAGTGGCACCAGCTTCCTTGAACTGCTTCCCTGCTGCTGCTTCCTCTGTTTTTACAGTAAGAGCAGTTCAGTAATGGAATCGGCTGCCCAGGGAGGTGGTGAGCTCCCACTCACTGGCAGTCTTTAACCAGCGGCTAGACGAACACTTGTCAGGGATGCTCTAGGCTGATCCTGCATTGAGCAGAGGGTTGGGCTAGATGGCCGGTATGGCCCCTTCCAATGCTATGATTCTATTATCAGAGCAACTTTACAGACTGCCAACAGCTTTGTAGAGAGCAGAAGGTTCACAGCTGGAAGTGGTCCAAGCATAGAGTTGCCAGGTCCTACCCTGGCTGCCAGCAGGGGGATCCTGCTCTGGGATCGTCTGGCATGTGTGCCATGATGACATCACCCAGAAGTGATGTCATCATGTTGGGGATGTCAGGGGGTGCCGCTCTAGTTTTATGGGAAAACTCTATGGGTTTTTGCCTTCAAAATCATAGAGTTTGCCGAAAAACTAGAGCATCACCCCCTGACATCCCCAACGTGATGACATCACTTCTGGGTGATGTCATCATGGCACACATGCCAGAAGATTCCAGAGGAGAAGCAGGATCCCCCTGCTGGCAGCCAGGGTAGGACCTGGCAACTCTATGCTTGGACCCCTTCCAGCTGTGAACCTTCTGCTCTCTACAAAGCTGTTGGCAGTCTGTAAAGTTGCTCTGATAATAGAATCATAGCATTGGAAGGGGCCATACCGGCCATCTAGCCCAACCCCAGGTACGTTCCTGGCTGATGTGTTTCCCACCTTTCTGCGCTGCAGCAATTTTAAGATGGCAGCTTTGTTGTTCAGTCACACAGTCCTTGGGTCAGTCACAAGCTCTGGCACAATCAGCTGACTGGTGGTAAGCTGGAGCCCCAGAAATCAGGGGAACCCACACCTGGACTGGGGGTCTGGCAACCCTATCCAAGCACAATAGGTGTTATATCATGGTAGGGTTGCCAAGTCTATCTTCGCTGGGAACGGGGAGCTCCGGCCGGCGTCTTGTGTGCGCCGCACGCACGTCACCCGGAAGTGATGGGAGGACGCCAGGCACCCTGGGGGGCGGGGCCACGGCCATACAAGGGAAAACCATACAAGGGAAAACTCCTCTGGAGTTTGCTCAATCCCATGTTCATTGCATTCATAACACTGTGTAACCATCTCATCCTTTGCCGTCCCTTTCTTCTTTGACCTTCAGTCTTTCCCAGCATCAGGATCTTCTCCAGTGAGGGCCCCGTTCTCATTTGGTGGCCAAAGTATTTGAGCTAAGATGGCAGCAGGTCATAGAGATTCTGGGGAAAATCCAGGATGGGCCCCAGAATCACAGCCATCACCCCCTGCCAGCCTCACAGTTGGATGACCCTACCCACCCCTGCTACGCCCTCCCTGAGCCCAAGAGAGAGGCACCAGCAGAAGCCAGCTTCCCAAGCCCTGGACTGGATGGGTGCAATCAGTGCCTGCTCCCACTGAGCCAGCTGCCTGAGCCCTGAATGGCAACTACGCCAGTGCAGTAGGAGTCTTCTCTTTTTCCTCCCCTCTGTCGGGGGGGCTGGCTAAGGGCAGACAGGGACCCATCCAGCACACCTGGGCCTGGGGCAGCTGACCTGGCTGCCCACTGGTTAAGACCGCCCCTGGAAGGCAGGCTTGTGTAGGAGTCGGAGATGAAGAATATTTAGATTACCAACTCTTTTGGTCTTTAACCATGCATTGAAACCTGCCCTTATCTTGAATTACCTCAACTCTGATTAGCAAAGTGTGGTTAAAGGACAGAAGATAATAGTTGATCCACCAACTTTGTTGTTGAGTTTGCACCCCATGCCTCCAAATACCCAATAAGATTTCCTTGGCATAATTGAGCAAACAAACAAACCTTCAAGGATCTCTTTCTTCCTCTACATTATTGAAACGAAGAATGGCTCAGCTTCTTCATAGGCTGAAAATGAAGTAATTTTAAATGACAGTACAGAGTTTATTGTACTGCTGCTATCAGTCCACACCTTCTTTGACTTTCTGAATTCTGTTGACTTAGGAGTGGAGGATGAAGCAAAGGAAGAGGGTGGCTTTACAACACAGCTGCCAGGTGCTTGCAAAGGCTGGAGACTTTCAAAATATTCAAGAATTAGGTTAATTAACTTTGTGATGGTGTTGAGAAAGTGGGTAGAAAGAACTTTTTCTCCCTCAACGATAACTCTGGAATTTAGGGGCGCCCGGTGAAGTTGAGGTGCAGTAGAGTCAGGACGGACAAAAAGAAATACTTCTTTACTCAGTGAGTGATTAATTTGTGGAGTTCACTGCCAGTGGATGTTGTGAAGGTCATAGGAGCAGATGGCTTTAAAAGAACATAAGACAGATCCATAGAGGATAGGTCCATCAATGACAAAAGGGAATCTCCATATCCAGAGGCAGTCAACCTATGGATACCGATGCTAGGAGGCACCATCAAGGTAAGTCTTGACCACTGTGCTGTTTGTCTGCCCTCCTGGGGAATGGGATGCTGAACTGGGTCGATCCAGCATGGCACCTCTTACTGTGGGGATAACCCACACATCATGGATGCTATCCCCTATACTCTATGGCTGCAGGAAACCTTCGGTTTCTATACAACAGACATGATTGCAAACTTCTTTGTTGCATTCTCTTTACATTTCCAGGTGTGTAATGTAAAATAAAAAAGACATAGGTATGCAATGAAATATATAATGTTCAAAGTGGTCCTATGATGTATGTGCCTTTGCCCTGATAACGCTTTTTAATGAAAGTTCATTGTACAAAGGAATGCGGTAGTAGCACGTCTTGCAAAAAGTCTCTCTCATCATTTCATCAAAATGCTCTAAAATAGTTGTATCCTTGATAGCTAGAATAAAGGGGAGAAAGGGTGCTGCCGATTTATGCCTTTTCTTGAACACCCAGATTTATAATGGCATGTAATGTGTGTTCCCTTCATACATATTTAAAACCACGTGGGTACTATATTTTATCTAATAGCATAATCCTATGTAACGTGATTGTGAAATATCTGAAGCACTGTTTTAACACATATCGCAAAAGAATTATTTTTCCCCACTTTAAATTACTTATGATATCTAAGCTTTTATTTGCTTCTAAATGCATGTGTATTTTTCACACATTTCCAGCAGCCTTTTCACTTTCATCAAGGTTTTTCAGCTGTTTTTTTTTTTAAATTACACTAATCCTACAGCAACTCATTACAGAATTCCTTGTGGGAAGATAGAAAGGTGGGAATCAATTAAGGATCGTATTTGGGAGAATTGCTGCAAATACATCTTTTACATCTTAGCAAAATGAAATCAGCATTTGAAGTGGCAATGACAGCAATAGCCTCTAGTTAAAGTGAAGGGGGGGAGAATCAAAGCCAGATCAAAGAGCTCCATTGACAGACAGTAGAAATGAGACCCAGATACCATTTCACAAACATGGACCGACTGACACTCAACACATGGTTATCATCTAACTTTGGAACACGGCATATCTTGGCTTCTAGTAGGCTTAAAAATGAATGGCTGGCCTTCGATAGGAGACAACCAATTATCAGATGTGGTAGAGACAGTTATACAGCATCTCGTTCTTTTTAAATTCGACATCAGCAAGCCTGGAGAAAAATGCAAGGGTTGTGGACAAGTACTGATTTCAAAACTATGTTGAAATGTGGCTTAAATTTCCAGTATGATCTCCAAAATACAATTCTCTGTGATGTATATGAATCCTATATTGTAGAGATGCCAGTTTCCAGGTGAGAACTGGGGATCCCCCAGAATTACGACTCATCTCTAGACTAAAGGGATCAGTTCCTCTGAAGAAAAAGGAAGCTTTGAAGGGTGGACTCTATGGCATTGTATCCCACAGACATCCCTGTCTTCTCCAGGCCCCTTCTCCAAATCTCTAGGAGTTTCCCAACCTGGATCTGGCAACCTTACTATATTGTGGCACTGTAACTACAGAGATCTGGCCTACCTCCAACATTCTGGCCATGGTAATCATGTATACAACCCCAGCTTAGCTTCCTGAAGATGACATTTTCAGGGGGGCAATGTAGTAAGCTTGGAGGACAGAAAGGGATGGAGACCTGCCAAAAAGTAGGTGGAATTAGGGATACCAATGAAAAGGCAAGCCCCTCTTCAGCAAGGGGACAGAGGAACCACTTGGGAGACAGGCAAGTTGAAACCAACAAGCCCCATCAAAAGAACCATGAACTGGGAGAGTCTGTTAGCCACAACACCAGGATCTTTATATTAGAGGTTATGGGGAATAGCTGAGAGACCCTGGGTGCACAAGCTAGGGACTGTACTCCAACTATACCGGAGTCAGTAACCTGCTTGGTGCAGCACAGATGACAGACAGGGAATGTCCTTTTATGGAATTTATTAAGAAAATAACCCTAATACATCCAGCTAATTAAGTAAAAATATCCCACACACACACAAGCTGGGAAATAAAGGGTTGAGGCTATCTTAAGATCAGAGACAAAAGAGGGCAAAGCGCGGGGGGAGGGGGTTGCATAGCTACCTGTCCAGATATGCAGAAGGCCATGGAGAAGGGATTGTGGCCCAAACATAGGTTTGGAAGTGGACTGCTAGTTGGCATCAGGGCAGAGGCACACCCTCTGAGGCCATGTGCATGGACAGGTATAGACATCGGAAAACAATGCAAACCAATGGGAGTCCTTGAGGGTCTTGTCCCAGGTGAAGACAAAAGGTTACCTGGACCAATCAGGTGTCCCAGGGGGTGCAGTTGTCAGGAGGGGCATGGCCTAGGTGTGACCAATGAGCTTTCAGAGGGGCAGAGTCTGGATTCACAATAGTGTTAATGGGCTTAACCAGGTCAACTGGAGCTGGCTGAATGGGTTTTGATGGCCACTGATGGCTCTTCCAGGGCAGGTTGGATAGATTCCTGGATTGAGACAAAAGGTTGGAAATGGGTCCCTGATAGATGCCAGGAAGAATCGTTAATAATTTGAATGCATAGGGCAGGAAGGACACAGGGCAGGAAGGACAGGTGTTGAGACAAAAGATTTTTCACATAGGTATAGGAATCAGAAAAAGGACTATGTGCAGAGTTGGAAACAGAAGGGCTATGTGCCAGGTGGTAACTGAATAGCTTTAGAAATGCAGATACCTGATGGAACTCGCCACTGATTCTTAGCTTTGGTGGGTGGAGGGGAAAAACTGGAGATTGCTTTTTGAGAGCTGCCTTATGAAACCTGAAAATGGAGACCCTTTTTCCTGAGCTTTGGCTTGCTCTGTGGTGTAGGCTGAGAATGCTTTATTTGGCCTGACTTTTGCGGGTATCTGGTTCAGGTCAGGAGTGGCGTGCCTAGGGTTGCCAGGTCTGTGTTGGAAAACACCTGGAGGCTTTGGGGGTGGATCCGAGAGAGGGTGGAGTTTGGGGAGGGAAGGGGCCTCCACAAGGTACAATGCTATAGGGTCCACCCTTTTAGTAATTTGAATGTTAATGAAACTCACTTTGTATTTATTTATCCAGTGGTTTAGAAAGGCCAACAATATGAGAGAACAATGTGAGAGAACTGGGCATCTTCAAAAACGTCCTTTCAAAATTCATCTATAGAAGTGGCATAAATAGACCCTGCTGTATTGTTTGAAATGAGTCTGAAATAAGTCTCAGTCATTTCTGTTATCCTTTAAAAACTCAATAGCAAAAAAATTCTTTTAAGGTTTCTTGAGGTTTTTGGGAAAGTGGGAATGGTCTAAGTGGAACCAGTCTGATGTCACTGTTAGATGGTTGGACTAAGATCTGGAAGGCCTAAGTTCAAATGCCTTTTCTGACATGAAGCTTACTCGACCGGAGGCCAGTCACATGCTGTCAACCTAAACTACCTCACAGGGTTGTGTTGGACTAAGATCTGGAAGGCCTACGTTCAAATGCCTTTTCTGACATGAAGCTGTCAACCTAAACTACCTCACAGGGTTGTTGTGAGGATAAAATGGAAAACAGAACAATGTAAGCCACTTTGGGTCCCCACTGGAGAGAAAGGTGGGGTATTAATGAAGTAAATAAACAGTGTGATCGGTTAGCAATATTAAACAACTGACTTATAACCAGGGGTCATTTCGTAGAAAAAGAGCTAGGGGAACTCATTAGCATAACTCATTAGCATATGCCACACCCCCTGACGTCAGGGCCCCGGCGGTGGACCTGCAAGGCCAGCGGGAGTGCGAGGAAGCCCCGCCAAGGCCCTCCCTGGCCCCAGGCAGGCAGGGGTGGGGAGAGGCGGGGAAGAAGCAACTTACCCTCCCTCTTCTCCTGCCTCCTCCTGGCTGAATGAGGGCCGGAAGCGGGGTGGCTGGAAGCAGGGGGCGGGGCTTCGTCATGTGCCCCACCCCCCTGCACCTCACCCGGGGGAACTGCGATCCCCCATGATCCCCCCCCGAAATGACCTCTGCTTATAACTGTCTGCCCCTCTCATGAAATATATATGAATTTAAATTTAACCTGAAACCTTCTTATACAAAGGATCAGTTAATTGTTTACCACCACCACCCCCGATTATTAATGAAAAGTAGAATGAGACAAACTGCCCCTCTCATGAAGTCTCAAAAGATGCCTTCCTCCTCCTTCCCATCTTTCAGAGGAGCCTCGTTTTCTTTTAACTCCTTTTAAGAAATGTTGGTGCAGCTGCTGGTCTTTTGAAGGCATCTATATCTTCCTGCCAGTAAGAAGAACATCAGTTTTCTATCAGCAACTAAATTTCCCACAGCTTCTGTCATACTACTTGAAAACCGCCCTGGTGACCAAGAGTTCCAGATTCCCCTCCCTCAGCCTGAGCAATGTGTGTGAGCTGCCATATGCTGCCCTGGGTAATAGCTGACACTGAACAGGTGTATGCCATCACTGCAGACCATCTGGAGGGCAGAGGTATCTCAAAACAAAGGTACACTTTTTAATTTACAAAACAACTTGTTTCCAGGAGAACCCTGGGGCTTTTGCCTCTGTCATTTCTCTCTCTCTCTCTCTCTCTCTTTTTCATTGCGCTTTTTTTGGTGGGAACGTGATTATTTAATAGTGCTAACTGATTTGATTCTCCTGCCGCTTGGAAGGGAAGGGGGACGCAAGGAATTGAGATGGCTGAATTCAGCATGACTCGGGGGGGGAAATCAAGTCAGGCTCCATCTCCATATTTCAAATTCCTTGTGTTTGTTAGGGAACAACACGATGGGTGTTTTGCGCCTCTCAGGGGTACACTGGAAGTCAAAAAGAGGAGGTGGGGCAGATACTGTCCCTTACATGGCCTTCATTCCACCTCACCTCCAATGGAGGCAGCAACGTGATGTCGGGGTCTCCCCTCCAGCCTCTGAGGCACATCAGCTCCTTCCCAACACTTTCTTGAGTCTAGGGTTGAGGAGCAATCTTCTCCTATTTGGTGTAGTGCGGACTCTAATCTGTGAGAACTGGGTTTGATTCCCCACTCCTCCACATGCAGCTGCTGGTGTGACCTTGGGTCAGTCATAAGTTCTTTCAGAGCTGTTCTCTCAAGAGCAGTTCACAGGAGAGCTCTCTCAGCCCCATCTACTTCACAAGGTGTCTGTTGTGGGGAGGTGAAGGTAAATGGGATTGTAAGCCGCTCTGAGACTCCTTCAGGCAGTGAAGGGTGGGATATAAATCCAATCTCCTCCTCCTCTCTTCCTCCTCTTCTTCTTCCTCCTCCTCCTCCTACCACTTGGAGACGATGGTGGGATTTTTGTGCCTCTTCTGTTTGCAGCTACAGCATGCATGCAGGAGCTGCCTCAAGCCCCCAACAAACACACATTTTCATACTCACAACTGCCCCATGGAACTGCGATTGGCTATGTTGTAAAAATTGCATTACTTATATGGCTACACATACGTTTCACAACACAGCCAATAGCAGCTCCATAGGGCGATTTGTGGAAGCAAAGAAAGGATTATGGAGGAGGCTACAGCCTGAGGTTGACAGGTCTGCTGCTATAGTAGGGTATGTGGTAAAACCATAGAGTTTCTGCTGAATCGCAGGGTGGTGTGACGTCATTTCCGGGTTCACACCGGAAATGATGTCACACTGTCAATGCAATGGCTTCGCCGATGTTACTGTCCCCCAATCTCCTGCTGGGTGCCAGCCCCTGGTTGGCAACCCGGCTATAGCCACACCTCCCTGCACACTGTGGTCACAAACAGAAAAGAGCCAGTGTGATTCAGGGAGGCACAATGTTACTATCACATGTGTGATACAAAGCCTTTTGTACTGTTCCCCAGCAAACAGAAGGATTTTGTATAGGTGGATCCTCAAGTGCAGGAAACACAGATCCCTTGACTTTTATAATGCTTTCACAATGCAACACATGCCCACCAGAACAGATAAGAACAAACGGGGACCTTCTGGTGGAGAGGGGGAATCCCATCACTCCTGGCTCTGCTTCTTTCCCCCCACCCCAACTGTTAAGCCGCTCGCTTAACAAAGCAGTCGGAGAGTGATTCAGCAAGAACACAACTTTATTCTTCAACTCGAACACAGCTCCAACACGGATCAACATCAGATAGCCAGAACAGCCTTTACATCGCAGCTGTCCTGCTTTTAAACATTCCTGGCTAATGTAGCCACACCCACTGTACAGATACCAACCAATAAGGTTGTTCACATAAGGACCAATCACGGATGTTCCCGCTCAGGGAGCTTGCTTGAAAGTGATTGGTTAGGTGCCTCCTGGGCTAGTCACACGATTGGATGGATTTGGATCCTAGCCCAGGACGAAGCTTTACATTGCACTTCAATTAGATGTTTCACAAAATATCATGCATTCAAGGCAGCTTTGAATACACCACACCAACCCTTTTCTCCATCCCTTTTCTCACTTTCTCTCCCTCTCATTCTCTCTTGCTTGGGGAGCGATCCTCCTCCAAGTGCAAACAGCACCTTTTGTGCTTTTTGCACTGGGAGGAGGTGCTGCTGAGCCCAAACATGAAGCAGCAGCTCCTGTTGCTTTGCACTTGGGGGGGTGCTCCTAGGCCCAGTGAGATTACCAGCCTCTGCAGCTCCCCCCCCCCCCATCAGGGGGGCGCCCCAGGCCTGGCGAGGTTTGCAGACCTCTTGCCAGGCCCCTCTGTGGCTTTCTCCTCCCCCCACTGATGCGACTGCTGCTGCCCCTGGGCTCAGTAAAGTTCCTAGCCTCTGTGGGAGGGTCACTGCACCTCTCTGTCCATTGCTGCCACCGCTGCTGCATGGGAGCCAAGTTTTTACATTGCTCAGACAACGCTGTTGTTTTCGGGGGGTGGGGAGGTGCCCCCTATCTGTGGATTTAGGTATCTACAGATAGGGGTTACACTTGGGTATATAGATATGTCATGGTATTCCATTTCTGCATCCTGGGGCCAATCTATAGATTTTTTAAAGTTTCCTGAAAAAGGTGTTATTTTTTTAGATATTCACCCCCCACACACACTTTTCTCCCCATGAGGGCCCAAAGCAGCTTACAACAGCATGCTTCACTGCTCCATTTTATCCTCCCAACAACAATAAGAGGTGGGTTTTGCTGAGAGAGACTGGCCCAAGGTCATCCACTGAGCCTGGATAGCTCTGACCTGGTTAGCCCAGACTAGCCCGATCACATCAGATCTCCGAAGCTAAGCAGGATCGGCCTTGGTAGTATTTGGAAGGGCAACTTTGAAGGAATACCAGGGTCATGACGCAGAGGCAGGCAATGAGAAACCACCCCTGAAACATCTCTTGCCTTAAAAACCATTCTAGCTTGCCACCTAGTGGTGCATAATACTAAAGAGCTAGAACTTCTGGCTGCCAGACAATCTTAGGATCTCCTGGCTATTCTACACACAATTCCATATGATAATTAATTAATTAATTATCATATTAATTAATTAATTAATTAGCCCACTGAGCTTCTGTGACACAGTGGAGATTTGAACCTGGACCTCCAGATCATAGTCTGGTTCTCTATTCACCACACTAGTAGTGGCGTCAGATGGTGATCATAACATGAGGCACCATGTGAGGTTCTAAGGGTCTCAGAAAAAGGAATCTGGGAATCAGAAGCCCTATTCCCTGTGTTGCCGTGGCAGCTTTTCACAGGAAGGCACTTCTAGCCTCTTCTCCGTTGCTTTGCACTGACGCCATTGAAGGTGGTCAGAGGTTAGCACTGCAGCTACCAACTGAGCAAGTATTAGGTGACACAAGGGGCCCAATCGAATTCTTCCTAGGTTTGTCAACTGGCATGCCCTCTCCAAATGAAGCTTTTTTATTGTGTTGGCATAAGCAATATCACCGCCTAATGTCTGAAGACCCATTGTTAAGGGCACAGGAGCTGGGGCTTGTAAAGAGTTGGCAATTGTAGTTCATTCTAATTGTATGAAATGGCTGACTGGCCTGACTCCGCAGTCTGAAGAGCACTACACTGGTTTTGATCTGCCTCTCCCTGCTGGCTGGCAGACCACCAAGCCGTCGACACCTTGCCTCCACTTGGCATCCCAGCAACAACAGGAATGTGGAGCCCTGGCATGGAAAAAATCCATCTGATAAATGGAATGATGCATTGTGTCCATACAGGGGCTGTAACATATTATTCAGCCCACATTGGTTTGAAGGTCAGAACTCAGCTGGTTGTGGGGGTATTACCTTGGCAAAGTGTGTTATTTATAATGGCAGAGCCTGGAAATCTTTGGTGTTTTTAAATCAATCAAAACTTTATTGTTCACTTGAAAGGCTATCACAATTAGGGAAATTATACAAGATGATACCTCCCCAAAACAGGAGAAATGTAGACTGACTGGCATAAGTTAGGAAGGGCATCTGTACAATTGGGGATATTAATTTTAACATACGGGTGTCAAATGTTAACCGCTGCTGCTTCAGGCCATGTGAGTCTCCTGATAGTGAATTAATCAGCACCTGATAAAGAGTGGTTCTTGAGGATGTCATTGAGTTGGTAGCGAAGCTTAACCTACCCTTTGATCCAGTGTGATCTTGCCTCTGCTGAATAAATGGTATGGGGGCATACAGAGTACACACCCATTCTTCCCTACGTTTCATTAGACTGGTAGTAAATGACAAGTATTCTCTATTGATGTCCTAAAGTAGATCCTATAGCAATATTTAAAGGGGGGAAAGCTTGCATAACTGCCCTGTGGGCCCAGTCAGGGTCATGCCCTTGCAGCATTTTCAGTCCACCAGTTGAGGCTTTAAAATGGCAATGGCATCCCAGTGTTGGACACAAGGGCACCATCATGTCTACGGGCTCTTCTGCAAGCGCAGCTTGCTCCTGACTGTCTCGGGAGTTGATCCACAACTATTGGAATCAGTTTGGGCATGGTTCTTAAACATGTCTGCCTGTTCTCTGCATTTTTGCAGTTATGGAGTCTATTTTCTTCTGCACATGCCTCCAGTGATGAGGGGATTCAAGGGAGGGTGCTGTCATCATCAGTGGTGTAATTGGTGGCAACCCCGCACACTTCCCTTTTAAAAAAATGAAACCAAAATATCGATATATCACTAGAATGGTGTAACAAAAGGCTTAGCAGGTTCTCTGAATCAGTCAGTCAGTCAAGTTTACTATGATCCAAGATCAGAGAACAGAATCAAAATAATTGATTCAAACATTACCCTTGATTACAATTGTTACATTGGTTGCGTGACATAAATATACTGGGCTTAGAAGACAATGCTTGGTTAAAATTTGTTAAAACAAACCGTATTCTTCTGTCTAATTAGACACGTCTGGGCACAAAATATGGCTACTTTAAAAGTAATTTCGTTACAGCGATCTCCAAGAAGGAGAGAAATATAAAAATGGTTAGATCTACCTAGGTACTTAGATATAATTGGGATGATGTATACATTTCAAATGTTCTGGTAGAATCGACAGTATAAGAGGACATGCTCAGTTGTTTCCACCATACCAGAGTGGCATGGACGGAGACACTTTTCATATGGGATATGGGCAAATCTCCCTTCAAGGAGGGCAGATGGAAGGACGTCTAGTTGGGCAAGAGTAAAAGCTCTGTGCTGTTTAGGGAATTCCAACATATAGAGGTATGTAGATGGAACAAAGTTTTGGTCCCACAAGGGAAGGAACTAGAGAGTTACTTTTTAAAAAAATGAAAGCTGGGAATTCAGTGAACCTGCTATTTTAGAAGAAGAAGAGATTGGATTTATACCCCACCCTTCAGTACCCAAAGGTGTCTCAGAGTGGCTTACAAACTCCTTTCCCTTCCCCTCCCCACAACAGACACCCTGTGAGGTAGGTGGGGCTGAGAGAGCTCTTGACAGAAACTGCTCTTTTTCAAGGACAGCTCTTATCAGGACTAAGGCTTGGCCAAGGTCATCCAGCCAGGTGCAAGTGGAGGAGTGGAGACTCAAACCCGGTTCTCCCAGATTAGAGTCCACGCACTTAACCACTACACCAAACTGGCTCTCAGTTGTTGGTTTTTTTAAAAAAGAAACCATGTCTTCCGGGTGGGATGGGGAAGACAGAGCGGTTTTAGGGCCACAGGCCAATCATCAAAAAGTAGGCTGGTGGTGGGTGGGAGTGGGCAGGACAAAGAAAACTGACAGAAACATTACGCTGAAGGGGGGGGGGACATGCAGGAAAGCCCTAGTTTAGCCCCTATTTGAATGGGGGAAACTGAAAGAAGGTGTAGCTTCATCAGAAGGACCAAGCAGGACACAATGTTGGAGATCTGGGATCAGATCACTCATTTCTAATAGTCACTCCTGGGGGTGGGCAATTTGGAGTAGACTGTGGCATTGGTTGAGCAGGGGCTTACCTCCCCCACACTTGTTCTTGGTATGACCTGACCTCTAGAGGTCCTGTTTACATATGCATTCATGTAATTGGTGTTTATTAGGGAAACATACAGGGAAAAATATTTTACAGTATTACAATACTTAGAGAGAAAGAGATGATGAACCAAAACCCATTTTTTAAAAAAATGAACAAGCAGTCTTTCAGAAAGTGGGAAAAATTTTTTTTAGTAAAGAACAAAATACATTTACAAGAACTGTAGTAACAAAAATTAAAAGCATATGCACATTATCTCATTGTTTCTTTGACCTTTTCCAAAGCTTGTTGTCAGTTACCGGAAGCTGCATATTTTGTGTAACAAGGATGAGGCCACAAAGCAGCAGTTTTTTGACCCCAAGGACCATAGTTTCCATCTTGAAGCAGAAAGGCAGGCTCTGCCTCTGTAGACATTCCCCCCAAAAGACAGTTCCCAGAATGAGCTTCAACATTTCATATAGTCACTCCTCCCTTCTTTCTTCTGGTTGTTTCACATCTAGCACATTTTTTTAAAACCATGTGCTTGGAAGAGGCAGGTACCTCTCAAACCATTTGGTTTCTTGAGCTTGCAATAACATGATTGCTAAATGTTGGTAGGTAGTGAAATTAATTTATTCAGGGGGCAAAATTATTATTATCGGTGTTAGGAAGAGCATATAGGGATAGCATTTTTGTCAAATATCCTGAGATTATAAGCATCAGGGGCCCCGGTCACACGGCAAAGTTGCCGCGGGAGAGGCACGGATGGTGGGCGGATTATCCGGGCATGATCACACCCCAACATCTGGGAAGTGGAGCGCACCTGTGGCTTACTGCCGAAAATGCGTGTTAAAAAAGTAGTACCTCCAAGGTACTAGTAAACATTTGCCACGGGCTGCCTCCAGATGCCCGTGGTGTGATCGCGCAAGCACGCACCATTCCCCTCCGGTCCCTCGTTTACCCACCGGCGCCGAGGGAAAGCCCCGTGGTGTGCTGTCGGCGTGTCTGATCGCATAATCGCGGATCAAACTGCACCGGGGCAATTAGCCACGGCTCCCCCCCCCCCCTCGCGATATCAGACCGGTGGGCGGGGCCAGGATCTAGCATGTGTTATGGTGAAGTAGAGCAAGTGTGGTGTAGTGGTGAAGAGCAGCGGACTCTAATCTGGAGAAACGGGTTTGATCCCCCCACTCCTCCACATGAAGCCAGCTGGGTGACTTTGGGCCAGTCACAGCTCTCTCGGAACTCTCTCAGCCCCACCTACCTAACAAGGTGTCTGTTGTGGGAAGAGAAAGGGAAGGTGACTGTAAGCTGTTTTGAGACTCCTTGAGGTAGAGGGAAAGTGGGGTATAAAAACCAACTCTTCGTCTTCTAAAATGTAGTCTGTGCAAAACAACCATTTAATCCTACAATGTGTCAGGCAATTTTAAGCAGGGAAGCAGTGGGTGGGAGGAAGTGCAGGACCTGCCCTGTGATGTGAGGGTTGTTGTAAAATGAAGGAGGAGAGAGAATCCCATGCATCACCCTGCTCTCCTTAAGATAAAAATGCAGGGCAAGATGAAAATGTAACCCTCTTCATAGTTGCTTTTCTCCCAGTTAGATTCCATGTGAAAAGAAATCCAGGTGAGGAAATAACTTGAGCTAGAAGGCTGGAGAGGAAGGTCTCCCTTGACTTCTCCAGTTTAAATTGTCCTCCCCTCAACCCAACACATGTGCGATATTGACATTTGCCAGGCAGAACCAGAGTCTGAAGACACAGGTCTGCAATCTTTAAGTTGAGCTTGACTTTTAAACTCTTCAAGCAAACAGATAGAAAATGGTATGTAGGAATTTACCTAAGGTGTAAACATATATTGCATGAAAGAGGAGTTAATTAACTTGAGGAGAGGGTGAAAGGTTTTTGACGATCACAGGCAAATTTGTCAGAAAGCTTTAAAAAGCTTCATGTTTGCAGGCATTTACAAACAAAGTAGTGTCAAGAGAACTAGATTACAGGTGCCACACCACAATAGCCAAATAAGAAAGAAGATCATAAGTGCACTTCTGGGAAGGACAGCATGATCATCTCGAGACAGTAAATTCATTTTGTAAACGTGTGGGGCTAACGCAAGAGCATACTGAATTTATTTAGCCCCCCCCCCTTTCCCGAGGAGGCCAGGTTGAACTTTTGTAAACTGTTAGCCCATCATCTGACTGGCTAGTGTCCATTACTGCAAATGTGGAAAGTCATAAAACCCATAACTCTTCTTGTGACGCTCAAGCTTAAATTGGTTTGAATATAATCTGGAGCCAAAGCAGGTCCGATTAAGATGGAAATCAAATAGGGTCTGTTCCGTTCTGTCTCTCCCAATCTCTCAAACCCACATTTTCTTTTGTCTCTTTAAGATTTGCGTGTGGCCATACTCTTGCATCAGTTGAGCAAAAATTATTTCCTAGGTGCTTCAAGAGGCTTTTACGGTCTGTCTAAATTTAAATGGTAATGATTTTTCAAAAATACAAAATACTTGACAATTTCATAGGAAAACCTGAGCCCGTTTGGACTGGGAATCTAATAAAACAAATAAATAAACAAACAAACCTGGTGCTGGAGAATACTGTCGTCATAGCCCACTTAGTGTGACTGATCCCATAGAAGTTTTCAAGGCAGGAGATGAATAGAGGTGATTTGCTATCACCTGCCTCTGCTTAGCAGTTTTGGACCTTCTTGGCAGTTTCCCATTCAAATACTAAGCAGGGCCCATCCTGCTTTTCTTCCTAAATCTAAGAAGATGGCACTAGCCATATTTGTTAGTACATTCTTATCCCACCCTTCCTCCAATGAGCTCAAGGCAGTGTACATCATTCTCCCTTCTTGAATTTTATTCTCACAACAGCCCTGTGAGGTACGTTAGACCGAGAGAGTGACTGAGGTCATCACACAAAACCTCATGGCAGAGTGGGGATTTGAACCCGGATCTTCCTGATCCTAGTTCAAACAACCTAACCACTGCACCACATCTGGAATGGCCTCCATAGGACTCCTCTGGGTGAGTCCAGCCTACTTATGTAGATAAAGCTATGCATGATGTATAAAGACAATGATTACTCCAGTCGTTTTGACATGACATTTCTGTGTTTTCTTTTTGCTGTAAAAGAAATGAGAGGAAACTTTCCTTAGCATTGGCAATCAAGAGCTTCCACAATTATGGCATCTCACTGAGTGAGTCACAGATTACTTGGCTTCTAAACACCTCCACGCCTCCCCCTCAAAGGACTAAACACCTTCCTAGCGTCTTCGATCCACAAACCACTGCAGTTACATCAGAATGTAATTTTACCCAAGTGAATTAGACTGGTCGTTAACACGACAGTCGCCTTGAATGTCATGTGTCAAGTTGATGAATTTACTCGTAAAGCCGACTTTTGTAAGAGTGGGTTCACATTTCAAATTATAATTTGCGTCATCCTTCACTTCCTGTAGGGTGGTTCTTGGTGGATATTGATAAAGGACGTACTATGTAGCGACACACGACTGAGACACGCGGCAGCTGGGAAAGCTAGCACACGGAGTTCTTCTCTCCCAAGATTGCAAACATGATTAGAACAAGTATTATTTTTAGAGAGGGAAGGGAGATTAGGTGGTATGAATGGCCCCAAATGAAAAAAAACCCACATTTCATCAGTGGCCTCCTACTGTGCTTCATACATTTATTATTCTTGTTTTGAAATTTAAATGAACCCACAGCTTTATTTTCAGAGGTGCTGAGAATTTAAATCTCGATTTGGTAACCACTATGGAGTATGAATGCAGCTGAAAACAAAATAAGCAACTTCATAGGGTTTCTGGATAGAAATTGGTAGAGCATATGTGCTTTCTGTGCCAAAACTGTGGCTCGGATACCAGGGGAAGTGCTTTGCCGTTAAAAAAAAAAAGCAAATAAAAGACACAATCCAAGCATAACTGTATAATGCTTCCAAAAAGCCATCACTTCCAGACTGCTGTTCTTCCATGACACCTTTGACTTAACACTTCAGTCCTCATCTCTAACTAAAGCAAACCTGATTATGGTGACCTTGAAAGCCCTATATGGTTTGGGGCCGGCATATCATAAGGACCGCCTTCTCCCACATGAACCCAGCCATCACTCCAGTCAGCTTTGGAGGCCCTGTTTTAGGTGGCCCTGGAAGGTTGTCAGTCTCCAGGTGGTGGCTAAAGATTTCCTGGGATTACAGCCAATGCTCCCTCTAAGCCGTGGAGTCTTGTGAGCAAAAATTCTACTTGGTGAGCTACTGGCATGAAAGTTGTGAGCAAGCCATTTGGCTGCTGCATCAATTAGTTCGCGCTGGATCCATCCTTCCTGAGCTAAGACAAAAATGTGTGAGCCAGAGGCTAAGAAACTGTGAGCTAGCTCACACTAACTCAGCTTGGAGGGAACACTGATTACAGCTGATCTCCAGGCGACGAAGATCAGTTCACCTGGAGAAAATGGCTGCTTCGGAAGGTGGACTCTATGGCATTATACCCCACTGGAGTCCCTCCCCTCCCCCAAACCCTGCCCTCCTCAGGCTCCACCCCCAAAATCTCTAGGTATTTCCGAACCCGGAGCTGGCAATCCTATGTGCCCACCGTCTGAGGCTAGATGAGTGGAAACCTGAGAAAGGGTCTTCTCGGTCGTGGAGCCAAAACTTTGGAACTCTCTCAGAGCGATTTGCCTCCACCTATCATTGTCTTCCACCCATGGTTGAAGACTATTTTGTTCTGTTTGGCATACCCCTAATAATTGTTGGGGGGGGGGGGGCTGGTTTTTGGTGTTATGTCTGTTTAAACTTTTTTAAAAAATCAAACTATTGTATTTATATTATAAATGTTTTTAATGTTGAAATATTTTAATGGCTGAAGGTCACTACCTTGGACACCCTATTTGGGAAGGCAGCATCGAAATGTGTCAAATAAATAATAAATAGAAAAAATAACTGTATCTGTATATATCTATCCCGTATTAACTTTGGTTTGCCTTCCTCCCTTTACCCTTGCCTTTATGGTTACCTTCCTCTGTCAAAAGTCAAATTGTAAACTCCTCAGAGAAGGGACCTGTCTCAATTTTAAAATGCAAGATGCTGTCCACTGTTTCAGTTTAGGGGCTTAAGCTGCATGTAAAGGGAAACTGCACTGCTCATGCTTCTTCTGATACCTGGGTCCGTTTTAGGTCATTCCTATAACACTAGAATATAAAAAAGCATATGGCAGGGAACTGAATTACACAGAATGAGTCAAACAAATGTCTTCTTCCTGCTTTGACCCTCTGATGCTTATGTGGTTCTTTCTGTGTTATTTCACCCCTTCCAAATGGCTTCAACATTTGTGCATTCAAATTAGTGTATGACAAGAAAGGGGACCCGCGATACTCGCGGGGGAGGGGAAGAGCTCCAGGCAGAGCATCCCCGCCGATTCCTCCCCCATCCCCGGTCTCCTCCACCACCACCCCTGGCTCCGGGGGCGAGGC
>NW_015163607.1:70905-76076 GCF_001447785.1 Gekko japonicus
CCAATTCCCCCCCGGCTCCTCTCCCACCCCCACCCTTGGCTCCAGCGGTCTCCTCCGCCGCCGCTGCTGATCTCCTCCTCCCTCCCCCTGCTCCCGCGGCGAGGCCAGAGCAGCTTCCAACCACCAGCCCACCGCAGTTCCCAGAGCATTCCCTGCGCATGCGCAGGGAACACTCTTTTACTTTTGGGGGGATTTAAATATCGCCCCCCTATATTTTTTCAACTTTTTAGATTCCCAAGTGTGCAGGAAAATCTCCCTGCCCCCCAGGTGCCCCCGATGTGCAGATTTAGATATCTGCATGCAGGGGGCGCCTTCACTATTAGTATATAGATAGAACCATGGGGATGGGGGAGCAATGAGCCATAACACTCTCGTAATTTAAGAACTGGGCTTAAGGCGCACTAGATGGTAGAGCCATATACCAGTACTGTACCTTTTTAGCTATATAACAATACATGGTGTTTAGTGATACTGTTGTGAGATAGCATCAGTCGCTGAGCCCAATAAGTCAACTTGATGCCCCATGTACTTACTTTTTCTTAAGCCATCTAGAATTGATCGCTTCTCATAGCAGCCGTGAAAGCTCTTCTGCATTGCATTAATCACCAACAAGTCTTTGCAGAGACCAGATCTTTCTGTCCTACTCAACATGGGTTGAAGACAAGGATTACTACTGTGTTTTCTGACAAGAAGGCTGCCAGTGTACCTGGAGAAATTAATTAATTAAACCATTAAAGATTCTACAAGCATCTGGATGTGCCCCATCCAATAAACTTCTTTTTAGAGCGAGTTATTCTGCTGTGTCTCAGCATCAGGAGTGGCTGAATGACCTGACATAGAAATGCACTAGAATAACCCTTCTCAGAAGAGCCAACTGTTGCATCTCAGCATGAGCCACCATTAGGACTATTCCTGATGCAAGGGCACACCCAGAGCAGCAACATATTGAAAGTAGCTGGACTTTCCTCTACATAAACCTGTTGACGATCAGGCAGAACGTTTCAGTGCTTTTGGGTCAGTCTTTTAAAATGTGGGGAAAGTAAACGTGTTTTGTATTTATGCTTTGCTAAATTAACTAGCCCTGACCTGGGTGGCCCAGGTTAGCCCTGTCTCGTCAGATCTCAGAGGCTAAGCAGGGTTGGCCCTGGTTAGTATTTGGATGGGGACCACCAAGGAAGTTGCTACGCAGAGGCCGGCAATGGCAAACCTCCTCTGTTAGTCCCCTGCCTTTAAAAACCCCAAGGGGGTCACTGTAAGTTCGCTGTGACTTGACAGCACTGTCCACCACCAAGTTACCCAGTTTGGCTATTTGATTAAATAAATGATAATGGAAAGGAGACATCATTCTTGCGCCTGACAAGCAACGTAAGAGAAATAATGTTCCACAAGCATTAGACTTCTAGGAAACACTGTCCTGCTGACTTCCAGCATATTATGGGTAAACCAATATAACAATCATACATCGCTTGTTATATCACTGAAAATATAATTGAGGCACGCATGTCCTGGGCAGGTCACTCGTTAGGCTGACCTAATGACCATTTTGTTTGTTGTTGTTCTCACAGTCACATCCAAACTGTCGCTAAGTGTGGTAACCTCACTAAAATGATTAATTGGGAACTCTAAACCATGCAGCGCAACCTGGGATTTTCGCCAGATCCACTGCTCACACAGTAGAAAAATATCAGCTCATGTTGCAAGAACTGCATAGGCTAAGCTTCTTTCAATTAGATTTTGCTCTTCAGCTGGCCCCTTATCTAGATCCTGCTGACCAGCCTACACTGATCCATGCGACTAACCTCTAGATTGGACTGCTTTGCGGGACTGTCTTTAAAGACATCTTGGAAGCTACAGATGGTACAAAATTAGGGTTGCCAGGTCCTACCTGGCTGCTGGCAGGGGGCTTCATGATCTGTTCCAATCTCTTCTGGCCTGTGCGCAAAGTGCACGCCCCATCATGTTGCTGACATTGAGGGGGTGACACTCTAGATTTTGGGCTAAACTCTATGGTTTGAGCCCAATTTTACCATAGAGTTTTGACCAAAAACTAGAGTGTCACCTCCCGGCATCGGGGATGTGATGATGTCATTCCCGGGTGATGTCATCATGTTGTATTTGTGGGCGGGGTTTCCCCCCACTGGCCAGGTAGCCAGTGGCAAAAAAGGGGCCTGCAGAAGCAGGGGAACCCCCGCCTGGACTGGGGACCTGGCAGCTCTGTACAAAAAGCAGCACCAAAATTCCCCCCTGAGGCAAGCTGCTCAGAGCACATAACTCCAGCACTGCTTCAACTGCACTGGCTACATATTTGCTTGGAGGCTGCCAACTTCCTGGTGGAATTACAACCGATCTCCCGACTTCACAGATCACTTTCCCTGGAAGAAATGGAAGTTTCAGAGAGCAGCCTCTGGCATCGCATTCCCACTGAGCCCAGTCCCCTCCCCCAAGTCCACTCTTCCCAGGCACTGCCCCCAGGAATCCCCCGGGAATCCCCCAAGCTGGCGCTGGCAACCCTAGGCTCGGAGACCTCCTGGAATTACAACTGATCTCCAGACTACAGAGATCAGTTCCCCTGTAGAAAATGGCTGCTTTCTCTCCTCCATAAGCCCCACCCTCTCCAGGAATTTCCCAACCCAGAATTTGCTCCCAGGCTCAATTCAGGCTGCAGGTTTTTACCTGTAAATCCCTTCAAGGCCTAGGGCCCTCGTACTTATTGAACTGCATCAGGCTAGCCCCATCACAGCCGATCATGGAAGCTAAGCAGGGTCAACCCTGGTTAGCAGGGATTAGCATGAATAAGCTCACAAGCCAAAAGTCAGCATGAACTTGGACCCCTTCTAAGGGGGGGAAGTGAAATGGACTGGTTAAATGGCTACCAGCCATTTCAACCCAATGGCTGACGGGCACACCCACCCCACTGTTAGGTTGAAATGGCTGCGAGCCATTTCACAAGTCGGTTTCACTTCTCCTTGCTTCCCAGGCAATCCCCCCACCTTAACCCTTCTTGGGCAATCCCCCCCCCCTTGTCCCAGCCACTAGGATTGTGGAAAGGGGCTGGGAGAAAGGGGGAGCCGAATTTGTCAGACCAGCTTGGTTCGGTTGGAGACCTTTTTGCTCGGTTCAGGGTTCGGTTCAGGGGCCACCCCAAACCATTAACCAAACTGGGGTTTTTTTTAGGTTCATGCCCATCCCTACTGGCTAGTACTTGGATGGGAGACCACCAAAGAAGTCCAGGGTCGCTACAGAGAGCCAGACAATGGCAAACCACCGCTGTTCATCTCTTGCCTTTAGAAAACCCACAGGGGCACCGTATATCAGTTGAAACGTAATGGCAAAAAAAGGTGTGGAAAAGGCAAAAGGAAAAGGAACTCCAAAACCACAACTGCAGAGGTGTTTGGTGTGCATTGTGAGCCAGATAGCTGCAAGATGAAGAGATCTGAGGCTCAGCATGCTGCATGTTTGCCTTCCAAAGGTGTTTGCGGCAAAGTTCTCAGCATCCCTAATTACATACAAGTGGTATGAAGTGTGCCATGGATCACAGGACTGCCTTTGCAAACAGTAATGCCACATCTGGTTCCTCTTTCTCTCAGAAATGTTTTGTAGTGTGCCTAGTATGGCAATTGCATCACACACCTATTCCTCTTCAGTGGAAGAACCGCTTAATGTGGAGGAAGCATCCGTAGGTTGGAGGAAAGTTTCAGACTTCGCTGAGTGGAGTGGTAGGATATTGGGCACTGCCGACATGGATATGGATTGTTCTGTTTTTTGTCAAAGCTGTGTGTTTTTTGTCATCAAGTCACAGCTGATTTATGGCAACCCCATATGGTTTTCAAGGCAAGAGATGTTCAGAGGTGGTTTGTCATTGCCTGCCTCTATGTGACAACCCTGGTATTCCTTAGAGGTCTCTCATCCAAACACTAGCCATGGCCGCCCCCTGCTTAGCTTACAAGACCTGATGAGATCAGGCTAGTTTGGACTATCCAGGTCCAGCAAAGCTGCCTTATTAGGCTCTGACCTGAATAGGACAGGCAAGCCTGATCTCATAAGAAGCTAAGAAGCTAAGCAGGGTCGACCCTGGCAAGTACTTGGATGGGAGACCTCCAAGGAATACCAGGGCTGGGACGCAGCCAATAGCAAGCCACCTCTCTGAAACTTCTAAACCCCACGAGGGGTAGCCAGAAGTCAACCATAACTTCTAGGCACAAACACACACACTACTCACCCCCCACCCCCCAAGAACATCTTACTAGGATTGTGGAACTTAATTTTTTAAAAATTTAATATTAACCTTCCTGGCCAGGCCCTTGGGAATATGACCCTTTGATATATTGGGAATGGGAAATGGACAAAGAGGTTCAATATATCTCAGATCTCTAGACAATTACATGTGTAAATTTTCCACTGTATGTATATCTGGTATACATATAAACCAGGGAACAATGTTCATTCAGTTCAGGTCAGTTCATTGTGACTCTGTATCTGTAATTGCTACATTAGCTGCTTCTGTGCAGGCCTCGGTTCCTGCCGGAGTGCACTGGAACACCGCTCCGCCAGTCAGGAGCCCAGGGGGTGGGCACATAAGCCGCACCCCCTGCTCCCACCAGCCATCAGTTGGGGGGGGAAATGTTCCCCCACCTCCCTGAGCCCCGGGGTGGTGGCTTTGGACTCGTAGGGGCAAATTCCAGCTCTCCTGCGAGAGGTCATTCTGGCTACCCCAGCTCTCCTTGGGGGCTCTTTAAAAAGTTATGGCCACCACTGCTGTTCTCAGCAGCAGCTGCAACGCCCACGCAGGGGGGCGGAGCAAAACGTTCCCTTCCTTCCCTGAGCCCCAGGGTGCTGGCCTTGGACTCGTAGGGGCAAATTCCACCTCTCGCGTGTGATGTCCAAGCGGCATGTTTTTCCCCCCACCATAGAGAATGGAGGGGATGGGGGCGACCTGTTTGGGGGCCCGTAGAATTGGACCCCCTGGTTCAATGTTCCTGAAACATGGCGGGTATCTTGGGGAGAGGCTCCAGCAGCTACCCTGCAATTTTGGAGCCTCTCCCTCAAACCCCCTCCCCTCCAGCCCCCAGAATATACCCTATGTTTTCACCATTGACTTCAATGGCCCATAGGATATAATGGGGCCGAACTGTGGGAAGCCGATTCAGATCAGAGAATCTGAATTGGGTCCA
>NW_015163607.1:76257-76442 GCF_001447785.1 Gekko japonicus
CCTCAGCTCCACAAGTAATGAGCACTCGAGCCCCGCCCCCAGCAGCCCTCAGGCCGGAGCACCTGGAGCAGTCTTGGGAGGCAGATTGGCAAAAAGCAAAACCAAAAGCGCAGGAACTCGAGAGAACTCCAGGAATGGAGCCAGTTCCTCTTCCACAGCCCAAAATGCGACCCACGAACCCTGAG
>NW_015163607.1:77138-87043 GCF_001447785.1 Gekko japonicus
TGATATTATGTTCTTATTCCAGTGTGGGGTGTGTGTGGGGCAATGGAAGCTGAGTGATAGGGTCTCTCCAAGTGATTGCCAGAAGTGAGGTGCGTCCTGGTCTTGTGTCTTACAGATAATCTTACAAATAGTCCTTTGCATTTATATCATGCTTTCAACTTTAAAAGGATCATAATGCTGATTGTGTGAACTTAGGCAAATCACGAGAGGTAGAGCAGGAAGGGTTGCATCAGTGCTTAGTTCTTGTGGCCCTTTCTTACACGCCCAGGGAAATGCTGATCGCCACTTTGGGGCCAGGAAGCATTTTTTCTCCAGGCCAGTTTGGCCCCCAGTGATCCTATTCTGGGCATCATATTCTGGGCGTGGAACAGGGGTCACTGGGGTGTGTGGGGGGTATTGGTGAATTTCCTGCATTGTGCAGGGGGTAGGACTAGATGACCCTGGAGGTCCCTTCCCACTCTATGAGTCTATGATTCTATAATTCACCCAGGCTGGCTGTGGGCACGCCAGCACCTCTGTCAGGCAGAAGCCCCTGAGATCCTCCCCCTCCCCTTTTCCTTCGCCCAACTTGGAGACGAAGGGAAGGGAGAGGGGGGAAAGACTGGATCCCAGGTGCTTCTGCCTGTCAGAGGGGCTGGTGCACACTTGCGGTGATGTCAGGGGGTGTGGTATATGCTAATAAGTTATGCTAATGAGCTCCTGCAGCTCTTTTTCTACGAAATGACCCCTGCTTCTGTGTATGACATTTGTAACACCTGAACTAGCATTCAGCCACTGTTCTCTTCTATTACTCATTAGGCAGTTTTGTAAGAATTAATATTCTAATATGCGAAGCATCCCTCCTCGGATAAGACTTGCAACGCGTTCAGTCCTTGAGTCGGTTGTATGGTTTTCTTTTTCTGGCATTAACGGCTTGCCCAGGAAAATGACTTTGGTTACATATTCATTCATGCTTTTTCTATCCCCAAAGCTCACAGCAGATAACAATAAATGATATGTGCAAAGTAGGCTTCTAGCTTCACTGCTGGCACCCAGAAATTAGCCCAAGGAAGGCGGGCTATATTGAGCACATAATTCTTTAAGCTGTCCTCCTACCCTCTTCCTGGAGCATAAATTGCCAACAATTGCAATGGCAGAGATGTTGTCTGAATGACATAACCAATGAGCTATGGAGCTGCTGGTCCAGTAATTTTTCTCCCAGGGAAATGGGATTGAATTGCTAAAAGGTGGTGTTTGGCAGCTGGGTCTAGAACTTAATAGCCATGGTCTTGTGTGTTGCGTGAATCTGAAATGAATTAATTGCTGATGTGTTGTGCATATTGATTACTGCCATGAAACTAGATGGAGCACATTTCTACCTTGTTCTGGCTTCCCGTTTCCTTCTCCTTAATAACCTTTCCTATCTAGCCCAGGTGAATATTGTTCCTCCTGTATCCTTCCCAGGATTATCTTTTTCTACCATTGTGTGTGTGTGGTAAATATAATTAATAAATACATACATACATATGTTGGAGGACTTTGTAAAAATATTATTCATTATTCACAGGAACCAGTGCTTGTTTTGTGATTATTAGGGAGGATTTGTGATATTAGTACTGATGGAATTTAGATGGTACACAAGGAAAGTGGCGAACGTAGACAGTCGGTACCCTTTCATTTGGAAAGGTGAATCCCACTGTGGTCAACTAGGCTCCAAAGAGATAAATTAGAAGATGTTCAGAGGAAAGCTACTGAGCAGTGGGCCAAGACTTAGAAATTGGAGGAAAGGAGGAAAGAACTGAAGGAGGCAATGGAGATGAAGGAAGAAGATAATGGCAATGGAGGGTATGTGGAGGATTCTCTTGGTGCGTACGTCTTTCTGCGGCCAAAAGCCAGACAATTAATGGAACTTCCAGTTTCAGAGACAGTATACTTCTCTGGACACTTTCTTTTGAACTATGGTGCTGGAGAAGACTCTTGAGAGTCCCTTGGACTGCCAGAAGATCAAATCAGTCAATCCTAAAAGAACTCTGACTGTTCCCTGGAAGGCCAGATAATGAAACTGAAGCTCAAATACTTTGGCCACCAAATGAGAAGGGAGCACTCACTGGAGAAGACCCTGATGCTAGGAAAGATTGAAGGTCAAAGAAGCCGGGGACGGCAAAGGATGAGATGGTTAGACAGTGTCATCGATGCAACGAACATGAAATTGAGCCAACTTCAGAGGACGGTGGAAGACAGGAGGGCCTGGCGGGAGCTGGTCCATGGGGTTGCGAAGAGTCGGACTCGACTGTGCGACTGAACAACAAAAGAAAACTAAAGCAGAGGGCGCTTGCTTCCATGCCCTGTTTGTGGACTTCCCAGAAGCACCTGGGTGGACACCGCTAGATAAAACAGAATGCCCGGTTATATGGGTTCTGGGTCTGGTCAACGCAGCCCTTATGTTCTTCACTAGATCCTGAGATA
This sequence comes from Gekko japonicus, assembly GCF_001447785.1. NCBI lineage: Eukaryota > Metazoa > Chordata > Lepidosauria > Squamata > Gekkonidae > Gekko > Gekko japonicus. The sequence continues at coordinate 79,584 of NW_015163607.1, forward strand.
AAATGTGCACAGAGGAGAAGGCAAGTAAAGGTGAGGAGTTGGGGAAAGAAGGGCCAGGATGATGCCAGAAGTTGAGGGAAGGTAGAGCTGAGCAACAAGGGGGCCAAAGAGTTGGAGGAAGGAGGAAGGAAATGAGGACTGGAGATAAAGATCCATTCCAATCTGGTTTCAGGCCTGGCTATGGGACTGAAATAGCCTTCATTGCGCTGGGGAAGAAGCTGTGCTGGGAGATGGACCGATTCTCCTGGACCTCTCAGCAGCTTTTGATACCATCAATCGACTTTGGGGGTTAGGACTGGGAGACTGGAAGACACTGTTCTGCAGTGGTTTCAATCCTACGTGACTTTGAATGAATATACTTTTAACTTCCCCAGGGAGCTTAAAATATTATCATTGCTTGCATCTGTTGCCTATCTGCCCAGCCAGGTAGTGGGTTGCTAACTCATCGACATTTTAGCTGCTGAGAGAAAAGATTCAGTTGTGGAGTCCTGAAAATCAATGGAGTGGTTGTGATGCATGTGAATGCTCAATGAGGCTGTGAGGGTCTAGAGAAAGGAGAGGCTGTGTGCTGCCAGGGCCTTTGGATGGCAATGGGAAACCTCCAGGAATCCAGGGAAATCTTCAGGAGAAGGTAGAGTGTGTGCTGTCGGTAACAAAGGGATAGAAATAGCTCTCATCTGCATTAATATCAGAATCCCCTTGACGGGTTGATCTGCCCTGCCGGGAAGTTTTATAACCGCTTTCCAAAGGCAATTTCTGAAGAGTCCTCCTTGACAAATGATTTTCAGAATAAACCAACAAAGCCCTGGTAGAAGTGCTGCAAGACTGAGATCACACGTACATGGTAAAGGATGGTTCAAGGCCGAAATGCTGCTTTAAGTGCTGCCCCTCCCTGAACCACTGAGTAACTTAAGAAGTCATGAGCCACGTGGAAGGAACCCACCCTGAATCTCTTTCCCACATCTCTTTGCATCCTCAAACAGAACCATGTAGGGGCAGTGGTTCAGTGGAAGAGCATTTGCTTGGCATGCAGAAAGTCCTGGGTTCAATTGCTGGCATCTCTAGGGCTGATTTCGCACTAGAGCTGCCTCGATGTTGCGCCGCCGTTTGCCCCGATACTATCGGTCAATTTCACACCCGAAGCTGCGGGGCTGCATTTTGACTCGCGGCTTCGCTCGATTTCCCCCGCAGTTTCGTAATCCTGTTTTTTGAGGATCACGAAACTGCGGAGGAAATTGGGCAAAGCCGCAGGTCAAATGTAGCCCCGCGGCTTCGGGTGTGAAATTGACCAACAGTATCGGGGCAAACGGTGGCGCAACATCGAGGCAGCTCTAGTGCGAAATCAGCCTAGGTGTTGTTGTTTTTTTTAAAGGATCAGTTAGTAGGTGATGTGAGTCTGTCTGAGACCCTGGAGAGCTGCTGCCAGTCTGAGTAGACAATACTGACCTTGATTGACCAATGGTCTGACTCAGTAAAAGGCAGCTTCATGTGTCTGTGTGTCCATGGAGCAGCTATTGGCTCTGTTGTAGAAATGATGTTACTTATGTAACCATACGAAAGTTTCATGACAGAGCCATTGGAAGTTTCCTGGGGTAGTCTGAGGATGCAAATACAGCAGGCAGGGAGCTACAGCTGCTTCTCCCTCATATGTGGTCACAAACAGAAAAGAGCTGGTGTGTGTTCCAGGAGGAACAAAACTGCCACTGCACATGTGATATAAAGTGATACAAACAAACACGAGGACTTTGTAATATGAAGAGGGACCCCTGAGGAGCCACTGCATATGTTCCTCCAACAAGAATGGGACTCACTAGAGTACCCTAGCAACATTGTGGCATCTCCCACCCCATCTAGCATGATGAGAGCCATAAGTTTAGCTGGTAGCATAAGTGTTTCGATTTTTGGAGACAGGCGAGAAGGGGGGGGGAATAAAGAAAAGGTATAAATAAGGTGTGCTATGATATAATTCTATCTGTGTATGTCAGTGAGACAGATGTATTACTAATCACTAAGGATTTATTCCAGTTTAGGATCCTTCACCTTATTGAGCGGTGCTAAATTTTACATTCTAAATCTTCAATTTGCTATTTCACTGCTTGTATTTATAGTTTGCTTAAAGGTAAATGTAAAGGCTTCCCTTGCTCGAAAGCCAGTCAAATCCGACTCTAGGGGGTGGTGCTCATCTCCGTTTCCAAGCTGAAGAGCCAGCACTGTCTGTAGACTTTTCCATGGTCATGTGGCCAGCATGACTAAACACTGAGTCGCACGGAACGCTCTTACCTTCCCACCAAAGTGGTACCTATTTATCTACTGGCAATTTCTTGCTTTCGAACTGTTAGGTTGGCAGGAGCTGGGGCCAGAGACAGGAGCTCACTCCATCGCGTAACACTAGGGTCTCAAACTGCCGAGCTACTGACCTTCTGGTTTGCAGCTTAGCATCTTAACCTCTGAGACACCGTGGCCCCGGGCTTATTAATATGTTTATTGTGCCTTAATTACAAATCTTTAATAAAAATAGTTTTTAAAAATAGAGAAGCCTGAAGAACTATCCTAGGATACCTATAGATCGGGGTACAGATCCCTACTTACAGTGACTAATGTGCATTAAAACGCTTTTCTTCAGGATTTGTCTGCTTGCTAAACTTCAAACTGCCTCAAATCTAATTTTTACAAATGCACACATGTAGAAATGAACTTGTCATGGTCTCATTTTCTATATGTTGGAAGAATTGTATCCTCAAAATAAACACCCCAAAATTACAATACAAAAAGAAAAGAGCGATTGCTTTTATACTCCCAGGCATTTTAAAAGGAAACATTCTGCATTCCTCCACTTTGGATAACCTTTTATCATTTCAAGCTGGCTGAGGCAATCTGGAAGTCCTTATATCCTAACTCTTCGAGAATCGCTCTACTAGATGTTTCCAGTTCCAGGAAGAGAGATGAGATTAGCAAAATGTGTCATGAGCTCTAGATTATTTTCCTCCATTGTGTATAAGATGATTAGATGATCTCTGCACAAGCCATCTATCTGGGGGGAAAGGTGCCGTTGCTTAGGAGAGGAAATGGCACTACCCATTTTTCTTGTCCTTATTGTTGAAAATCCATTGTACTTTCAGCACTTTTCAAAAGGGACCAAGTGTAGATTCCCTGACTGCCAAGGTTCCAGGAATCTATTATGGTGAATTGATTGTTTCGATAATCATCAGCATTTGTCTAGCAGTTTCCGAATGTTCAGCTTCTTCCACATACTGTCTTGCAAAGTGAAGGTACAGGGCTGTTTCCACTCCCAAGGTTTTGCTATAGTTTCAGGTCTAAACTGGAGCAGGGTTTTTTTGGGGGGGGGGGGGCCGCTTGGAAGCATCTACATGCTCTCGTTCCCCAAATTGTCCCATTTCCAAGTTTTCCTCAGCTTTGCTGCAATCTTTCCCAAACCTAGTTTGGCACAATCTTTTAGGGAAATATTGTAGTCAAAGTGCTTTTGCATGCTGTGTGAACGGAAAGGTGTGCAAGGGTATGCTCAAGATCAGGTCATAACGTCATGGCCTGGAAAATCTGCGTCCCTCCCTCCTATCTTTTGAAAAATGTGTAACTGCCATCCTGATGCAGAGTCCTGGTGAGCTCAAAAGTTTGCACGATGTTTTGGGTCACTTGGGTGGGTCCTAATAAAAGGTTTGACATGGATTTTGTTCTCCATTTTGGATTGTGCCTGGACCAACATGGCTGTACAGCTTTTTCTGCCCACGCCAGTGCCATTTTCCTCATCTCGGTCCCCTGCAGCCACCATCCCCCACCACCCACACCACCAATCACTGATATATCATTGTAGCTTAATGCTATGGCAATATGTCACACCAATTTTTTGAAAAAGCCTCCACTGATGGGGCGAATATGGTTGCCAAAGGAGGCTGGGACAAGGAAAACCACCCTGTGGATGCTCCATTGCCACAGTGAATGTTGCTGCGATTGCAACAGCAGTGGAAGAAACACAGATTAATTGTCACCATGAGGACTCAGTAAATGTCTGCCACAGCCTGAGGATGCAGGAAATGGCAGCTGCCAGAAACAGCAGCCATGCATTTAGCTCTCTGCTCCCCACATCCATGCCCATTCCTGTGCCCTGATATCTCAGTGTTCTGTGCTCACTGCCACCTGAACCAATGGCAGCTAGTAATGTTGGCAGAGGAAATGAAGAATATCATGTCAGGGCATAGATCAAGATGAGTTAGTCTGTCTGTAGCAGCAGAAAAGAGTGAGAGTCCAGTGGCGCCTTAAAGACTAACAAAATTTGTGGCAGGGTATCTACTGCCGCTAAAACCATACTAGATTTTAGTTTAGATAGACCACGTGGAAATATTAAAGAAGGGAAGACTATGAATATAGTCAGCTGTACTGTATAGGGAAGGACCGTGGCTCAGTGGCAGTGCATCTGCTTGGCTTGCAGAAGGTCTCAGGTTCAAGCCCGAACACCTCCAATAAGAATCAGGTTGTAGGTGATGAGGAGGACATCAGCCAGAGACTCAGGAGAGCCACTGCCAGTCTGAGTAGACACTAGACAGGACTGACTTTGATGGACAACTGGTCTGATTCAATATAAGGCAGCTTCATGTGTTTCTGTTCGTGTGTACTTTTCTCACCAGACTTTGGAGGGGATCGCAAAAAAAACCCCAACACCCCACAAAAAAACCCCTACCTGAACATAGATTCTGGAGCTTTGCTTTTAATCTTTGGGTGATCAAACCAATATACTTAAGTCACAGGGGTCATTCACAGTTGCAAACACACAGTAAAGGCTAAACCAAGTTGATGTTTGCTTGTCTTATGAAATGTTGTGCATGTGATATACATGCTGGGGATTTGTTCCATTTTAGCAAACCTGGCAGAACCTCGCTGTGACCTAAATAAGAATACCTTGCTCTATATATAAAGCCTGCATCAGGATGTTTCCTGATTTATTCATGAAAGGTTTGCTTTACAAAGGCATCTGGAGCCTGTATAATCTCCAAACACATGATACATAGAGCTTGCCTCCTCTGTTGGCATTTGCGCAAATTGCTTTGAAATATGGTTATAATATATGAAAGCGCACCAAAGTTAATTTAAATACATGATGCCAGCATAAATTGGTTATGAGAGTAAATGAGACCTTAACATACATATCCCCCCCCCCCGCTACCACAGAGAAGGTTACATTCGGGAGTGAATAATTGATGGAGGGGGTTAGCAAGCTTAACCTGCTAAGTGGATAAAATCTACCTGTAATAAGAGGGAAAATATAGATGGGTGATCTTCAGGTGATGCACATTGACACAGCTCTCTTGGGTCTAATGGGGTTTTCACTTTCACAACTCTAGGCTTTATAATATTTCATTAACTCATTCAGGTGCAAAGCTCTACCGTGCTTTAATTTGATCATATTGCCCCCTCCCATTCATTGAGCTCTTTAACCCCGACCTAGGAAAACAAAGAGACCCTAAATTAATCCATGATGATTAAATCATAGACCCTTCATATAATATCTCTAACGATGCATTTTGTTCTAATAGCCCTGCAATTTCTTGCTGCAATATTTTTAACCTCAAAGCAGATGGGGACCGATTGCTTGCAACGAAGCTTTATTTGGGAGGTTTGGAAGAAATGGGTTTAATTTACAATCGAATGAAAAGTGACATTTGTAAAGATGGTAAGAGTGAAATGCCAGGATCCATTATGGTGATAATTCTACAACGGCACCAGCATTCTCCTTTGGTGAGTTAATGCTCAAAACCCATCAACATTAACTCGTTAAACCTGTTGCAGCTTTAATGGCAAATTTCCAGATCTCTACCCCTGCCAAACATCTTCTTGTAATAAGTGAGAGAGAGAGAGAAAGCTCACATCGTTCCTTTCAAGTAAACGTTTGAGATTCAAGAGAATGTCAAATCACAAAGGTGACCTAGCAGGTGATGTGCGGTTGAAAGCAGCCACTGCTGGTTTTATGCACTGTCTTGTTGTCATAGCTGGTGGTCTGGAGACAAGCATGCGGTCAAGCAGAGATGGGCTGTCATAGAGCAGATCAGTCTGTGCCTGAGTGACAAGGTTCTCAGACTGAGGAGCTAGGCCAGAGCAGCAGCCTGCTATAGACCATAGGTTAACTTGTATCACTGAATCTTGCTAAGTTGGCTGCTGCAGTACCACCCTCTGGCCATCTACAGTGATGGCGCTTCAGCAGAGCAGAGAGAAAGCCAGATACATGGAGTAAGTCAATAGTATTGCTGCTTAAAAGCCCCAAACTAGATGGTGCATATTCTAAAGAGCCACACAGCCGCTGCAGAGAATGTCTCTTTAAAAACGAGGGTGACCCTCATTCAGCTCAGAACTGTGATGTGACGGAGGAGGGCTTCCTGCCTTGCCCCCCCCTCCCCGCACTTTTTTTTCAAGCTGAAAAGGTGTTAAGAAGAATTGACTTTGGAAAATGGCTCAGGGGAGAGGCAGAGGCAGGAGCCCCCTCCTCCCCCTATGGCGCAGTTCCAAGATGAATCAGGCTTTAACACATTTTAAAAGAGATATTCCCTGCAGCTGCTTTGTGACTGTAGGGAGAATGTGTTGGGTCTGGGGAACTCTTTTTTTAAAAAAATGTAATTTCTTATTTGGCCTTTACACTTGGGTATATCTTAATCCCCAGATTAATTCTGTTGCTGATTGATCCAGAGGAAGTGAGGTGCACTAGATTTAGCACACCATGGCCTATGTCAGGTCTGCCTAAAATGTTCAGACCTAATTGTCCAATGAGCTATGGGTCTGATAGTAAAGTGTGTCCTTCCATGGAGATAAAAGGTCACACTGCATTGGGGCATAGCTTTTTTGCAAATCAGGAGGAAACCTAAGGTTTGGAGAGAGAGAAATGTAATTTCTTTAAAATATTATCGGGAGGTATGAAAATCCCCCAAAGTTTTTTTTAAAAAGACAGTGGAAAGGGAAAGAACTTTGGGATACTTTGGCAACCCAAGGAACACCACCCTCAGAGATGAGTGAGGGGGACGAGCAGGAGCACAGAGAGGACAGGGGGAAGGGAGAGCAAGCAAGGAAGGAGGGGAAGGGGAAGGGGGAAAAGGCAACTGGAAACAGGAGAGGGCAGGTATGGAAAAAAGGAAGACAGCGGAGTTGAATAGGGAATGAAGGAAGGAAGTGGAGCCAGAGACAGCATGGGAGGGATAGAAAGTGGGAAGCAGCGGCCAACAGGATGTGTGATCTAGCAGACCCTGCCCTGAAGCACTGACTGCTATGCCTAGGGCAGCCAACCTCCAAGTGGAGCCTGAAGATCACCAGGTATCACAACTGAACTCCAGACAACAGATCTCCCCCTTTGGAAGGTGGGCTTTATGGCATTCTGTTCAGCTGAGGCCTCTTCCCTCCCCAAAGTCTGGCTTTCATGGACTCTACCAGAAAATCCCCAGGAATCTCCCTATCTGGAGCTGGCA
>NW_015163607.1:87267-89836 GCF_001447785.1 Gekko japonicus
GCTAACTGAGTCTGGAACTAGACATTATAGAGAACTAGGGTTGCTCGCCTCCAGGTGGGGCCTGGAGATCTCCCGCTTTTACAACTAATCTCCAGCTGACAGAGGTCAGCTCCCCTGGAGAAAATGGCTGCGTTGAAGGGTGGACTCTATGGCATTGTATCCTGCTGAGGCCCCTCCCCTCCACAAACCCTGCCCTCTCCTGGATCCACCCCCAAAGTCTCCAGGCATTTCCCAACCCACGGCTGGCAAACCTATAATAGATCACTGCCACTAAAATCAGCAGCCCCGATTCTCTTCCTTTCCTGTTCTGCAGTCAGATGTCTGATGAGAGTGTGGCATCATCAGGAAGCTCACCTGCACCTTTTCCATTTCTTTCTTTTTAAATTAAGAATTGCATTGACATTTAAACCTTCAAAGATTTCCATCACCATCAGAACAATATCATGTACATACCAATGATTTAAATCTTCCAAACCACTCGGAAAACCATTATGATTAAAAGGTGATACAGAAACAGGAAATAAATGTTAATCTATCAGTAACGAAATACTAGACCACAGGAATTTATAGTCAAACCTTCTGTGGCCATGATGCCTCCCTCCCAATAATTTGTGAGATTGGTTGTTAAACAATAATCTGGAGTATATCAGCACATTTAATAAAACAAAAAAGCTAGATTTTTTAAAAGGCGGGGAGGGGGGTCCTCAGCGGGAATGCTGACGGTACAGTGGCATCATGTTGTTTGGTGTAGTGGTTAAGTGCGTGGACTCTAATCTGGGAGAACCAGGTTTGATTCCTCACTCCTCCACTTGCACCTGCTGGATGACCTTGGGCAAGCCATAGTTCTGATAAGAGCTGTTCTTGAAAAAGAGCAGTTTCTGTCAAGAGCTCTCTCAGCCCCACCTACCTCACAGGATGTCTGTTGTGGAGAGGGGAAGGGAAAGGAGTTTGTAAGCCACTCTGAGACTCCTTTGGGTAGTGAAGGGCGGGGTATAAATCCAATCTCTTCTTCTTCTTTGTGTCCAGTAGCATCTTGGAGACCAACAAGTGTTTCAGGGTATAAACTTTCAAGGGTCAAAGGTCCCTTCATCTGTGCCTGACAAAGGGAGGTTTGACTTTCAAAAGCTCAGGGGTCATTGCCTGCAGGAGTGCACAGGAGCGGAGCTGCAGCAGTAAAGAGCCCAGAGGGCGGGCACATGCAACAAGCCCCACCCCCTGCTCCCAGCAGCCCTCAGTTAGAGCAAGAAGCAGCCAGGTAAGTTGCAGAGCTTCCCCCGGCCCCCCAGTCCAAGACAGTCCAGTGGCACCTTTAAGACCAAGTTTTATTCAGGTACAAGCTCTCCCTCCTCTGCGAGGACAGATCTGCAAGTCCCGTCCCCCATAGCTAGCAATCCAAAACAGTCCAGTGGAGCCTGAGCGGTGGGTGTTGCCTTCTGACACACTTCCGGTGGTGTCAGGGGGTGTGGCATATGCAAATAAGTTATGCTAATGAGTTATGCTAATGAGCTCCTGCGCCTCTTTTTCTAAGAAATGACCCCTGAAAAAGCTTATACTATGAAACTCTTATTGGCCTCTGCAGTGCTGCTGGATTCAAATAGGAGGAGGAGGAGGAGGAGGAGGAGATTGGATTTATACCCTGCCCTTCACTCAGAGCAGCTTACAATCTCCTTCCCTTCCTCTCCCCACAACAGACACCCTGTGAGGTAGGTGGGGCTGCGAGAGCTCTAAGAGCACTGCTCATGAGAGAACAGCTCTGAGAGAACTGTGACTGACCCAAGGTCACCCAGCTGGCTGCATGTGGAGGAGTGCAAAATCAAACCCAGCTCTCCAGATTAGAGTCTGCTACTCTTAACCACTACACCAAACTGCAGACCAACATGACTACTCTCTCAAATGATCATCATGTTCTTTTGTTTTCATGCATATTACCAGAGAAAAATGGAGAAGGGGAAGGTGGGGCTACTTCTTCTATCAGCAACCTTGAGTACATCGCAACTTCTAGTTTGTAACTTCTTTTTTTTAATTTATTTAAAAGCTTTATTCCCTCTCCTAAAAAGGAGAGATATTTCGCTTAGTTAGAAAGGGGGAGGGTATATAGTGGGATCAAGAGAAAGGTGAGTGATGTTTTAACTGGTAAAGTTAATCTGTTAGTAATATTAAAATTTTCTTCTTTGGCTTCTTCTGTGTGTTGTCAAACTTCTTTTTTCAAACCGGTTAGATGCATTGTCTATGTTAGTATATTAGTAGTGTCCCAATGGTACTCCGCTAGCAAAGTCTTTTCCAACGATTTTTAAAACGATCATCCACGGGCTGACTTCTTTTAATCTTTGAATTCAGGCAGGAACTTCCTCTGTTTACTCCTCTCCGGTTTCTAGGCTCCTCCTCCGGGTCGCTGCTTCCGCTGTTTGTTTGCAAACTGCAAATGCCATAATCCTTGCTCTCTCGTGCCTCTTCAAAAGGTCTCTGGCTTTGAGAATGGTTTTCTCCTTTTTCCATCTCTCGCTTATATGTTTAAACGCTGCCATTCTCTTAGCTGGACCTTCTCTCTGCAACTGTTGACTTATAAAAG
>NW_015163607.1:90291-126165 GCF_001447785.1 Gekko japonicus
TTTCCGACCTTTCGGGGATCGTCTGGGTCTCCGCTTGTGCGGATTCCCCCCTCGACCGCAGGCGGGCGAGACGCCCTCGGGAGCAACCCGAGGATGCATCCGCCATTCGCGGGAGCCAGACCGGAGGTCTCTAGTTTGTAACTTCTAATTCCAGTCTAATAGAAATAGGGGATCAGATAAGTAACTCATCTCCCGAAAGAGAAGTCCATTTGCCGTGCGAGAGGCACGACTGCCGGGCAGATTAAAAGGACGCAATCATACGGCAACATCTGGCAAGCTTCGCGTGCCCGTCTCCAACCCGTAGTGTCTGTCCGAAGATGCGGAGTTAAAAAGTAGCTGGGAAAGTATAGTATTATCCAGAAAACGCAGGGCGCAGGCGTGCGTCTGATCACGGAAGCGCCTGGTATCCCGTCGCATCCGGCGCCTGTCCGCGTCCCACCGGATGTTTTCTTGTAAGGCTCCATGGTATGCGCACAAACACGCACATGCACAAACGCGGTACTGCTTCGTTGCGTCACGTCGCCATCACCGTGTGATCAGCGGCTGATGGCCTGAGCACAGAGCCTCGGAGGAACGTCAGATCATGATACCACGCTTCATTTTGCTCTGGAGCAAAAAGCCTCACTCCCCCCCCCCCCGCCGGTCTTTGATTATCTTGCTCGTGTGACTGGGGCCTTCGTTTTCCTTTCCTTGTTCTTTCCCAAATTTAAGAAAACAAATAGGGCCACAATTTCATTTCCTTTAATACTGCCAATACTTCACAGTGAAGTATGTGTATTTTTTAAAAAAAGTTCTAATGCTGTCATAATGACCCAATGAGCCTCTCTGAATTTCTTTTTCCATTTTCTGTCTTATCAGGAGGAAAGGTTCCTCCAGCCATACATGGCTTTTGGAATGATGAGGGAAATGACATGAGGTATCCATTAGAGAGTGGTATGTGGGCAAGTGGTTAAAGCATGGATTAGGTGGTAATAAAAACACAGAGGGCAATATTGATGTCAGAGGGCTTAATTTGCTGATGAAGGGGCCTAAAAGCACTTCCTGTGCAGATGTAGTTCAGCCTGAATTTTCTTCGTCAGCAAACTTTTAAAAAAAGATTCCTGCCTGACTTCTAAAGTCCCAACAATAGTCTAGACACAAAGGTGGCACTTTTCTTTAGTATTAATGACCCTTTGGACTGAATCTGCATGTGATGTGGGAGCTTAGAAGTCCACCTTGAAGAATACAGAGGGACCAAATTTGGTTACTAGAACCCAGAAACAATCCCCTTTTCTTAGCAGCTGAGGTGCTGTTGGAGGTTCTTCTTACTAACTTATTGTAATGAAATTCTTGGTGGCTACATCTCACACCAGCCTCAGACTGTGACATAACAAACAATTGTCTCCTGAGGTGATGGAGGAGAGAGAAAAGGAGAAAAAAGAAGGTGTCTGAGAGAGAACTGCAGCCAGAACAGGCCTGTGAGAGCTGGAAGGGCCAACAGTTTGGGTTGCCAACTACCAAGACACCATAGAGAGAGCCACTTTGGTGTAGTGGTCAGGAGTGCTGACTCTAATCTGGGAGAACCAGGTTTGATTCCCCACTCCTTCACATGCAGTTGCTGGTGTGACCTTGGGTCAGTCACAAGTTCTTTCAGAGCTGTTCTCTCAAGAGCAGTCCTCGAAGGAGCTCTCTCAGCCCCACCCACCTCACCAGGTGTCTGTTGTGGGGAGGGGAAGGGATTGTAAACTGCTCTGAGACTCCTTCAGGTAGTGAAGGGTAGGGTATAAATCCTCCTCCTTCTTGTAATGAGTTTCTAGAGATTCCTAGAGCGGAATGATGGCACTTCCTGGTTTTCCTGGAAGTGATGATGTGCCATTGTACCAATGGTGATTTGTACTCTCCCGCCATTTGCCAGAGTGGCAGTGGGCAATGAAATCTTGGGGGGGGGGAGATCTCCCTCCCAGGTAAATGGCATCTCCCAGACTACAGAGATCAGTTCTCCTGGGGAAAATGGCTGTTTTTAAGGTGGACTCTATGGTATTATGTCCTGCTGAGGTTCCTCCCCTCCCCAAACTCTGCTCTCCCCAGACTCCACCCCCAAATCTCCTGGAATTTCCAAAATTGGCAACCCTAGCACCAAGGCATGTAGATGCTGGAGCAAGAAGTTGGAGAGAGCCCTATGATCAGACTGAAGCTCAAGAAAAAGACTTTGTTTAGATACAGACTGGCCTGGAACCAGGGTACTCTTACTACACTGGCAAGCCCAAAAGACCTAGTTAAAGACTCACCTTTGGAACACAATTTAAGGTTGCCAACCTTGAGGGGAAGCCTGGAGTTCTCTCAGAATTATGGTTGGTCTCTAGATTACAGATAATCATTTCCCCTGGAGGAAATGGCAGCTTCAGAAGGTTGACAATGCGACATCACATCCCTGCTGAGTTCCCTCCCCTCCAAACCGATCGATACCTAGAGGTTGTGGGTAGGAGCGGTGGGCATGATTCCAGTCCCCCTCCCCTGCACCAGATGCATACAGAATCACTGTATGGAAAAGGGCTAGAGAAGTGCTTATTTGACAGGTTGGTGTGTGCTGCTTTAAGAAAACCAACATTATCTACAAGATCTGGGGTTTGTCTAAAACTAAAGTCCATTATGAGGCTAGGCTGGGAAAGGGTAGCCTGATCATGCTTAATGCTTTAATTGAAAACCATTTCTTTACCACACTTGTTCTTGGAGAGCCAGTTTGGTGTAGTGGTTAAGTGTGCGGACTCTAATCTGGGAGAACCGGGTTTGATTCCCCACTCTTCCACTTGCACCTGCTAGCTTTTGAAAGTCAAACCTCCCTTTGTCAGGCACAGATGAAGGGACCTTTGACCCTTGAAAGTTTATACCCTGAAACACTTGTTGGTCTCCAAGATGCTACTGGACACAAAGAAGAAGAAGAGATTGGATTTATACATCCACTCCATGTTCTTCTATCAGCAGCCTTGAGTACATCGCAACTTCTTCTTCTTCTTCTTCTTCTTCTTCTTCTTCTTCTTGAAGCTCTCTTGTTGCTAGGGTTGCCAGCCTCCAGGTGGTGGCTGGAGATCTCCTGAGATGACAACTGATCTCCAAGTGACAGAGATCAGTTCCCCTGGAGAAAGTGGCCGCTTTGGAAGATGCACTCTGTGGCATTGTACCCCACTGAAGTCCCTCCCCTCCCCAAACCCCACCCTCCTCAGGCTCCACCCCCAAAACCTCCAGGTATTTCCAACCCAGGGCTAGCAACCCTATTTCTTGCTTGCCTTAGGTCCAAACTACAGATTACATCGGAAATATATAACTGGATCTCCCAATGTGTTTTTGGCCCAGATCTAACCAGGGTTAACTCTTCCTTCCCACCATTTTCAGCCTCTAATAATCCCCTACCCCCGATATGAGGGTATGAGGGACCTAGACATTTTTTTTTACCAGTACTCCAATTCAGCCTATACAGGCCTACCTTTACTCCCACCCTCCCCCAGTCTAGAATTAGGCCCAGTAGGGAAGGCTTGTATCCTTTCTCTACTGGGGCTACTACCTGCAGCCTGTCCAATTCCATAAAAATTACAGGATGGAACAGGAATTTTAATACCAAAATGGGTAAAGATGGCACAGTCCTGTCAATGCCTGCAGTTTACCTCCCTGCCACTTGTCCCCAAGCACTTTCCCCTCAACACGTTACTTTGTGAATCAAAATTTGGTTAAACATAAAGAGTTCCTAGGGGGACAAGTTTGCAAGGAAATAAGCCGTGGGCACCTGGAGAGCGTCTGCAGCTATTCTGGCTGTGTAGAATGAACCCCCATCTCTTCATTCAGGATCAGGCCAGATCCATGGTTAAATACATGGCTCTCCTGCTATTATTATGATTATTAATCTGTGGTTAAACACATGGCTCTCTTGCTATCATGTCTAGCTTGCTCCAATTCCAATCCCCTGTCCTGTTGCGTTACATGCCTCCTAGAGTGTAGATTGACTTGAGGATTCAAACACTAAACTCAAGCCACAACATGGGAGGTTCTTTGTAATATCTCCCTGTTTTCCATCTACCTATTTTAGCTGCTGGGAGATGGGGTTGCCTCTGGTAAAACTGATTGGTGGTGGTTGTGCATCTCTCCCTCTCTCCCTTCCTCCCTCCCTCTTCTGTCTCTCTTCTCTCTCCCCCCCCTTATTTTAAAGTATCTGGTTTTGCTGGCACTGAACTAACACTGAATTTTGCCATCTCCTCAAGCCAGAAGAACTGCATCCAGATGTTTAAGGACCAGAGAATCAGAGATGAATAGAAAAGGCAGCATAATAATGACAGGATGCTATCAAGTTCTTGGGGATTTCTAGGGGGGAAGGCAGGGGTCATTTCGTAGAAAAAGAGGTGCAGGAGCTCATTAGCATAACTCATTAGCATAACTGATTTGCATATGTCACACCCACGGACATCACGGGAAGTGTGTCAGAAGGCAGCACCCACCGCTCAGGCTCCACTGGACTATTGGGAGGGGGGGAACATGCAGATCTGTCCTTGCAGAGGAGGGAGAGCTTGTACCTGAATAAGATTTGGTCTTAAAGGTGCCACTGGACTGGTTTGGGCCGGGGGGAGCTCTGCAACTTACCTGGCTGCTTCTTGCTCTGACCGAGGGCTGCTGGAAGCATTGGGTGGGGCTTGTTGCATGTGCCCGCCCCCTGGGCTCTTTACTGCCGGAGCTCCGCTCCTGTGTGCTCCTGCAGGAAATGACCCCTGGGGGAAAGGACGTGAAGCTTCCCTGGTGTTCTCTGGGACACAATGACTCTGGTAGCTGCTCTGGCCAACTCCGTCTCTTCCATTTGATTCTGGTTCTGCTCTAAAATGCTAATGACAAAAATAAGTGCATCAGAAAGAAGTTCTCTCACCTTTCTCCATATAAAGAGAGGTTCTGGACCTCAGGGTTGCCTTAAGCCACACAGAATTCAACAAAGAAGAACGCCAAGAGGCTTGCTGTGGTGATTCAGGGCCACGTCATACAAGAAGCTTGATGTGTGAACACAACAAAGAAATGTTTGTAAACACATCCTACAGATAATCCTGGCAGATCAAATAGCAGGAAATAATTATTTGTGAAGCTCACATGGAAACAAGATATTGGCTGGCCTCTGTTGTTGTACATAGGAACGTGATTGATTTTATGAATACTAAAGAGCAGGGATACTCAGGGGCTTGGGAGCCAGATGTGGTTCTTTCACAGGCTGCTTGTAGCTCTTCTGGCAGTGTCCTCCAGTGAGGCATCCACTCCATGTTCCAAGTGGGCAAGGCCATTGCCCAGTAGGGCTTGTGGTAGTCAGGTGGACAGCATATTGAAACAGGCACCTTTGAAGGCACTGGAGGATGGGTAAGCTGAGAAGGTCTGGAAATCTCTTGGAATTACAATTGATCACCACACTACAGAGATCAGTCCACACAGAGAAAATGGTTGCTTTGGAGGGTGAGCTCTATGGCATTACACCCCGCTGAAGTCTTTCAACAAACCTGGCCCTCTCATTAGTATTGCCATCCTCCAGGAAGCACCTGGAGATCTCTAAGATCAGTTCTTCTGGAGAAAATGGCTGCTTTGATCAGTGGACTCTATGGCATTATACCCTGCTGAGGTCCCTCCCACCCCAAACCCTGCCCTCCCCAGCTCTACCCCTCAAATCTACAGGTATTTCCCAACCTAGAGTTGGCAACCCTGTAACTCGCTACAGAACTGCTTTCCAGACCCTTGAAACCCAGAAAACATGGCATGCGGCTGTCCTCCCATACTACCCACTTGTGGCAGCAAAATGACTTGAGAGAGCCCTGCCTTACAGCTAAGCAGAAGGAAATAAGCATGGCTTGCCTCCCTCTATTTTCCCCTTCCCTGCACCGCCCCACCAGCCCTGCTGGTCCCTGCTGGTCTCTCCTCCCAGCCCACTCCGACTCACACACAGGACCTCCATCTTCATCGGATTCAGCTCAGCCTAAGCCAACCAGACACGGTCTGTAGTGCCCGGTCCAGATCTTCAAGTCTGGAGTCCGACTGGCCGCCCAACATCAGATAGAGCTGAGTGTCATCGGTGTACTGATGGCACCCCAGCCCATACCTCCAGGCAATTTGGGCAAGGGGACGCATATAGATGTTAAAAAGCATCGGGGACAGAACTGCCCCTTGGGGCACTCTGCACTCCAGCGGGTGCCTCGTGGACTGCTGTTCCCCTAGTGCCACCCGTTGTCCCCAACCTTGGAGAAAGGAAGCAAGCCATTGCAAGACAAACCCCTGAATTCCCATGTTATATCATTTTGTGATACATTTTCCTAGGTTACCATTTTGTGCCCTTTTTGGATTAAACTCTTCCATAAAGTCTAGATAGAAAACAAAATTTGGAAGAGAAAAATTCTGAAGCAAAATTTGAATCCCCCCCATTTTTTATATTCCCAGCTAAGAATGTTGTGCAATTTTAAGGTGGGTGTCTAGTCATGCTGGCCACATGACCACGGAAACGTCTTCAGACAGCACTGGCTCTTCGGTTTGGAAACAGAGATGAGCACCGCATCCTCAAGTCGGATTCAACTGGCTTTCGAGCAAGGGAAACCTTTACCTTTATATGTAAAACTATTCAAAGTTAATACATTGTCATTCTGTATGGGCTCAGGGTGGGTAACATCTTTATAATAAATACAATTTCAGTTTAAAACACAATAAAATATTACAACAATTAAAACAATGGGTACAGCTTGAAACAGTGTCAGTTGGCTATAAAGTTCTGGCTCAATGGTGCAGTGAGTTAAAAGCCAGTTGGTGGTGGTCAGTAAATAGACAGGCGACAGCAACCTCAGGGAGGCCGTCTATATCTTTCTGTAACACCTCAACCTTCCAGGCAGTGGCCTAAATCACACAGAGATTTCAAAATGAGTTTGGTGGTTTTAAATGTTTCTGGACTGTACCACTTCAGGTTGTATGTGTGGGGTTGCATTGCTCTGTGCGTCCCTATAAAATAAAACCTTGGCACAGAGAAAGCCATAGGTAAGCCACAGTTCACGAATGCAATTCCCCCCCCCCCACCTCTGGTCTGGAATGGTACCATCCAAGCACAGTTTTGCCACCTCATCTGCTGCTATGTGAACCTGGTGTGCATTTCAGGAGGGCAGCCAAAGTCATTTTTAGTTTGCCTTATCTGCTAGGCTTGATAGTCTTGAATGAGCTGCTGTGGCTCATCCATTTTCCCAAGCATCAGCTGAAACGAGAAGCTCCACATGCTGTAACTCTATCTCCCCAGGAGCTCAACAGAGTTCATTGTGCAAGCAGAACCCCAGGCCTGAAAGCAGCCCAGGGACAGCAGGTGTTGTGCTGACATCCCTTTAGTGGAATCTGATTACCAGTTTGGTTGCTTTTTCCTCTGTCTATTTGATAGGGCTGTTTGGGAAGATGGGTCTGATGGTGCCATTTTAAGTCGAGTACTGACAGAAATCAGGTGTCTTCACTTTACAACCAGAAGCATTTAACCCATCAAAGGAGTTGCTCAGTGCTGGAAGGATATTGCTCTCAAATGTCTTCTGCTACACAAAGGTAGTGATTTGTTTTGGTCTTTATTTGTGTCTTCGTTTTAAGAACCTGAAAGCATAAAATGTCAAACGTGTTATGGAGGAGGTTTGCAAAGAGAGAAGTTATCCGGATGGGAAGAAAAAAAAATGTGGATGAAGGAATTAAAGAAAGAAAATGATGATCTAGATTCACAAAATGAAAATATCATCTGTATCACACGTTTCTTTCATTATGGAACTGAATATGGTCTCCCATTCCACATGCTAATAAGATCCAGAGCTGGTTCACTTCAGCAAGGCTCTGGTATCATGAACTCTTGAAGCGTTCTTGAAACTCCAAGTTGTCAAGACTAGAATTCTGTTATTCGAGGAGGAAGAAACAATAACAATCAACAGATCTAGTACAGGTAGAATAGTAAAAAGTTATAAAATGAAGGTATGGTCTATTTAAATCCGTTGGAATCTCTAAGATCTACTGAAGGTCTGATGCAGCAAGAACTAGTTTAAACAACTCATTTTGTTTTCATACTTACTGAAACATAGAAAATGAAACTTTTGGAATTTGCTACAACAGGATGTGGTGGGCTTTTCTTTTCTTTTTAAAGGATTAGACAAATTCATGGAGGATAGTAACAACTAGAAAAACAGAGTAAGATTGGCAAGCAGCTGTGTTGGTCTTCAGACGAATTCCAAAAATGCAAGTTGTATAATACCTTTGATTAGGACCAAGCAAAATATAACCGTGTGCATCATGAAATAGTGTATACCAATGTTCCCTCTAAGCTGTGGAGTCTTGTGAGTAAAAATCCTACTTTCTGAGCTACTGGCCTTAAAGTTGTGAGCGAGCGATTTGATTACTGCATAACTTAGTTTGCTCTGGAGCCATCCTTCCTGAGCTAAGGCAAAAATGGGTGAGCTGGAGGCTAAAAAACTGAGCTAGCTCACACTAACTCAGCTTAGAGGGAACACTGGTGTATACGTAGTTAAGCAAATGCATCTCTGGCATAAAACGAGACACCACAGGCAGGGCTTTTTTTGTAGAAAAAGCCCAGCAGGAACTCATTAGCATAATAGGCCATACCCAACAGCAGGAACTCATTAGCATATTAGGCCACACCCTGACAGCACAGCTCATTCACATATTAGACCACACCCCCATGTTACCAGAAATGTGGTCATCCAGCTACACCTACCTTTTGCTTCTTATTCTCTTTACCTTGTTTGTTGTTAAAACCCAGGGCTTTTTGCATGTTAGGCCACACACCCCTAACTGTAGCCAATCCTAATGAGTTTCTGCTGTTGGGTGTGGCCTATTATGCTAATGAGTTCCTGCTGGGCGTGACCAACTTGGGAGCCAGCCGGAACTCCGTTCCTGTGCGTTCCTGCCCAAACATAGCCCTGCACACAGGTATGTTCAAAGACAGTTGGGAACACAGTTTGAATGTGAGCTTTGTATGAGTTTCCAATGGGACTGGATTGGTCACTGCTGGAGACTAAATTCTAGACCAGATAGATGATAGTGTGATCTAGCAAGACAGTACTTATGTTTGTAAATTGCCGCTGAATATCAGCCCCCAGTTGTCTGCTTTCAAATTTGGGTGTTATTCATCTGATGTGATGACATCACTGTCTTGATTGGTGTAGTCCAGCAAAAGCTGTATCACTAGGATTGTGTATGCTCCATGGCACGTAGGCTTGCCAACCTCCAGGCGGGGACTGGAAAGCTCCTGCTATTATGCTTGATCTCCAGACCACAAATATCAGTTTCCCTGGAGAAAATGGCTGATTTGGAGGATGGACTGTGTGGCATTGTACACTGCCAAGGACCCTCCCCAAACCTCGCCCTCCCCAGGCTCCACCCCCAAAATCTCCAGATTTCCCCACCTAGAGCTGGCAACCCTAATGGCATGAGGTTTCATATGCCTAGTGGCACCTTTACATTTTTCTATCTACCTGGGGAGTCAGTATTACAAGGCTCAATGTAAGGTAATGGCTGTCACATACAAAGCCCTTCATGGTCTTGGTCCCTCTTATCTGTTGGGCTGCCTCTCCCTGTACGCTCCACCACGACGGCTTCACTCATATCTGCGGGTGAGCAGAATCAGTAACAGCTCATAAATAAATAATTGACTACATGCAGATTCATCCTGGCTCCTGCCCTACACCTTTGGTTTTGTGGATGGCAGCAGAGCCGAGAGTAGTCGCTGCCTACTAAGGCTTCTTCTTGGTTGTGGTGGGGAAACATCCTTCTTAACCCTGCCCTTGACCTCTCAGATGGGTCTCAGCCTGGTGTCAGGACAGTTAAGCGGTCTACACTGTGATCCTGGATTTTTTCTGGATGGATAAATTGGTTTATGGGGAATGGCAAGAGTAGGGTTGCCAAGTCAGGTGTTGCGCCGCAGCAGGGGACTCCCGGCTGGCGTCTGGAGCGTGCGCCACACACACGTCACCCGGAAGTGACATGACGATGCCGGGCACACTGGGGGGGCGGGACACGACCATCCGAGGGAAAACCATAGAGTTTTCCCTCGGATGACCGTGGCCCCACCCCTAGCGTGCCCGGTGTGGTCGCATCACTTCCGGGTGATGCGCACGTCGGGGTGGGGCTCCCCCCAGGGCCCGATCCACTGGCGGCAGGGAATGGGCCTCTGGGGCGGGGGTTTCCCCGCCCCCCGGGGGGACATGGCAAGCCTAGGCAAGAGAGAGCAGGGTTTCCACAATCCTGGGCTTCTACATCCTCTTTTCCTACTGCTGGTGAACGCAGACAAAACTTATCTGAGAAGGCTAATGTAATAATCTGCAGGTGCTAAAAATTGTGTGGATATGGACTTTGCAGTATCTATAAAGCTGTGAAGATGTTATGAAGACTGACTTCCCAGTGTCTAAGGGGAAGGCCACAGGCATAGACAATTTAACAGGGGATTAGAAGGACTCACGGAGGAGAGGTCCATCATTGGCTACTGGCCATAGTGACTAAACGGAACCTCCATGTTCAGAGGCAGTAATACCAGTGCCAGGAGGCAACATTAAGGGAAGGCCTTGGCCTCTATGCCCTGTTGTTGGACCTCCTCCAGATGCACTGGTTGGCCACTGTGTGAGCCAGGATGCTGAACTAGATGGACCCCTGGTCTGATCCAGTAGAGCTCTTCTTATGAAGGGATGGAGGAGCTCAGTGTCTAAGGAGCAAAGAGGAATATGCATAACACCCTGAGCTACTTGAAGGAACAGCAACATTTTAAAAATTGGGTAGAGGGAGAGGGGGCTTCACAGCAAACAAGAATTTTGCATAAAGAAATTCTAAAAGAAAATCCCAGGGATCTGGGAAAGCCGAGAGCTGAAGCGGCAGCACAGACTTGCTTGGAAAGAAATGTCCTTCTCTCAAGCTGAGGAATGCAAACAGGAAGAAGCTAATAGTCTTTTTGGAGTGTGTGCAGCTGCATTCGAGTCTGAAGACATTGAACGCTCTGCTAGCAGTTATTCAGTCTGCACCTTACAATAGAGGAGAAACACTCGCTTTGACACTGCATTTGATAACTGTTTTGTAGCCTGAGTGGAGATCCTTTCATTTACTGGGAAAAGGGAAGGCAGCTGTGGCCGTCTTCAGCTCAACTTTCTATTCTGTATGTGATGGCATTCATTTGCTTTCAAAAAAAAAATTGGAAATGTTTACTGTAGGACTGCAGGTGGCTTTTTGGTTATTAACCAGAAAGCTTAATCCAGTCCAGAATATCTCAAGCAGCTTCCTACAAATGAGTCTGCTGCATTGACTGGGATATATACTATGCTTCTTTGTGAGTTGTTCCATATTGTTTGAACTCTTTAAAAATGGGTTCCTTGGAAACAGGAGTTTCATATCTGATGCGTCACCCTCCTCTTCCATGAGAAAGAAAGTCCTGGTTTTGAGTCTGGGTAAGGGGGGGATTCGATGATAACAATATGTTCTAATTCAGATGTCAATCAGCCATTACTCCAGGTACTAAATTATGCACACTCAAGTTATGCAAATCGAGGAGATAATTCCTTCTAAATTGCCTTTTCAAACAGGTTGGCTCGGTGTTGTGTTTTGAACAAACCGCTCGGAATGACCTCACCCACCCAAGGTGTTTCTGATTGTTCCTAATCACCAATTGACCTTCTGCTGTCTTCCATCTTGAGAAAGATCAAACCAGGGCCCTCTCTCTTTCTTTTTTCCCCCATTTAAGTAAAGGTTCTGTTTCCAATAGGCTTGCTAAAACAAGCCTTTTCAGTTCTCCATTTACTAGGATTTTATTAACGCGCTTTTGAGGCTGCTTGAGATTCTGCTTGAGGCCGAAAAAATCTATATTTCTTGCTGGCCTATCATTTTAACATCTGTTACTGAGTGGGCTGCAAGATTCAGGGTATTGACACGCAAGGAGCTTGACTAAAGATGGTGTAATTGTTCCCCCCACCCCTCCATAACTGTGCACAGACAGAGGACAGATTCCCTCCCCCCACTATTCTGGAAGAAGCATCATTACTTTTTTTTGCAGATTAATTAATCCTGAAGGAATGCCGAACTCCTGTTTGGCATTTGCAATCAATAATGTGGAGGAGAATGGCCATTCTAGGACTCAAGGCACATTTTCAAGGTGACCACGTTAACCCTTCATGGCCACAATCCATCCCACAGTAATGTGAACATAAACCCATGGAACTTGAACTGCGTAAGTGTACCTGTGCTAGTATGATGTGATTGCACTTTGTTTCACATAAACTGAGTACAGAAAGAGGTATATATGGACGGTTTTTACAGTTTCCTACTCTTCATTTTAATACATAACACTGTCGTCGTCCCCCCATGTGTGCTAATTTCTGTCTTGCACTAGGTTTCCATCTAGCACTAGAACACAACACTGCTGAATCTAACATTGCTGTGACTAGAATTAAAAGCATGCCATTGGCTCATCTGATTTTAATTTCTAAGCAGAAGATCAGGCAGACTTTCTGCTTCATAGGCATAAGATCCTCCCATACGTTAGCTGAACATATCGATAGACCTATCTGGGCTGCTTCTGTCCCACTGCAGAGTTGATCAAGAAGCAAGTCCTAAAATGTGTAAAGTAGCATTCTCAGTATATGAGGTCACCACACCAATTTGGTTTGGCTCAACCTGTCCCGACAGACCCCTAAATTGTACCCTTTTATTTTCTTCTGTGTAAGTGAATGACTGCCCTCCTTTATGAGGATGAAATCTACTCTTTGTTCCTTACATGAGCTGGCCTTGTTCTCACCAACAGGAATTCCATACGGAGATTCAGTATTCGTGCACACCCTGGGTTTTCTGGCAATATACATGCCCTCCCTTTGCACACATTCTGTCTGTCATCATGACAGGCATTTGCTAGAATAATATTTCCAAAACGAGATAGGCATACATGGGGAGTTTCCTCCTTCCATTTACAGAGGCCCACTATGTACTTGCTCACTGGGAAATCGGCTACTCTTTGGATTTTGCAAGCTTGGTATTTCTTAACAGTAGCACTTGCTACAGTGTAAAAATATAAGGGGTGCCACTGCCCCTGCTAGATCAGACCAGTCCAGATTTATTTATTTATCTTCGGCTTATAGCCCGCCCGCCCCAGCATAGCAGGGCTCGGGGTGGGTAACAACAGGTACCGACAATAGTATTAAAACAATGGTAAATGACAGTGATGTAAATCTAATCAATCAGGTGGCGGCGCACAGTTTGATGCCATTTAGTGCATCATCTTCTCAAAAAAGATTGTACTTCAGGTGTGCCCATGTATGTGGAGACGGTACTATAGCAGATGAGCCACCCAGCAAAGCAACAGAGCAAGACAGATGGAATTGCCACCACCTCAACCATAGGCCTGGCATCCCTTTTAACCCAGTATGTTGGCCAACAGACTAGGCAGAACTATTGCCTCTTAGCATTGGTGTTCAGAGGTCTGCTGTCTGGATTTGGAAGTTCCCTTTAGTCTTCAGGGTTAGTAGCCACTGATGGACCTCCAAGCGGTTATCACTACATCTACTGGCAGTGAATGCCACAATTTCATTACCTGTTGAGTAAAGGAGTACTTCCTTTGGTCCATTCTGAATCAAATGCCCATCGACTTAATGGGGCTGTCTCTAAGTTCTAACGTTATGGGTGGGGGAGAAAAACTTCTCTCTGTCCACCTCAGGCTTAATCTTATAAATGGTCATGTCCTCCCTTAATTGTCTGTACTGTAAACTAACAATCATATCTCATCTTATCTTATTAGTGTAGTAGGACCAGGTGGGGAGGGGCTGTGGCTCAGTGGGCAGAGCGTCTGCTTGGCATGCAGAAGATCCTAGGTTCAATACCCAACATCTCCAGTTAAAAGGACTAGGAAGTAGGTGATGTGAAAGGCCTCTGCTGAGACTCTGGAGAGCCGCTGCCCATCTGAGTAGACAATATCTTGATGGACCAGTGCTCTGATTCGATATAAGGCAGTGTCATGTATGTCCATGTGTGTTTAAACCTTCACAGACAAAAAGAATGTTAGAATTCTTTCTGTGGCTGAGTGGTTCAAAGTCTAAGAAGTGAAAAGGTAAGTGGAGATGCATTCTATACAAACCTGTATGGAAAGTTGGTGGCAAAGGTATGGTGGACACATTGGAAGAGACAGAGTTGTAAAACCCCTTAAGAAGAGAGGAAAACTGACATGTTCTCAACATTTCCCACAAGCCAAGAGCTGTCAAATCACAGTTTCCCCATACCTTTTGTCTCATCAACACTGTTGATACCGCTATTCTCTTCTCATTATGACAAGGTGGAAATAAAGTTTTGCATAGCAAGTCACGGCTTCAAAAGATTTCCTCGGTGTGATCTGTCACCTGAGGGAATTTCAGACCCAGATCTCAGTTCATTACTCTGTAAACGTGTGAGAGAGACACAGAGCCCCATGCATTATATGACAAGCCACGTGTAAGTGAGCATATTCAACACAAAAGACATGTCCTTAGGGAAACATTAGTCAATGGACTTTTTGCAGGGACAAGGGTCCAGATTAATTGCATCCCATGGAGTACTTCCCCTCTGCACTGGCCCAAGGTCACAACCAGTGAAAAAGTCTGCGTGGCACTAGGAAAAATATAGGATAGATGTTTGTACTGTTAAGCAGAAAAGTAATCGGTTGCTAAGGAAATTGTCGTTTTCATTAAGGAAAGACTCAATGACTGTCAATAGCATGGGACACATGTCTAAATAAATGGTGAAAACAATAATGTACAATGTGTATTATTTTGATGATATCATATGCATTTGTTTTACACATTTCATTTCCATATTGCACCAGACAAACATCACTGACAACGAATGATGTTAGTAAGAACTGATGTTTAAGGATGCTACGATCGTGTTCCTAGGATAAAGTAGAGTGGTTTTCAGAAGATGATCTCCCATTCCTTGCAACATTACTTGTTTGAAAACAGAATTTATAATATAGCAGCATTCCATTACAGTTAGGAGACAAGCTTTCCTAATTGCAACAGGCTTAAAGATTAAGGCTGTTCTGTCGCCAGCACCGATTTGTTATCTTTATTTAGTGCTTCCGTAATTGAGCAATTTGAGTGGCTGCAAGATTGCTTTATATTAGTTCATAATTATTATAGTGTACATTGCTTTTGGATGAGTTGTAGCAAAGTAATGCAGGGAATGAATTTGAGGGGGGAAATGTTTGGGAAATCTGCATATAAAGACATCATTATTATTTGTATGCGCGTAACTTATGTTTCCACCTTTGTAGACTACTACAAATTGAACATATCCAAAATAGATAGTAGATATGCAATCAATAATGATTGCAGATACGGGTGTAAGGACAATCAATAAATGTTGACATTTACAGTTTGGTGGTGGTTAAGTGCGCAGACTCTAATCTGGGAGAACCAGGTTTGATTCCCCACTCCTCCACTTGCACCTGGCTGGATGACCTTGGGCAAGCTATAGTTCTAGCACAGCTGTTCTTGAAAAAGAGCAGTTTCTGTCAGAGCTCTCTCAGCCCCACCAACCTAACAGGATATCTGTTGTGGGGAGGGGAAGGGAAAGGAGTTTGTAAGCCGCTCTGAGACACCTTTGGGTAGTGAAGGGCGGGGTATAAATCCAACCTCCTCCTCCTCTTCTTCTTCTTCTTCAGAAGGAAAAGAAACCATGCCAATTTGGAGAAGTTATTATTATATCTGGTACAGTGAACATATAAAGCTGCCTTATACTGAATCAGACCCTGGGTCCATCATGGTCAGTGTCATCTAAGGCCCCTGCCACACGGCAGGGAAAACACCCGTCAAAGCGCGACTAAATAGAGGCGCACCAAAATAGAGACGCGCAGGCAAGGATCCCACAGATCCCGTGCACCGCGCACCATTGCTCCCCGGCACAATCAGATGCCGGGGAGGAAGAGTCAGGGGGGAGGGGGAGGCTGCTGAACTGCGCATGCTCGAGCATGCGCAGTTCGGCCGGGGGCCGGGATGCGCCGGCGCAAGGACGCGCCAGCGATCTCACGGCCCGGATTGAAGTGCTCTACACCGAAGAACCACGTAGGTAGGTGCTTCCTTTTAGTGCGGGTTTTCGGGCGGGAGGGACGGATCGGGGACGGGCAGGCAACGCTTCCCAGATGTTGCCGTGGGATCGCGCCCGTTTGCTCCGCCCCCGATCCGTCCCGCTCCCGGCCCAAAACCCCTAGTGTGGACAGGGCCTAAAACTGGCAGTGGCTCTCCAGAATCTTAGGCATTAGTCTTTCACATCATCTACTACCCAGTTCTTTTAACTGGAGATGCCAGAGATTGAACCTGGGACATTCTGCATGCCAGCCAGACATTTTACCTCTGAACCACAGCCCCTCCACTATGGTTGCAGTTTCAATGCAATCCTTTATATCTGGTACATTCGATGTGCTCCTAAGCAAAGTTGCACCTTGCCTAAACCCAGTGACTTCAAAGGAAATAGAAGGGGGTCCCTCTGCTTAAGGCCACACTGTTTGTTATTTGAAATGGGAGAATCTGTGCAGAATGATCAATAGCAACACAATAGTAGAAGTGTGTTTTTACCATAAAAGATGTATTTTAGATGCAGAGTATAATCAGGGTATTTGGTTCCAATCTCAAGGCTTGAACCCACTGAAGTGCATAAAAAGACTTCGTTGCTTCTGGTATACAACCTCAACTATCCCATTGACTTCAGTGGGGGTCAGGTGCCAACTAAATTGCTCTTGTTTAAGGCCAAGGAATTTTAAGCACCGGTGAAAGACTGAATGCCTTTTCTAATGTTATAATTTTTATCAACCCGAATGTTTCTGTGCTTGTTCATTTTTAATTGCTTTTCCAGTGTCTGCTCATGGCAATGTATAATTATTTAAAAGTACAAATTTGGTATAAAAGAGCAGCTTAAACAAGAAATGAACGTAAATGCAACAGTTAGAAGAGTGAACCAGCAAAAAAAAAAAAGAGGAGTTTCAATATTAGTGGATATATTCCAAGGTCTTTAACTCCTAAGTTCCTTAATGCTTTGGAAGTTTCTTACAGGCAGAGACCCAGTGGAGGAACAAGCAGAGAACCTAGGGGAATCCCAGCCCCCAATAACCTGGTCCTCTGGGAGTGGTCCATTATCCCAGAAGGGTTCCCTGCAGTGTTCCCTCTAAGCTGAGTTAGTGCGAGCCAGCTCACAGTTTTTTAGCCTCTGGCTTGCACATTTTTGTCTCAGCTCAGGAAGGATGGCTCCAGAGCAAACTAATGTATGAAGTAGCCAAATCGCTTGCTCACAGCTTTAGTGCCAGTAGCTCACAAAGTAGAATTTCTGCTCACAAGACTCCAGAGCTTGGAGGGAGCATTGGTTCCCTGTATGAGAAGCTATCGCCAGACTGAGAAGGACAGTAGCTAGACAGATCACGGAGATAACACAAGAACATGAGAAAAGCCCTGCTGGAAGTCACCGTTCACTCAGAGATCTCTCAACCCCACCTAACTCACAGGGTGTCTGTTGTGGGGAGAGGAAGGCGATTGTAAGCCACTCTAAGACTCCTTTGGGTAGTGAAAAGGAGCATATTAAAAAAACAACTCCTCCTCCTCCATCTAGTCCAGGATCCTGGTTTACACAGTGGCCAGCCAGTTAATCTGGAGGGCCAACAACAACAGGGATTAGAGACTCAGGCCTTTCCCTTATGTTGCCTCCTGGTGCTGGCTTAGTGCCTTTGAACATGGAGGTTCCATTCACTCACCATGGTAAGTAGTGACTGATAGACCTAACCTCCATGAATCTTAAATCTGTCTATGCCTTGTGGCCATCACTACATCCTCTGGCAGAAGGGTCCGCTGTATGAGACGCTATCACCAGACTGATCAGGGCTGTAGCCAGACAGATCACAGACCACAAACCACATGCTCAATGGGACAACTAGTGGGAGTAGGAGTAGTTATTTGCAGAGAAACGGAACTCAGAAGTTCTACCTTGACAGACTTATTTAGTGTTAAGTGGGCTAGCTTGCATAGGATTTGATACCAGTCAACAGTGCGCCCGGCTTCTTGGGCGTCTCTTGACAGATGAAACAGGCCACTGAGCAGCAACCCCTTCTGAGGCCTTCCTTGCTACAGTGGAGAATTAACCATTCACCAATCTATACCATAATATATGTGTACTTTTTATTGACATTTTAGATCATGCGACTATGATAGTAAATGTTTGCTTTACTTCACAGAACCTGTTAATTTCTCTATTTGTTTATTCTTCAGTGAGATGGTTTGAGGTATAAAGCAGGGATAAGAGCAACAAAAACAAAAAAATGAAACAATCATAACAACCCCTTGAACGCAGAAATACATGTATACTCCTAATAAAGGAAAATTCATGCCCTGACAAAATCAGCAATCAAACCAGCAGATTAACATCAATCTTAACTAGCAGATCAACTTCAGGCCTAAACAGAAGAAAATCTTAGTTGGCAAAGGCCTAGGGGGATAGGGCTGCCTTACATCCTTTGCCTTACAAGTGTCTCCAACCTTGTTTAATTTTTTTTCCCATATGTGCATGTGTGTGTATGAATGTGGGTACACTCAGAAGTCATGGCAACCTCAGGTGACTGACCGTGTGTGCACCTGGAAGTCATGGCCACTTCTGGTGACTGACCCTTGCTGGGGGCCTGGCGAATATTCAGAGAGGTGACTGAATAAAGCCTGCCTCTGCCTCCTGCCTCTGGTATTTCAAGGAGGTCTCCCATCCAAGTACTTGCCAGAGTCAGCCCTGCTTAGCTTCCAGGATCTGACGAGATTGGGCTTGCCTGGGCTACCCAGGTCAGGGCATGTATTCCCAGCCTTTTTGAGCCTGTGGGAAGCTTTGGAATTCTGACACAGGGTGGTGGGTGCAGCCACAAAATGGATGCCACAAAATGGCTGTTGCAGGAGGAAGAGTCACAAAATGGCTGCCACAGCTTACCTTTAGTCACACAGTGATGATCCTTGTGTTGTGGTAGCAGCTGCTGCCAAAACAATATTTTCAAAAGTCTGTGCAGCCAAATCTCCAATGGCTAGTTAGAGGCTTTGCTTGGCAAAAGCCCCATCTGGCCCAGGAAAGGTGGTTCCCTGGAGTACTATGTTGGAGACACCAGTACTAAACTGATCCAGAGAAGGAACACCGTGCACCTCTCGTGGCCCACTGTTCTTGAGTGGAAGTTACCACTAAAAAGGATGTTGATTTGGTGAATCTCAAATGCACTGTCCAAAAGGAGGGTATGTCTACTAGCAGGAAGTGTTAGGGAGACCTAAGATGCCAGAGAACAGTTCTTTCAAGTATTGTCAGGTCATGAATGGCAGCCAATGCAGAAATGGAACAACTTGCATCCTGTGCCCAGCATGTACCAAAAGGCAGACAACCAGATTTAGCACCAGATGTAGTTTCTGGATTATGTCCGAGGGCAGCTCTGTGTAGAGTATTACAGTAGTCCAGACTGGAAATTCCATGAATATGGCTCAAGTTGACTAGGCTGACAGAACTCAAATGGGGAGAGAGCTTTCAAATCATATGCAAAGGACAGAATGGTGCTAACCAGCCTTTGGAAGCGCAAGGCGTATGTCTAGGAGGACACATAGAATCTTCATTTTATTGAACAGAGAAATTATGACCCCATTCAGTCTAGATCGATCCATTTCCTGCAGAATATTGGCCTTTCTATTCAGCACCACCTCCATTGTGTTCAGATTCTCTTTCAGTCTGTTCAGGCGTATCTATTTGACCCTTGACTCCAAACACTGATTTAGGACTTCTCTACAGCTAGATGTTTTGGCAATGACATATTAAGCTGAATGTCATCAGCGTACTGATGATAGCCAGCTCTGAAGTTCTGGATGATCTTATTCAATACTGAAATATGTAGGGGAAAACAATGAACTCTGTGGAACACTATATGACAGTTTCCAAGGAGCTAAATCCACTTCTGTCAAGGATTTGTTGAACTAAATTGTATGAACACACCTATACAATCTGATCCTAAGTATGTTCATTCAAAAGTAAGCCCCATTGAGTTTGATAGAACTTCCATTTAATTTTTTCCCCTAGGTTTGAGGCCTTGAACACAACTGCAGCAACTAACCAATACGTTATTGTTATTTTCTATTCTTAAAATATTTTATTAATACTTCTTTAAAAGTTGCTGCTTGGCTTATCCTTTGAATGTGGGGAAAGTTTTCAGTGGTTTTTTTTTTTAAGGAATAGATACAGGCATAACGAATAGCAGCACATAACTCAGGCAAATAAATGTTGCTGTGTATAAAATACAAAAACATCTTTGTTGATATTGACAGGGTACTCTGCTGGGTCTCCAGGGAAAGGAGTTGGAAAGAGGCACTAAGGACAACTGTGGATATCTCCATGCTATACATGTTGTGGTCTGTCCAGGATGGCCCAGGATAGCCTGATCTCATCAGATTTCAGAAGCTAAGAAGGGTCAGCTCTGGATGGAAGGGTCAGCTCACCAAGGAAGTCCAGGGTTGCTATGCAGAGGCACGCAGTGGCAAACCATGTCTGTTCATCTCTTGTCTCAGAAACCCTATGTGGCCACTATAAATTAGCTGTGACTTGATGGCACTGTCCATCACCATACATGTTTGACGTATTGAAAAGATCTTCATGAAACTTACTTATAAGGCCGTTGGGAAGAAGGAACCGTTGGGAAGAAGGAACCATCAGTGGCTATTAGCCACAAGGTATAGAAAGGGGCTCTGGGGCAAGTGATGCTCTGTCTTCTTGGTGCTTGGGGGGGGGGTCAACAGTGGGAGGGCTTCTAATGTCCTGGCCCCACTGGTGGACCTCCTGATGGCACCTGGTATTTATGGCCACTGTGAGACACAGAGTGTTGGACTGGATGGGCCTTTGGCCTGATCCAACATTGGTGTCACTTATGTTCTTATGTTAACTCTTTAAAGGAGTTAAGTGTTTTTGAGATTAAACTTGCATGTCTGTATGAACACAGTTGTATGGCACAGCCCTAAGTATGATTCATTAGACGTAATTCCCACCAAGGCCTTGTCATTAGGGGCTTTGTAGATCCTGACCTACGCTCACTGCTCTCCATCTGACATCATTTGGACACGGGACCATGTTGGGACAACTGAAGGCCAGTTTTATGATGGTGTGTCTAAGTATCCTCAGATAGACAACCAGTTCCTGAAAGCATCCAGTAGAGCCAACACCGGGCTTACAAGACTGCAGAAAAACCTGGAAAGAATAAGAATAAAATGAGCACTGCCAAAGAAAACTTCTGAAAACCTACCATGGCATGCTGATAGGATCCCTGGAGAGAGCACATCATCTACAACAGTGCAGGCATCGCACATGCTGATACTATTAATAAAAGTGAATGGCTCAGATCACAGGAATTAATTAGTTTGAAACTCCAACTGCCAGGAAGGGAGCAGGCACACAGTAGCATCCTGAAGTGTGTTCGTATTAATGATTCTCCGGCTGGCGTGCTGTTGACAGAATCCTGTCTGTTTCAACAAAGCTCTGGGAGCGGCTTTTAAACTTCAGGAGCACCCCCATCAAACAGCGAGGGGTCTCGCAGTACTACTCTCGCATGGAAGCTACTAAATCCTGCAAATAAGAACTCAACGGCATCTCCTGCTGCCAGGCAGAAAACCTACCTGCTGGAATGGGAAATACCCCTTCGTTTCCCTTCGAACGCCTCTCCTTTTGAAACTGCCAGAGAGCTCAGAGCTGCTCGAAACTCTCTGTTTGAAAGGCTGGAAAAGGATAAAGATACCTTGTTAAGTTGCATCAAGATGCTTTTTCTGAACGACAGGTATGAGTCGACAGTGAATGTTCCCAACGTGTGACGATAGACAACTTGGAGGCAGTGAAATGCAGCGTGCATGAATCATGAGGTGGTTTTTTTTTTTACCATCAAGTCACAGCTGATTTCTGGCGATCCCATTTTCAAGGCAAGAGACATTCAGAGGTGGCTTGCCATTGCCTGCCTCCACATTGTGACCCTGACATTCCCTGGAGGTCTCCCAGCCAAACACTTGCCAGGTCTGACCCTGCTTAGCTTCTGAGATCTGACAAGATTGGGCTAGCCTGGGCTTGCCATGTCAGGGCAAGTCATGACTAAGTCCCTGTGACAGAATGCACTTTTTAAGAGGCTTAGAAGTGCTGTACCAACAACTAAAGGACTGTGAAGGGTTAATTCTTCACAGAGTCAGAGAGCCTTGAGTGACAGGCTGCTCTAAGCAATCTGATTGGTTAGCATCAGCTGAGAAAGCTGGATGCTGAAGATATTGAGCCAGATTCCTGCCTTAACTGAGAAGAGATGTATACTGAGACCATCTGAGTATAGCCCTGACAGAACAAGGGTTTAGTGCTGACAGACTCAGATTTCAGCCTTGACTGACCGCAGTCTGAATCCAGCATTAGCTGATAGCAGTTTGAACACAGACAGAGAACTGGGTCGCAGTCTGAATCCAACATTAGCTGATAGCAGTTTGAACACAGAGAACTGGGGTAGAGTTTGACAAGGAAGTTTGGGTAGTAGAGAAGACTCTTGTTCATGTCAAAGGAAAGGGCAGCCCTATAGAGAGAGAAGGGCAGCCCTTACCCAGTCAAACAGGAAGAGTTATCTCTGAGGAGCACAGAGATCCCTGATCTGGTGTTATTAGAAACTGCCTGTAGAGACCTTAAAAAGTCAGTGAAGAACTCAAGAAGAGTACTGGGTTCCAAGAGAAGGGGTTTGGGTACTGGGAAGAAGGTACCAGCCTTCTGGGCACCAAAAGAGTCATATAAAGTGAACTAGTGTGTTTGGAAAAACAATGGAACAAAAGCCTCTCAATATAAAGATCTAAGTAACTAAATAAATTAAGAACCTCTCATTAGCCTGATCAAAGATCAAAAGTCTGTGTTTGTACTAGTTTTACCTCAGTAATTTAAACCCCTGATTTCACCTGACCTTTTGTTATTTTTGAATTTTAAAAGCATCTGAAGTGCCATTATCAAGGGTTTAAGTTAAAGGGTGATCCCATCCCTTTTCGCAAGTTCCTGGGCTGAGCAAATTGCCAAAATATATCTTACTGACAGGGTGGGACAGCCAAAGTGTCTTCAGGGAAGGAGAAAAAATGTTACCAGAGCTGCTCAGTCAGTGAGAGGACAGAAAAATGGAGGGAAAATCTAGCCTCTGAGGGAGGGAAGTGGAAAGGGTACATCATAGTTCCATTAAAAGCAGAGGAAGAGGATTGAGTCACAGCTACCTTAAGTCCTACATTTCACAGGAGCACCTGTTGCTCCCAGTTGAAGGCCCTAACAAGTGATTTAAAAAGTAAATGGGAAAGAGAGAGTCAGTGTGGTGTAGTGTTTAAGGGTGGCAGGCTCTAATCTGCAGAGCAGGCTTTGATCCCCCATTCCTCATCATGCAGCCAGGTGGGTGACCTTGGGCCAGTCACAGTTCTCTCTGAGCTTTCTCAGCCCCACGTACCTCACAAGGTGCCTGTTGTGGGGAGAGGAAGGGAATGTGATTGTAAGATGCCTTGAGACACTTGAAGGTAGAGAAAAGCAGGGTATAAAAAGCTACCCTTCTTCTTCTGAAATGGCTCATTACCCATGAGTCTTTGGGTGCATTCATACACCAAACATAAACAGGTTGTCTAGAGGGAAGAGGCTGGATGTTATCTACCTGATCAGAAGAGACTGCAAACACACACCTTTGTAGTCCTAATATTTTATTTTGGAGACTTGTGAAGGATTGTAATTCTTGAAAGGTGTTTTGAGAGAACAACTTGTTT
This sequence comes from Gekko japonicus, assembly GCF_001447785.1. NCBI lineage: Eukaryota > Metazoa > Chordata > Lepidosauria > Squamata > Gekkonidae > Gekko > Gekko japonicus. Next base: position 114,075 of record NW_015163607.1, read on the forward strand.
GAAAATGGGGGAATGGGTAAAATAAGCAGACAGATTTCAGTGTGATTTAAGCATCATTGCTTCTTCCATGGCATTATTGCAGTCTTTGTTAAATAGCTTCACTGAGGTATTATGCTTCTCAGTCGTTCTGGGCAGGCAGCCATGACAGCTGACCTGGTATCAACCTGGTTTAAACTGGATGACATTGTTGAGGCTGTAGACTTATCTGCATTGCTGCTATTTGCATGTTGAAGCTTCTCCACCTGTCTTATTCAGCAGAATTCCTTCCTCAAATAGTGGTTAAGAGCAGCAGACTGTAATCTGGAGAATCGGGTTTGATTCCCCACTCCTCCACATGCAGCAGCTGGGTGACCTTCGGTCAGTCACAGACCTCTCTCAGTGCCACCTTCCTCACAAGGTGCTTGTTGTGGGGAGAGGAAGGGAAGGCGATTGTAAGCCGCTTTGAGACTCAGAATGAAGGACAGGGTATAAATCCAACTCTTTTTCTTCTTCCCCTCCCACTTTAGCTCATTGGTCTTCAGCCTTCCAGACCCAGGGACCATCTTTCAGTCCCAGGTAGCAGCCTGAGACCCACTGAGCTGTAAGCATGTTGCAGGAGGATACAGAGCCAGACTTCCTGAACCTGCCTCTGCTAAAATGAAGTCCTTTCCAAGGTTGAGTAGACCTTGCCTTGTTGTCCTGCAGCGGGCAGTACAGATATCCCCCCCCCTTCCGGGTGAGGCTAATAACACCCCTGGTGTATTTGGGGTTAGGAAAATGGCACAGGAGGAAGGTTCCTCTCCACACCCCAGTTCCTATCTGAATTGGGTCCCTGCAGCACTTTAGAATAGAGTTCCAATAGGGAACTCACAGCAGCCCTATGGCGCCGAGTCCCTGGGAAGGTCATGTGCTAAATGTAATGTGCAGCTTGGGCACGGAGAGAGGGAAGAGGTGTACTGCCTCCTTGCTGTCTATGTGCAGTAGTGGTAGCTCTCTTCTCCAGAGCCCCTCCCCTTACACACCAAACCGCAGCTCTTCAGAGGATCCTTTCTCAACAGCCTGAGTTCTGTGACCCATTCAAGCATTAAAGGTCACAGGTCTGGCTAATAGAAAAAAATCTGTGGTAATAATGGCAGGTTGCTAATAGAAAAAATCTGTGGTAATAATCTGTGGACCAATAATGCATTTTAAGTTAGAAAACATTTGTTCACAGGCGATGCAAAAAAGGGCATAAAGATTAGAATACAAATGCAAGGCCATTTCGCTTTCCTACTTGGCTCTCGGATTGACTTCAAAAAAATTGAGATCCCTGCACATTTAGTTACTGTCATTCACAGCAGCACATTAGCAGCACAAGGCAGGCTATGAGAAATTAGGTTAAAACCGACATCCTAAGTATGATGTGTCATGGGAGAATCTCATGCTGATATATCAGAACATGGAAAACATCGTGTCCGTGATCCTTCTACAACCACACTCCAAACAAGCAACCCATTTGGCCTTGTAGATGAGGCAGTGGTACACACTGAAATCCTAGATTGTGCAAACAAAGCAGGCTGGATGTGTGTTAGATGTCTATCTGACACCCCCCCATATAACCTCCCATATGGATGCCTCTTCTGTTAAACCCTTTAACGTCCACTCACATTTTGTTCCCCCAGTGAAAAAAGTAGCATACTACTCCTGCTTTTTCTAAAAGTGTGGTCTCCTCACCCTGCATTTGATCTTCCTCTGAGGCCCCGTAAAGTAACCAAGCCCCCTTGTCCATTAACTCACAATTTACTGCAGTGCTATGTGATAGGCAACAGAGCCGGTCCATCTCCCTGAGCTGCGGTGGTGGGGGTCTGCATTTTAGCATCTTGCCAGTTTTATCTCTGCCATCTGAAACTCATTTCCAGGACAGACAGAAATTCCTTATAATTACTGCCCTGGGGCATGTGTGTGTGTATGCGTGTGTGTGTTTGACAAAGTGTGTGTGTGTGTGATGCTTCAAGACCTTCTAACTCAGTAGACCTTGGAGGGGGAAGGGGACTGGTGGAGCATTCTTTCTTAAGAAAGCTACTCGCCCCCCCCCCTTTTAAAAGTAGATTATATATAGTTATTAAGTTTCTGATAAGGAGAGTTTTACTTTATGCAAAGACTGACACCTTCCATTACAAAGTTTATTTTACAGTCACCATCCTTACCGTCCAACTAGTCCAGAGTTATCTTTTTAGCTCCAAAGACCTACTTAACAAGATTTTATGTTTTTCTTGTGATAGGATTCTGAGTCCATGAATCAATTTAAGACCCATGCAGTAATCACAACTCCCTTCCTTTCCCTCTGCCTCCCTTCAAAGTACTGAGTCGTTTGGAGAGACTTGGAACACAAATAGAGGAGCAGATAGCGGATTGGCTCAAGTTCAGACATCTTTTATTTTTAAAAGTAGCTGGTATCTTGATTTGAATATGACAGGCATGTTAAGTCGCTCGCTTAACAAAGCAGTCGGAGAGCGATTCAGCAAGAACACAACTTTATTCTTCAACTCGAACACAACTCCAACACGGATCAACATCTGATAGCCAGAACAGCCTTTACATTGCAGCTGTCCTGCTTTTAAACATTCCCGGCTAATGTAGCCACACCCACTGTACAAATACCAACCAATAAGGTTGTTCACATAAGGACCAATCACAGATGTTCCCGCTCAGGGAGCTTGCTTGAAAGTGATTGGTTAGGTGCTTCCTGGGCTAGTAACACGATTGGATGGATTTGGATCCTAGCCCAGGATGAAGCTTTACATGGCACTTCAATTAGATGTTTCACAACATATCATGCATTCAAGGCAGCTTTGAATACACTACAATGCAGGGTTGGACCAGAGAGAATGCTCCTTCCTCCCACCATTTCCCCCAAGAAATCCCTCATGCACAACTGCTGTTAATCCTAGTAGGGGAAAATAGGTCCTCTGTTGGTGCTGATAGCAGCTTGGGGAGTAGGGTTGCCAGGTCCAGGTTGGGAAATACCTGGAGATTTGGGGGGTGGAGTGCCATTTTCTCCAGGTGAACGCATCGCTGTCACCTGGAGACCAGCTGTAATAGTGGGAGATCTCCAGCTACCACCTGGAGGTTGGCAGCCCTGTGGGGAGAGCTATAGGTCACCCTCAGACATGATTCCAAGAACTTGAAAAGATGGTTGCAAAGCTTTATTTAGACCGAAGAACCATCTGATGTGTAAGTTATATGCACGGTTACATGCACAGTTCTAATGCGGTGATTTATTATTTCCTTTTCTACATATTTTTGTATTTGCTTGTGAACCAGTATATTTAAGGTGAAAGGTTATGTCTGTGTATAAATATATGTATTTATACTAACAAACATGCTCTTATGTTTCCTTTTCTTGCTTTCCTAAAGTCAGTAACCAGATGACCTCATATTTAGTAAAGTGTGCTTGTTGTTAAATATATGTTTCTCTATTCTTTCCCCCTACTTCACTGTTTGTGGGATGGATCCTGACTAAACTTTCCAGTGGCAGAATGTGACATTGTTGCCTCCACACACACCCCAGTGCAGCCCACTGAGCTCCATAAAATGCTTGGGGCAGGGAAGGGACCCTGACAAATTTCATGAGGGCAGAAGGGGGAACTGGTGGGAGCTGCCAATTTAGTCTGGATCCATCCTTTTCTTGATTATTCTTCATGCATTTCTATATTCCTTGGGGCATATTCAGAATGAAACTTAACCTTAAATAGCTATTAGGTTGCAATCCCAATTATTTTGACACCATGTTCCAGTACAACAAAAAGGCTGCATCGGATCCCATCACCATGTTTTTTCTTATCGCCGCAGCTCCTGGCCAGGTACTGCTCTCCCCTCTGACCATTTGGTCTCCCAGTTTTCTTCTGCAGCCAGTTCTTCCATCTGGCATTCTCCTTGTTCATCTGGACCACTCCTCCCACACCCCATCGTAAGCCCTCATCACTCGCTTGTCCTGTTACCTTCTCCATCCTGTGTTAATTTCCTAGGCCAAGTGCCTTCTGCCCTTCCTATGCTTCCCACCCATCCTGCTTTTCTCTAAAACCTGAACAGCTCAATTAGCGGCAGCCAGAAATCAACCCTGACTGTTCCCTGGAAACTGAAGCTCAAATACTTTGGCCACCAAATGAGAAGGGAGCACTCACTGGAGAAGACCCTGATGCTGGGAAAGATTGAAGGTCAAAGAAGACGGGGACGGCAAAGGATGAGATGGTTAGACAGTGTCATAGATGCAACAAACATGAAATTGAGCCAACTTCAAAGGACTGCGGAAGACCGGAAGGCCTGGCGTGATCTGGTCCATGGGGTCGCGAAGAGTCGGACTCGACTGTGCGACTGAACAACAAAAAAGAAATACTTCTCCTTACTTTAAATCTAAGAAGGTGATTCAGGTAATCCCTGCCATAGAGAGGTGGCATGGCTCAGTGGTAAAGCATCTACTTTGCATGCAGAAGGTCCCAGGTTCAATCCTGAGCATTTCCAATTAAAGAGGTCAGGCAGTAGGTGATTTGAAAGATCTCTGCCTTGAGAGCCCAGAGAATTTCTGCCAGTCAGTGTAGACAACACAGACTTTGATAGACCAAGGGTCTGACTCTGTACAAGACAGCTTCATGCGTTCAAAATTTTGTCCTGCAGTACAACATATGGACTTACTTGGAAGCAAATCACATAGCATATGAGCAAGTACAGCCAGCCTGTTTCAGACTGTGGCTAAAGGCCATCCAGTGCTCTGGAGTAACTCTGCCCATTTTCACCAACAGGGTGATGTTGAAATAGTTTTATGTTTCCAAGGCTGCAACCCTAAGCCCGCTTACTAGGAAGTAAATCCTACTGTCAGACTCACTTTGGGTTATATGTGTTTAGGATTGCACTATAGAAATCTAATCAGAGTGAGCTGTGGACAGGCTTTCTGAGTGCCAGGGTTGTAGCTTTAGTTCTCCCTCTGTTCATGCTTTGTCTCTCTCTATCTCCCTTTGACTGCTGTTGCCTGTCATTATGACCCACATATCCCTCATGCAATTTGGTGCTGTGGTGGACGTGTTGGGATCTGTGAAGCCCAGGCTGAAATCCCCACTCTGTCATGAAGCTCACTGCAGGACCTTGGACCACTCACTCACTTTCAACCTGAAGGTAACATGGAAACAGACGTACATGACCCTGAGAATCCTGGAGGAAGGGCAGGATAAAAATTAACTAAGGCCCCTGCCACACGGGGGGTAGCACGGGCAAAGTGCGGCTTTCTAAAGCCGCACCAAAAGAGAGACACGGCGGCGGGGTCACAAAGACATAGATCCCCTGAGCCGCCGCACACTTCCTCCCCGGCACGATCAGATGCCGGGGGGGGAAGCCACTAAAGAAAGAGCGCGACAGCCGAACTGCGCATGTGTGCGCATACGCAGTTCGGCCGGGAGCTTTGATTGATCCGGACGACGGGCACAGCGGCGATCCCACGGCCGCGCTTGCAGTGGTGCTTCAGGTAAGTCCTCTGTAGGAGGTTCTTTTTTGCAGCGGGTTTTCAGGGTTTAGGGACGGATCGGGGACGGGTGCACGCCGCTTCCCAGATGTTGTGGTGAGATCGCGCCCATTTGCTGCGCCCCCGATCCGTCCCTCTCCCGGGCCAAAGTCTCCCGTGTGACCGGGGCCTAAATAAACATGTCAATCGCTCCTTCCGTCAACAATGCCTTTTTTGCTCCATGTCAGTTCCAGTATCAAACTGGCTTCCATTGCAGTCTAGGCGTGCTAGGGTGCCCCCCGGATAGATTCTCTATAGGCTGTAATGGAGCTGAATTATATTGGATTCCCAAATAAAACCTGGATCCCAATAACATACCAGTATTTGGAGAACAAAAAACCAGGAATACTGATTATTATTTTTTTGCTCCAATATATCCAGATCTGAAAAATATTTATTTTTAACGCACATCTCTAGATTGGTCAGTCAATGACTCTGAAGCCACCCTGGCAGCCTAAGGGGGATTTCTGCAGTCAAGGGTTGGAAGATTGATTGCCGACTCACACCCAGTTCCGTGTGCATAAATTCCATTGACTGTGATGGATTTTCCCCCATTGATTTTTGATGATATCTGAGTAACTGTTAGCTTCCTCCAAGGCTGCAATCCTCCTTTCTTTCACAAAGTACCTAAGAAACACAAGGAGAGAGGCTTACATGTTGTTTTGAGAGAGAATAGGCATAAAAGTCAGGTCAGTCTTCATGCTGGGATGACTTTCTAGATCCTCCCAACTTTCTAGGCTTTACATCTCAAATCAAAAAGGACAAATGCGTAGTTAAATTCAGAAAGGATGTTTAATATACTTGTTCCTTTGTGTGATCACAAAAAAGGATGTTCTATATTATAGCGAGTTAGATGGATCCGTGTCTTTAATTTTTCCCCCCTCTCCTAATCTTGATTAAAATCTAAGAAGACAGTGCTACTTCCTCAGGAAAAAAAAAAGATGAATTATTATTTCTTGGTCTTCAAAACATGACTCTTCCATGGTAGCTCTTCTATTAGTCAATTCAGTGATTTTAATTAAAAATGGAATGGTTTGAACATAAGGCATAATTAAATAGATGACTGTTATAGCTTTCAGCATTGGTATGGCTCATTTCACTATCTCTGCACATGTTTCTACTGAAACCAGCAACATCGCATAATAAATCTATTCCTTTGCTTTTTCTCATTGCTACTGACAAAACTTTGCTTGTCTGGTGCAGTTCTATCAATTACAATAGGTACCGTAATGCAAAAGCTGGGGTGGGAAATGTAATGGGAATTTGCAGCCAGACTCCAGCCCTGCTTAGTCAGACGTCAATCCCAATGATTTCAATGGGCTTTAGTTTCAAGTAAATCTATTTACTTCAAGTAAATCATGCTACAAGCCCTCATCTCATTTCAATACAGAAAGACGGCTCTGGTATATAATTGGGATTGTGGGCCATGATCCAGCCAAAGTTGACTTAAATAAGAGAGCATTAAGCACAATTTTTACTCTAGTAGGGTTGATTCAAGGCTTCTGCTGAGTCTACCTCTGGCTGTGCTCCCAGGCACACTTTGGATGTGGACAAGGGTGATCCAATAGATGTCATTTACCTAGACTTTCAGAAAGCTTTTGATAAAGTTCCTCATCAAAGGCTCCTAAGTAAACTCAGTAGTCATGGGATAAGAGGACAAGTCCTCTTGTGGATTAAAAACTGGTTAATTAACAGGAAACAGAGAGTGAGTCTAAATGGGCAGTGTTCACAGTGGAAGTTGGTAAGCAGTGGGATACTGCAGGGCTTGGTACTAGGTCCAGTGTTTTTTAACTTGTCCATTAATGATTTGGAGTTGGGAGTAAGCAGTGAAGTGGCTAAATTTGCAGATGACACTAAGTTGTTCAGGGCAGTGAAAACCAGAGAGGACTGTGAGGTGCTCCAGAGGGACCTGTCAAGGCTGGAGGAGTGGACATCAATGTGGCAAATGCAGTTCAATGTGGCCAAGTGCAAAGTGATGCACTTTGGAGCCCAAAACCCCAGCTATAAATACACCTTGATGGGGTCCCAACTGGTGTTAACTGACCAGGAGAGAGATCTTGGAGTCATGGTAGTTAATTCACTGAAAATGTTGACTCAGTGTGCATCTGCAATAAAAAAGGCAAATGCTATGCTGGGAATCATTAGGAAAGGAATTGAAAACAAATCAGCTAGTATTATAATGCCCCTGTATTAATCTATGTTGCGGTCTCATTTGGAATACTGTGTACAGTTCTGGTCACTGCACCTCAAAAAATATAGCATTGGAAAAGGTGCAAAAAAGGGCAACTAAAATGATATTAAGGGGATGGAATACTTTCCCTGTAAAAAAAGGTTTAAAAGGTTAGGACTCGTTAGCCTGGAGAAACAATGACTGAGGGGTGACATGGTAGAGGTTTACACAATTATGCATGGGATAGAGAAGGTAGAGAAAGAAGTACTTTTCTCCGTTTCTCAGAATACAAGAACTCATGGGCACTCAATGAAATTAATGAGCAGTAAGCTTAGAACAGAGAAAAGGAAGTACTTCATCACCCAAAGAGTAATTAGCATGTGGAATTCCCTGCCATGGGAAGTGGTGGCAGCTTCAAATATAGACAGCTTCAAGAGGGGATTGGATAAACATATGGAGCAGAGGTCCATCAATGGCCATTAGCTGCAAGGTATAGATGGAACACTGTGTCTGGGGCAGTGATGCTCTGTATTCTTGGTGCTTGGAGGACCATAGTGGGAGGTCTTCTGGAGTTCTGGTCCCACTGGTGGACCTCCTGATGACAACTGGGTTTTGGCCAGTGTGTGACACAGAGTGTTGGACTGGATGGGCCATTGGCCTGATCCAGTATGGCTTCTCTTACGTTCTCTTATTATCACATTTTTAATCCCACCCTTCCTTCAAGGAGCTCAGGGCAGTTTACATCATTCTCCCCACATCCATTTTATTAGGGCTGCCAAATCCCCCCGGGGGGCGGATTTCCCCCCGCTTTGGAGGCCTGATTTCCACCCCCACGGAATCGGGCCCCGAGGGAAACCCCGGATGTGACGTGATGACACCGGGCACGCTTGGGGCGGGGCCACAGCCATTTGAGGGGGAAACTCTATGTTTTCCCCTCAAATGGCAGCCATTTGCCCCACCCTTAACTCCTAGAGTTACTAACTTCAAGGTGGAGCCTGGAGTTCTCCAGAAATTAAAACTCTCTAGACTACAGAAATCAACTCCTCTGCAGCAATAGCAGCTGGACTCTATGGCGTTCCATCCCTGCTGATTTTCATTCCAGTCCCAAACTCTACCCCTCAAATCTCGAGGATTTTTCCAAGATGCAGTGGGCGACCCTATTAACACCGGAGTTATTAATTTCAAATTGGTGGGGCCAAGGCTTGATTAAGAGCAGGAAAACACTGGTTAAAGTTTGCCTGTTTTTATTATGCCTTACATAAAGTTGACAACTCTGGCTTGGGAAATTTCTGGAGATTTGGGGGTGGTGCCCGAGAAGGGTGGAGTTTGGGGAGGGTTGGGAGCTCAATGACTATGTGATGCACACAACCCACCCCCTGAAGCTGCCATCTGGATCTCTGTAGTTTGGAGCTGAGTTATAATTCCAGGAGAACTCCAGATCCCACCTGGCAACCAGTGGAAGATTAAGATTGAGGGGGGGGTAGCTATCAGCAATGGCATGATATCACTTGTGGGAAGTGATGTCACCTTGAAGCAGGCCTGTAGCTAGGCTTGCCAAGTCCCCCCGGGGGGCGGGGAAAACCTCGCCCCAGAGGCCCGTTCCCCGTCACCAACGGATCGGGCCCTGGGGGGAACCCCACCCCCAAAGCACGCGACGTGCACATCACCCGGAAGTGACGCGGGCACGCTGGGGGTGGGGCCACAGTCATCCAAGGGAAAACTCTATGGGTTTTCCTCGGATGGTCGTGGTCCTGCCCCCAGCATGCCTGGCCTCCTAACGTCACTTCACGCACTCTGGTCGCCAACTGGAGTCCCCCACTCCAGCGCCACTTCTGACTTGGCAACCCTACCTGAAGCTACAGCAGGGCATTTCGGGGCCTGCTCCCCCACTTCCATCCAACCCCCTGGCCCCCAGCTCTCTGGGCTGCCTGGAGGACTCCTGACTCTTGGCCGCCCAAAGGACTCCCCACCACTGCCCCTTCCCCAAGTGCGGCTTGCTTCCCCAGGCAGAGTGCAAATGCTGCAAAAGTGAGTTTTTAAAATTTTAATTTTTGTTTTGTTTTGTGACATCAGTGCCCCCTGATTTATTTAAAGGCCCCCCAAATTACAAAATCCTGGCTATGGGCCTGCCTTGAAGTCACCTGATGATGTCACTCCTGAGGATTTGCCAGAAAGGATCTTGCATCATCGGAGCAGTGCCTATTTGCATGCCCTTGCCTCCTCTAAACCTCCTGCCAGTTCCAAGGATTTAGGCTGGCAGTCTTACTTTCAACTACAGCCAGTTAGCAAACTACCCCGTCCAGTACTTGGAAGTGTGGTTGGTCCTAAATCAAGCTGGATATAGGCTCCCCCCCTCTTAAATATTCTAAGTCTTGCCTGGATCTTATAGGTAGGTTCTTTGGTTAATAAATATTTGATCGTTAGGCCCAGAAGTATTCAGTGTTGTGCTATCCTCACAGTGCACTCGTCTTTCCCTTCGGAAAACTTTGGCTCTGAACTGTGATCGACCCGGAAGACGGGCTAGAACTGGGCCTAGAAAACTGCTGCTTGGATTTTAGGTGCTTGGATGCCACAGATTTCCCATCATTGGGGGTGAGTACAGTGTTGTACCTCTCAGTGTTTTGAGAGTATTTTGTTTTACAGTCATAATGGGCTGTTGTAACCTCTATTCCTTTCCTGATGTCTTAACTTCTCCCCCGCCACTCTAAATTGGGTTCTTCTCTTTGTATAAATTAGGTTTTCTGCCCTGGCTCTTTCTGTGACCTTTTGAGGGATTTGATCATGCCCCTGCAGTGTACGGAAACTGCTATTATGTCACCTTCAATAATGTGGATGTCTGCTATGTTTCCGAAAGTTTCTGCAGTTTTTTTCCTCTTTTTTCTTCATTTGAGCTACTTCCTCTAGTTGATTTGATTCCAGAGAGTTAGGTCCTGGCATTTAAATCTCCTTTCGAGAACACAGATGATCCACTGTTTAATCTGATTGCCCAATATCTGTCTCTGTCATCTCAGAGAACACACTGTTTTTATTTGTAGCTAACTTATAATGCACGGTTGCTACTTTTGGTACCACTTATTGGTTTATCTATCTGAATTTAAATTGATCTACAGGATGCATGCAAGCTTGTTTTTCCTTTCTGTTTCGGTTGCACAAAATATTAATTCATATGGTGTCAGACTCGACTGTGCGACTGAACAACAACAAATCGGGTTGCACAAAATATTAATTGATGTGGTGTCAAAAGTTATTTTCCTATACTTTCATGGACCACTCCCCCTTTTCTGGAATATATCAGCTGATGTTCTCCTAGGGTTGCCAGCTCTGGGTTGGGAAATACCTGGAGATTTTGGGGGAAGCACCTCAGCAGGGTCTAATGCCATAGAGTCCACCCTCCAAAGCAGCCATTTTCTTTGGGGGAACTGATCTTGTTCATCTGGAGATCAACTGTACTAGCAGGAGATCTCCAGGTGCCACCTGGAGGTTGGCAAAGCTAGCTCCCCAGAATTGTTTCACTCTGGAAAAATGACAAGTACAGTCTTAAGGACCTGAGGTACAGGGAAGCGGTCTAAAGAACTCTAGCACACATGTAGCCACACTTCGGCAAGTTGCTTTGAAAGCATCTCCAAGGCCCCGTTCACACGGCGAATTTGCTGCGGGAGAGCCACAATTGGATGGCGGATTTTCCGGGCGCGATCACACCACAACATCTGGCAAGTGGAGTGCACCCGTGGGCAACCTGTGGCATGCCGCCAAAAATGCATGATTTAAAAAAAAAACTCCTTGAAGGTAGTGGCAAACGGTTTGCCACGGGCTGCCTCCAGACTTCCTTGGTGTGATCGCACCGGCGCGGCTTTTCCCTCCGGCCGTCTTCGTTTCTGCGCACACGGCGAGGGCCGGAACCGTGGGTTGCCGCTGACGTGTCTGATTGTGTTGTCGCGTGGCTAATTTGCAGCACCGCAAATAGCCATGCCTCTTTCCGGCATGTGTGACCGGGGCCCAATTCTTTTCCCAGATTAGGAGCAACAATTTACCAGCATTGGGCACCAGGGAAAAGGAAGTATCCTAGGAAAATAGGGAGAATGGACTTGCTCAGGAGTCCTCCACCCTAGTTGCAGTGCTGGAGGAAAAACAATCCAGCAAGTTAATGAGAGAGAAGGCGAGAGGGAGGGAGAGAAACAGAACACCGGCTTCTGAAACAGATTCCAGACCCAACGTGGGTGAACTCTGGGTCAAATTAAGCCTGCTAGATCTCCTGTCCCTCTATCTGTGAAACTGACTGGCCATATAAACAGAGCTAGAAAAGATGTTTACATCCCTGGAAGGGGGCCAACATGTTCTATATTCCTGCATATCCTTGTAAGACAGGAATAGCAGTGCCTGTAAAAAAAAAATGTCAACACAAGATGGATAGA
>NW_015163607.1:126175-148116 GCF_001447785.1 Gekko japonicus
TCAGCAGGAGGAATTAAATGCATTAATACTCCACTTCCTTGTCTCCTAATCTGGAGTGGATCCAATTGCATTCCGATTACAGGTATGTTTAGCTTTGTTGGTGGGGAAGAAAACTGGCATGGTGGCTATGAGCATGAGCTATGAGCCAGAAACCCCCTTCCTTTTCCACCCATGAACTCACCGGATGGCTAGAAATGGACAATCACTTTTTCAGTGTGATGGAAGAGGTATGATAGAGATATCTGTGCCCAGAGTGTGTATATTCAGCTCATAATTAGCACTGAAATTTTTTGCAGTGCTTGAAAAACCTTGGAAACCTGAATAATTTTTTTTTAAATCTATGCTGCCTTCTAAAGTAAAATATAATAAACATCATTATAAACATCACTGAAGGAGATGCGGTGGATCAAGTGGTTAAGACGCTAAACTGCAGGCTGTGGAAGGTCAGTCGTTCAGCAGTTCGAGACCCGGGTGCCGCATGATGGAGGGAGCTCCCATCTCTAGTTCCAGCTCCTGCCAACCTAGCAGTTCGAAAGCAAGAAATTGCAAGTAGATAAATAGGTACCACTTCAGTGGGAAGGTAACAGTGTTCCGTGCGCCTTGGTGTTTAGTCATGCCGGCCACATGACCACGGAAACGTCTTCGGACAGCGCTGGCTCTTCGGCTTTGAAACGGAGATGAGCACCGCAACCCTAGAGTCGGATTCGACTGGCTTTCGAGCAAGGGAACCTTTACCTTTACCTAAACATCACTGACAAATAGCAAATGATTAAAAACCAGCATCAAAACCCCAGCAAGAGCATAATAAGCATAAAGAAGAGCTTTAGAAGCATCTTGTAAACAGTTCTCAGGCTAAAAGCACACTGGGGTGGGGGGAACAATGCTAAAAAATAAAGTCCTTAATTATGAGTCGGGGGTGGTGGTGGAATGTTTTAGCCTGGTGCTTAAAAAACAGTCAGGTAAGTGCCAAGCAAGCTTCAAGGGGAACAGGTGTGGTGTCCTAGTCGAAAATGGACTGTCTCTGGTTGTCACCTGCCTCACCTAACAAGATGGGATGCAGAGAACAGGGTCTGTGTGGAAGGTCTTAACTGGCAGGCTGGGCAGTACAGGAGGAGAAGATCCTTCAGGTACTCTGACCTCAAGCTGTTTAGGGTCTTAAAGGTAAGAAACAGCACTTTGACTCTTGCCCTGAAAACGGATGGGTAACCACTGCAGATCTTCCAGAAGAGGGATGATACGATTCCTGTATCTCACCCATGATAGTGCCAAACAGCCACGTTTTGAATTAGCTGATGTCCCCCAGACGGTTTTCAGAGGCAGCTCCACATAAAGCAATTCTAACCTAGCATTGATCACCATGGCCAGATCATACCTTTTAAGGAATGACTGGGGCTGAGGTATCAACCAAAACTAACAAAAGGGATGTGAGGGCGATCTGGCTGCGACATCTGTCACCCCATTGATTGCAAGGGTTGATTTGGCTGATCTGGTTGGCTAGGCGGGTGTCCCCTACCTCCCTCACCGCTCCATGTGCGTCCCTCCCGAAGCTGCGCGCTCGGTGGAAGAGGACGACCATTCCAGATAGGAGGAGTGTACCGTTCTTCGGTCAAGGGTATACGATAGCTAACAAAAGGTGCTACATGGCATGGAAAAGACCTGAGCCTCGACGTTCGGCCACGGCGGCGTGAATGGTGACCGGCTCTCGGGACGCTCCCGGAGCCGGATCGTCCACACGCAGTTTGGGGGGGTCCCGCGTAAGTGGAGATCCTAAGGAGCCTTAGGTAAAGGCTCCGAACTAGGGGGCGCTTAAGGGAGAAGCCTCTTGCCGGCCAGAAGGTCTGGAATTGAGGCTCTCCCTCTGCCCCAAACGGCCCCGGCTGCGCCGTGCCCCGAATGGGGACTAGCAACGCCACCGGAATAGCGGAGTGATGGAGCACTAAAGTAAAGCCAGAAAGACTGAGAAGAGCGATGAACTGTGAGTTGGTGATTGAATTAGAAGCGGCGGCATAAGCGTGCTCCGTTCCCCCGGGAGACTGCAAGAGGGGGGGAGGATTCCCCCCCACCCGAGAAAGAGACTTTTTAAAAGTAAAGAGGGGGGGGGCGAAGCGAAGATCGGCAAAAGCGCATTACCTTTTGGGAGGGAGTAGAAAGCGGTGAAGAGGGAGACATCCCTGAGCGGCATAGCATGAACTTTTAAAGTATAAACAAAAGCGAAACATGGTGGGGCAGAGAAAGCTGTTGGAGAAACAGACAAAGAAGATGGGAGGGACTTCCTGTCCGAGCCCCTCCCCTGCTGGTACTGCTATCAATCAACAAGAAGGTGATCCTTTGCGCCATCTGCTGGAGGAACTGCAAAACATTAACCAGAAATTGGACAGCATGGAAAGTGCCTACAGTGTTCAACAGAGGAAAATGACAGAGACAGCCGACAAGGTAGATGATATTGCAAAGAAATGTCTGGCATCAACAGAAGAAATACAGAAAGTTAAGAAAAAGGTCATTAAAGTGGAAAAGCATCAAGAAAGACAGGATAATAAATTGCTACTGCTTCAAATGGAGAAAGCGAATTTGACTCTTCGATTCCAAGGGTTGAAAGAGGAGGAAAAGGAGGACCTCAGAGACATTTTGGCAACAGCCTTAGCACCACTGACTGGCAATGAAGCGGGCAAAATAAAAGAAGAGATGGATTTGGCTTATAGAGCCTATTCCAACTTCACAAAGAAAAATAAGTTGCCAGCGGAAGTGGTAGTGAAATTTACAAAGCAACGTCTCCGAGATCAGATTTTAAAGGCGGTTTCAGCAACACCCTTGAAAATTGGAGATCAACTGATTAGGATTTTGAAAGACGTCCAATTTGAAATCAGAATGAAAAGAAAGGAATATAAAGGACTGACCATGTTCTTACAAAGTCATCAAGTCAGTTACAGATGGTTGGTGCCCAAAGGATTGGTCTTTAAATTTAAAGACAGAAGAGAAAAGATAGACTCTATCTTCAAGGCTCAAGACTTTTTAAAGAGGCACACAAGTACAGAAGAAGAGGCAGAACTTGCCAAGTGGATGTCGGGAGCCAGCGGAGAAGACAGCAGCTCGGAGGGAGAGGTGAAGGATGAGGAAGTTAAAGGAGCGACTGGCCCAAAATATAACTTAAGGGACAAAAAAGGGAAAGACCCCAAAGTCTAAAGATTATTTCGGATAATGCTTTAAAAGTAATAACTAATCCCAAAAGAACATTACTAACATGTTAACTGTCCGGTTTTGAAAGAGAGAGAAGAAAAGAGGATCGTCCAACGACAGAAGAAGCTACTGACTTTAACTTTAATTTTAAAGGATTAATATACTAATATTTAACATCACTCATCACTTTTCTTTATCTCTCTATAGACCCTCCCCAACTTTCTGAATTGTAAAAGCAAAACTTCTCTCCTTTTTAGGAGAGGGAAATAAAAAAAAAAGAAAAGACCTGAGCCTCCAGTTGTAGGAGGTGTGGTGGTTAAGAGCAGCAGACACTAATCTGGTGGACCAGCCTTGATTCCCTGCTCCTCGACATCAAGCCTGCTGGGTGACCATGGGCCAGTCACAGTTCTCTCAGAACTCTCTCAGCTCCACCTACCTCAGAAGGTGCTTGTTGTGGGAGGAGGAAGGGAAGGAGATTGCAAGCCACTTTGAGACTCCTTAGGGTACAGAAAAGTGGGATATAAAAACCAACTGTTCTTCTTCTTCAACTCTTCTTATAAGCTAGGATCTAGCCCCCAAGCTACCAAACTGCCGCTCAGGCTATGCACCTGCTCTTTCTGGAGTAGTCCCTGCAGGACCAACTGACTGCTCAGTCCTTGAGCAGCTTTGTCATGTAACTCCTCTGGAAAACATAAATCTACCAATATTAGTTTACTGTTCCGACAGTAGATGAACCAAAAGATGAACCAAAAATATGCGACATGTCTGCTTAGCTTCAGTTTCCCTAGTACTACATTTCAAATATGTGAGGAAGGTCAGAGTAATCCAGAGTGCCCTCCAGAAATGATGTTTATCCTGACCATACTGATGTGATCGTCCACGCAACATCACTCGAAATTACGACTGGACAATTCATATCTCTCCTAAGCCTCCTTGGTGCCGTTCATTCTGAAGTGACATTGAAAATGAGCATTTTATACAATTTAGCGGAATTACACAGGGGATGGATTTGGCCCCAAAAGCTGTGTGTGTAATGATAATCAACCCGTCCTGGCTCCAGTTGGATGCATTTTGCTCTGTGGGTTGGCAAAGTACCCTCCTTTTGGCTGAAGTGACTAGCATGCAGGATTGGCAGTCCTGCTGATACTCAGTAAATGTTGAAATTAAATCTTCTGACACTTTCCTACAGGAATCTAATTTACTACAGAAACAATTACAGAACATCATTTCAACTGTAGTACAGCTTTTTTTTTTTTTAGGACAAAAAAAGCACTAGGCATTTGTTATCTACGGTTGATGATCATTACTGTTTCGGTAGTGTATGAACAGATAGCAAGACTCAAGAGCCAGGCTTGGTTACCATGCAAATAATCTGAATCGCGGGATGAAGGTGTTGGAAATTTAGCAGAGTGCATAAAGCACAGCAGAATAATTCATCCAAGACACGTGTGGGTTTAGCTTCTAAGAAAAAGACTTTACTAGAAAACATAGGGAAAGGGTTATGTGGAAAGGAAAAAACAGTAACAGCCTAACTAACTCATCTTGCCGCTCTCACTACATACTGCAGAAACACAGAGGAAGTTCCCCCAAAGGCCCCACCCCTTACATACATGCAGAACAGCGTTTACTATCTCCAATATATTGATTAGCCAATAGTCAATCTTAAGATCTCCTCATTAAGAATAAGACCTCCCCCTTGTGGGCAGGAAGATTCTACTCAATGGCTAATTGGTTCTATGCTAAAATGTTTACTGGCTTCAGAAACATCCGCTTAACCCTTTCATGATTGGAGGAATGGCACTTGCGAAACCCAACAGAAGGACATTAGATTGAGTTTCTTGGCACTTGAAGGATATGGGACAACCACGCTATTTAGAATGTGCAACTAGATGGCTGTTCATTTATTTAAATGTTTCCCGCTAAAAAAAAAATCTCCTTCTAACATTGAAAAGTAATTATAACAATGACAAAAACAAAGGAGACATCACGTTTAAAAGACAGATGAGGCAACAGAACCTAACGAAATATGAATCCGAAGTGGAACTCTCTAAAGCCTTCACCTGTTACCTGAACAGTACAGAAGAGCAAATCTTCTTGGGCCCTGTCCACACTAGGGGTTTGGGGCCAGGAGCAGGACGGATCAGGGGCGGAGCAAATGGGCGCGATCCCACGGCAACATCTGGGAATCGTTGCCTGCCCGTCCCCGATCCATCCCTCCTGCCCGAAAACCCTCACTAAAAAGAACCACCTACTTAGGTGGTTCTTCGGTGTAGAGCGCTTCAATCCAGGCTGTGAGATCGCCGGCGCGTCCTTGCGCCGGTGCATCCCGGCCCCCGGCTGAACTGCACATGCTTGCGCATGCGCAGTTTGGCATCCTCCCCCCTCCCATCTGACTCTTCCTCCCCGGCATCTGATCGTGCCGGGGAGTGACACGCCGCGGCGTCTCAACTTTGGTGCAGCTTTTAAAAGCCGCACTTTCCCCTGTGTTTTCCCTGCTGTGTGGCAGGGGCCTTGGTAAGTCAGTTCCATAGACTCAGTTCTACTACTGAGAAGGCCTCTTTAGTCGTTATGAATGTCTAAAAGTGGATATACAAAAAGACCTAATTCTCACAAATGAGAACATGGACTTCTTGGGCCATACTACTTATGGCTGTGTTCATTAATTTTAAAAACTTAAACCTGACTTTTCCACCAACCAGCTATAGAGGTCTAGTGAGGATCTGGAGGAGAGCCTAGTTCTTCAGCAGGTCTTCAGCTGATGAGTTTCCATGCCTACCTCTTTAGATAATGGAATGATTACGGAGTCGGGCAGAGGTCCAAATGTTGACTTACTGTACTTAGCAACCGCTCAGTACCCAGAGAAAATGTATTTCCTGACTTTGGAATAGTTAAGTAAGCTGTAATGTCTGGAGCATGTCTTTGCATTTAGAGTTGGGTACTTTCTGGATGATATATATATATTTTTGGTATTCTGCAACTTCTTTATCTTGTATTTTGAAGACACGAGTTTTCTTCTTTTTAGTTGCAATAGCTAGAGGACAGGATGTGATCTGTGGAGTCCCTGTTTCTCATCTGAGCTGTAATATTAATAACAGCTGCTAAGTAAGATCTGGTTGAGTGTCTTTTTCCTGAGCTCACAGGTATTTAAGATCTGGGTGTGCCCAAAGGGTTGCTGGCCTTCTGCTTTTAGCCTGAGTGTCATGGCCTAGAGCTGCGAAGAAGATCTAGCAAAGGGAGAGAATGAGAGAGAGCTGCTATGTATTCAGAAGCTCTGTTTGCCCTCTCCTTCTCCTGTTTGTTGCATTTATTGTAAACTGCTTTGGTTCCACATTGGCAAGTAAACTGGAATTTAAATCAATCAATGCCATCCTTAGCAGAGTTATACCTTTCTAAGCCTAATGACTTCAGTGGAGTTAGAAGGGTTTTACTCTGTTTAGGATTTCCATTTTAGTGACCTTTGACAATCTCTCTCTCTCTCTCTCTCTTTCTCTCTCTCTCTCTCTCTCTCTCTCTCTCTCTCTGCGCCTCAGTCTGTCTTCCTCACAGGAAAATTGTAAGGATTCATTGAGATGGTTGGAAGTATACTCTATAGTGTCCAAAGTGCTAATAGGAACAAGGAGCAACCAGTAGGAAAGGAACATTTGGTGAAGATGAAGATAAATTGTCATAGTCAGATATTTGACTGGTAGATGGTGTTCTGCAATTCAAGATCTAGCCAAGTTCTTAGGAATTGCAGAGGTATCTTTGCAATAGTCTTGCTGTTCCAAGCAACACTGTCTTCTGAAGTTAAGTTGGTGTTATTTGCTCAGTGCCCAGAATGTCCAGGTGATATTGGTTAGGTTTTTTTGGTATTTTTAAATATGTGCGCGCGTATGTGTGCACACACCTGGAAGTCATGGCGACCTCTGGTGACTGACCCCTACCGGGGGCCTGGAGGATACTCAGAGAGGTAGCTGAATAAAGCCTGCCCCCACCTTCCGCCTCTGGTATTTCAAGGTGGTCTCCCACCCAAGTACCTGCCAGAGTTGGCCCTGCTTAGCTTCTGAGATCTGACAAGATCGGGCTTGCCTGGGTTTTCCAGGTCAGGGCATGTCCGGGTGTTTATCAGACTTCTAGGCACTGTTCCAAGGGCTCCACTGACAACTGGCCCGATGGTAACCTTCTTCTCCCAGAGTCTCTCTATTCCTAGGTCTTGGTATTTTTGTGATCTTCTCCTGTTCTTTTTTTCCTTTTCAGATGTCCCCTGGGATTGCAGTGTCAATGATCCAAACCCTATTTCCCATTTTTCTACAGTTGTGATATCAGGTGTGTTATGCTCCAGATGTTTATCTGTTTGTAACTGGAAGAACCTTTGTTTCATCATTTTCCATGATCTCGTCTGGTTTGGGATCCCATGAATTTCTGGCTGATTCATCCAAGAATAAAATACTTTTATTTTAAGGCGTCTGCTTAACGCTTCCCTTAAAATCCTCAGGATCTCAAAAATCCTCCACTTTGGCACCAGATCTGGAGGCCCAGAGGGTTCTCTGCATGACCTGCCCAGTCGGAATCTGGAATGGTCTTAATGAAACACAGGGCACCTGCTATTCAGCAGAACATTTCCGCTTTGTCAAGAGCATCTAAAACACAGGCAAGGCTGCTGCTCCCACCTCCCCCACACACATACACACATAAGGAGGAAGGAACATTAGTGCTCATTTGCTCAGAGTGTAGACATTCTGGACGCTGGCAACAGTGCGGTGGGGACATTGGTGTAACGACTGTAAAACATGGCAAGAAATGTATTCCTTTTATTTCACCAGGGCAGCAGGCCCAGTTCTAACAAAGCAGCACATGTTATGGCCAAAATGTTTTCACATCAACCATGTGGGCATCGCTGCTGCCAGCAGCTCCTCAGTCATTTGGGGGGGGGGGGACAACCCAGAACCCTTTGGTACTTCTCTTTTATTTTTACCCACTCCTTTCCACCTGTCACCCATTCTTACACAATTTATTTCTCAACAGCTTTAGAGTAATGTGCTTAAATGCTTCTTTGGGGGGGGGGAAACCTGTGAAAATGTAAGTTCTGAATGGATGTAAGCCTTGCAGTCTTCAGATATATATGTGATGTGTGTTTTTTTTTAAACACCGAAGAGCACGAACACAATTTTCCATTTGTGCAAGTGTTGTATACCAAGCTCGGCCGCTTGCAAGGCCAAGCCCACACGCAGTCAGGCGAAGAGCCCTAGCTTCGCTCTAAGGAACAATAGACCAAACGGATCCTAGCCCACACCTATCAGAGGGCTAGGATCCAAGGTACGACCTATGGAACTCTTGGCCACTGTAAATATCCTATCACTGGTGAAGGGTGTGTGCTTGGGTGTGGTTTGACTCCTACATATAAGCCGCCCTTTGAGCCGGCATTCTCTCTCTTGTTCTACATCTCTAAATAAAGTATGAGCTGAAATCACTTCGCTATGCATCAGGCTCAGTACTTTTCAGCAAGCAGCCCTACAACAATGTACACATTCTTCATGGCTAGCATGTTCTGTTTGCCGGATGAATTCATGCCATGTGCTTTAAGGCTTCATGTCTTTCCTCTGCTACACATACCACAGGCATTTGGTGTGATCATCAGAGCCAGTGAGAGGGTAAGGAGAATCCCCGAGGGTCGTCTTTCATGGATATTCAGCCATACACCCACGTCCTGCTACCGCTGACTTCCTGTTCCTATGTGCGTGTGGAGGGTATGGATGAGAGACTAGAATATATGCTTTCCTGAAGTCTAAAGTTTCTCTAAAATAAGTCCAAGGCCATGTGCTTTGGGAAAGAATGGGAAAACTGGCAATCTCTTCTTTTTTCTGTTTTGTAAATGTTATTGGTAGTTTCAAAAAGATTTTATTTATCCATATTCTCCTAACAACCCTGTCTCCTCCATAACCAGCCCCACCTGTGGCCATCCCTGTTTCCCAAGCAGAAAGAGGAGAGAAATGAGGAGATGGGAAATAAATAGAATGGAAAAAAGAAAGAAGGAAAGAGAAGGGAAAAAGCCCTGGCTTACAGGGATGAGCAAAAGTAACCAACCAGTTTGTCAACAACATCAGTCCATAAGAACAACACATTATTTCATATTTCTAAGAAAGCAGGCCAGAGAGTTTAGAATTTCTCAGACACTTCATTTCTGTTAAAAGCAATCCACTTATCATTTGTAGGGTGGAGCATGACTCCCACTCAAGAGTTTGTCTCAGGGAATAATTGAGACATCCAGTTTTATTAAAATTATTTATTCATTAATTAAAATGTTCCTCTTGGCTCAAGTTGCCCTTTAGTTGCAGTCTTTGCTACTTTAATTGTTTTGAAATGCTTTTGTACCTATTCTGTGTCAATGACCCAGGATGTATCCACATTTTGTTGCTCAGTTGCATAGTCAAGTCTAACTCTTCACAACCCCATGGACCACATCACGCCAGGCCCTCCTGTCTTCTGCCGTCCTCTGGAATTTGCTCAATTTCATGTTTGTTTCATTGATAACACTGTCTAACCATATCATCCTTTGTCATCCCCTTCTTCTTTTACCTTCAGTCATTCCCAGCATCAGGGTCTTCTCCAATGAATGCTCCCTTCTCATTTGGTGGCCAAAGTATTTGAGTTCTTCTGTGTATTCTTGCCACCTCTTCCTAATCTCTTCTGCTTCTGTTAGGTCCCTACCATTTTTGTCCGTTATCATGGCCAGCTTTGCATGAAATGTTCCCTTGATTTCTCCAATTTTCTTGAAGAGATCTTTAGTCCTTCAAATTAGAACATAAGAACATAAGAGATGCCAATGTTGGATCAGGCCAAAGGCCCATCCAGTCCAACATTCTGTGTCACACAGTGGCCAGAAATACCAGTGCCATCAGGTCCACCAGTGGGGCCAGGACATTAGAAGCCCTCCCACTGTTGACCCCCCCAAGCACCAAGAAGACAGAGCATCACTTGCCCCAGAGCCCCTAGCTATACCTTGTGGCTAATAGCCACTGATGGACCTCTGCTCCATATGCTTATCTAATTCCCTTTTGAAGCCGTCCATGCTTGTAGCACCCACCACTTCCTGTGGCAGTGAATTCCATGTGTTAATCACTCTTTGGGTGAAGAAGTACTTCCTTTTATCCGTTCTAACCCGACCGCTCAGCAATTTCATGGAGTGCCCACGGGTTCTTGTATTGTGAGAAAGGGAGAAAAGTACCTCTTTCTTTACCTGCTCTTTCCCATGCATAATCTTATAAACCTCAATCATGTCACCCCTCAGTCGTCGTTTCTCCAAGCTAAAGAGCCCTAAGCGCCTTAACCTTTCCTCATAGGGAAAGTGTTCCAACCCTTTTATCATTCGAGTTGCCCTTTTCTGCACTTTTTCCAAAGCTATAATATCCTTTTTAAGGTGTGGTGCCCAGAACTGCACACAGTATTCCAAATGAGGTCTCACCATTGATTTATATAGGGGCATTATTATATTGGCTGATCTGTTTTCAATACCCTTCCTAATAATCCCCAGCATAGCATTGGCCTTCTTTATTGCAGTCACACACTGTCTCGACATTTTCAGTGAGTTATCTACTACAACTCCAAGATCTCTCTCTTGATCAGTCTCTGCCAGTTCAGACCCCATCAATGTGTATTTATATTTAGGATTTTTGGCTCCAATGTGCATCACCTTGCACTTGGCCACATTGAACCCCATTTGCCATGTTGACGCCCACTCGCCCAACTTTGACAGATCCCTTTGGAGTGCCTCACAATCCTCACTGGTTTTCACCACCTTGAACAACTTTGTATCATCCGCAAATTTAGCCACTTCACTGCTTACTCCCATCTCCAAATCATTAATGAACAAGTTAAAAAGCAGTGGACCAAGTACTGATCCCTGCGGTACCCCACTGCTTACCACCCTCCACTGAGAAAATTGTCCATTTATACTCACTCTCTGTTTTCTATTAATTAGCCAGTTTTTGATCCATAAAAGGACTTGTCCTTTTATCCCATGATTTTTGAGCTTACTTAGGAGCCTTTGATGAGGAACTTTATCAAAAGCTTTCTGGAAGTCAAGGTAAATAATATCTATTGGATCCCCCTTGTCCACATGTTTGTTCACCCCCTCAAAAAACATTAACAGGTTAGTGAGACAAGATCTTCCCTTACAGAAACCGTGCTGAGTCTGCCTCAATAGGTTTTGTTCATCTATGTGCCTACTAATTCTTTCCTTAATAGGAAGGCCTCCTTATCTCTCCTTGCTGTTCTCTGGAAATCTGCATTCAGTTGGGTAAATCTTTCATTTTCACCTTTGCCTTTTGCATTCCTTCCTTCCTCGGCTATTTGTAAAGCCTCATCAGATAGCTGCTTTGCTTTCTTGCATTTCTATTTCTTTGGCATGGTGCTGATTGCTGCCTCCTGTACAATGTCAGAAACCTCCATCCATAGTTCTTCAGGCACTCTGTCTATCAAATCTAATTCGTTAAACCTATTCTTCACCTCCACTGTATATTCATAAGGGATGTGATCTAGGTCAAATCTGAATGGCCTAGTGGTTTTTCCAAGTTTCTTCAGTTTAAGCCTGAATTTTGCAATGAATAGCTCATGATCTAAGCCATGGTTAGCTCCAGGTCTTGTTTTTACTGACTGTATGGAGGTTCTGCATCTTTGACTGCATATTATATAATCAATCTGATTTCGGTGTTGCCCATCTGGTGATGTCCATGTGCAGAGTCACCTCTTAGGTTGTTGGAAGATGGTGTTTGCTATGACCAGCGTGTTTTCTTGGCAAAACTCTGTTAGCCTTTGCCCGGCTTCATTTTGGTCTCCAAGGCCAAACTTGTTCGTTATTCTAGTTATCTTTTGACTTCCTACTTTAGCATTCCAGTCCCCTATGATGATAAGGACTTTTTTGATGTTAGTTCTAGGAGGTGTTGTAGGTCTTCATAGAACTGGTTCACATTACATCCTCAAATTTATCCTTACAGGTGATATTCTCGGCTGAGATCTGCCCCAAGCCCATGAGCGAGCTATATGGCCGAATATCTAATACTTGGCCTTCCATACCACAATTTCTTTCAATTGACTCAGGATTCCCAATTGATATTGATTTAGTTCTCTGTCTGAACACGCTAAATTTGTTTATAACCAGTGACAAGTAAATAAATAAATGCCAGTACTCCTATATAAGGTCATGCTGATTTCTACCAGTTTCCCATTCCCTCAGCAAATCCCCATTAGGCTGTTCCTGGGATTCACTCTCTCTTTTTCTCTGGTTGAGTGGGGCAGGACTTGGGAGAACGCTCCAAAGAAGGTGCTCTGTACCGGTGAGTCCTGTCACCAAAAAAGCCCTGTTTACTCTAGAAGTTTCTTTATGAGAGATGTTCCAGGTCATTACCAATGGCAACGCTGTTATGCTTCCATTTCCAGAGTTTGTCACAGGAAAGTCAGCATTTAGTTAAAGAGGAAATAATCTTCCCATGACTATTCTTTGTAATATTCCTCTGTGATTTCCCCCTATCCTTCAGAGCATGACTGAAGCATCGGTCAAGATCGCTTCTATGGCAATATCATAGTACTTTAGAAACCAAAGGGAATACCCTGAAATAAAGCTCCCTCTAGGCCAATTCCAGACTAATGCTTGCTCTGGTGTCACCCTCCCCCCCCGATAATATTCGCAGCAGTGGATCGTTTCCCCACTTGTTGCTGTGGGGTCGGCAATTGACCCAAATCTAAGGGTCTTCCCCCTCAGATTTTTCCTCTCCGTCAACTGCAGGATCTTTTTCTTGCTACGGAGTTGAAGTCGGGGCATTGTAGTGGGGAACTCGCGAATCGTGGCTGTCCTCTCTCCACCCCTTTAATGCCCCTCTGCTTCTTTCCCTTCCCTTCCCGCTTCTCTCCAACACGCCTCTGTTTCTCTCCCCCTACTGATCCATCGTTGACTGGCATTTAAATGTCATTTTAAATCTACCTCTGCTGTTTTCCCATTTCTGTGTTGCAATTCGCTATTTGTACAAAAGTAGTGCCATTGTTAAAAAGATGCATTAAGGGTGACACGGAGGCATGGACAAAATGTTTCGTGGGGCTAACCTACGGGCTGTAGTGCAACTGTTAAAAAGATGCATTGAGGGTGGCCTGGCGGTTTGGACACAATTTTCGCAGGGGTGACATGTATTTCATTGCATGACTGCTTCCCTTCCCCTCCACCCCTCCCCCTCCCTTTTTCGACCTGGCACAACGCAACTACGCATGCGTAAAGCATGCCTGTTTTCTTCCCCCCCCCCTTTTTTCTTTTTAAAGATTTTATTGGTTTTTTGCACTCCTCTTTTCCAGTAGGTGGGTGCGTTACAACGCAACCATGCCCCCAATCAAAAAAAAGAAGAAGAAGGGGGAAGAGAGGGGATGGGGTGCTAGATTCAGAGCAAGGCGACAAACCCGGGTCAGAGTTCCTTAATGCAGAACTCCCCCAACAGAATCGGGCCAGTTAGACCTGGGAAGAACGGAGAGCAAAGCCTTAGTGCGGAATCGGCCCTAATTTTAATTCAGTTTTTTCAATCGCAAACCTTAGATATCCTGAACACTCACTTTGGCAAGCCTTTAATAGGTTTTATTTTATTTTATTTAGATACTTGCATTCATTTTTTTCCTCCCCAACAGGGACCCAAAGTAGGTTACGACATCTTTCTCTTCTCTCCCATTTTATCCTCCCAGCAGCCCCGTCAAATAGGTAAGCTCAGAGCATGTGACTGGACCAAGGTCACCCAGTGAGCTTTCATAACAGAGTTGATGTTTCAAAGCTGGGTCCTCCAGATCCTAATCTAACCATGACATCACACTGAATCACAAACTTTCTCTAATAGTCTTGGCGGTTAAAGAAGACGTAAGAATATGGAGCTTGAATGAAGACATTTGAATGAACAAGTGTTGGTGGACAATGGTTTCTCTATTTTCCATTCTTAGGAATACTTCTTTCGTTTTTTCATGAAGCCGTGGTGAGATGATAAAGTAGTAGATACCTAGGTCTGCTTGTATGGTCTTGTTGTCTAGATTATGGACAAGCCACGAGGAGCCTGTTTGGCCCATTAGCTGGCTGGATTCTAAATGTTTTTATGGCAAGTCTCTAGCCCCAGGGTTTGATTTAGAGGACACACAGTTTAACAACCTTGCTGAAGCTAAACAAACATGGGGCCGGTCAGCACTTAGATGAGAATCCTACAGAAGTCACTTTGTATTCTTTGTATGAAAGACAATGTAAAGGCAATCGATACATCAGTACAGGATTTAAAGGCAATCAGTACATGAATAAATGGAAGCTCCTCAGAAACGAGTGTGCAAGCATGCTGGATTCTTTTTTAACTGCTGAGCAATACTGTTGCTGCCTTCCGTCGTCCTTCTTTCTAGGGAACGACGGAATTCACAGCCACGATTGAGATGTTTTCTTCCTTTCTCTCAACAAGCCGTTGTCTGAAGAAAGCATGAGCAGGTCCTGGCATGAGTAGACAGTCAAGTCAAAAGATGCTTCCTCTGAACCTTTCCCAACTTCTGGAGTTATTTGCCAAGGACAGACACCAAGCGATCTGTAGACCACACAAGAAATGTGCCTGATTTGCCTAACTGCCTAGATTAAGAGAACTGGAATACTGCAGCCCTGTTTTCTGACAGTGTATTCTGGGTACAAATGATGATTTTTCTAAACACTCAAAGGTAGTGTTTGTTTACTTGAAATCTCACCCCACCTTTCCTTGCTAAAACATCCACAAGGCAGCTTACACAACAAACGAAACGCTAAGACAACAAGCGAAACAGCAGCCTCAAAAAACCTGCCAGCAATCAAGACATAAAAGAGCTAAAAAGGTAAACCAGCAGTAACATGATAATGCAATTGTTGCCCATGGGTACACAGGCTTGTTTTTTTTCCTGTTACACTATCATCTTTGGTCAAATAGGTTTTGAAGGTTTTTTCTCTTCTCTTTGCACTTCAAAACCTTGGGTCCCCCCCCCCTCCCATTTACACATATCTTCTCTGCATTCTGCATGGATTTAATTTGTTCCTTTGAAAAGATCGGAGCATCTCTCATTTGCAACTTGACTGGGACAGCGTTAGCATTCTTTAGCGTCTGTGGATTCAGACGCTAGTCGTATTCATGCTTCAGCTTCCTTGTAGGTTGCTCCTCGTGGTCAGAGGTCAAAAGCACATGAGGATTCATAATAGATAACTAGTTTTATTGTCTGCAGTAAGACCGGTCTACAGTCTTGGGCAAGGACCGAAGTAAAGCAGGCAGGGATTCAAATGAGGAGAGAAAAATGTGCCAGTACCCTCTTTCTTAAAGGTACAAGCACATCTCAAAATATACAGATCAGCTTAACTGGACACAATTTGTTTCAGCAGAACTTAAGTATAAAAGACAGGAGTCTCCATCCCTCCTCTATCCTGAGATCAGCGATTTTGAAGCTGTATTCTGGGAGGACCCTGGAGTTCCTTGGAAACTTCTCAGCTCCATGTTAGAAGGCAGCAAACATGGGAGGGAAGGCAGCACGGTATATAGCCCAATCTCGTCAGATCTCAGAAGCTAAGCAGGGTCAGTACATGGATGGGAGACCAACAGGGAAGACTCTGCCGAGGAAGGCAAGGGCAAACCACCTCTGCTTCTCACTTACATTGAAAGCCCCTTGCTGGGGTTGCCACAAGTCAGTGGCCACTTGTCAGCTTTTACATAAGTAACAGCAGGCATATTTTCCTGAAATAATACAAACTGCAGAGTGAACCGTGAAAAAAAAAGATGCTAGGGACTTCTCAAAACATTACATTATAGATTCATATCCAAGCATAAGAATAAAGAATCTCTTTTACAGATCAGAATATCAAAACAAGGCTCTCAAACAGTATACAGTGTATATAATGTATATGATGCAAACACTGTTTCCAAACAGTGTACAATATGTAGTGTACATTATGATTTGAAAAGATATTTTTACAAAGATTCCGGATAAAACTTCATTTCAGATGTCTTCTTCAGAGATTAATTCATATCAAAAATTTGTGTTTGCTCATTTACACCACCGGAGTCAGTTTTACATCATCAGGATTCAATCAACTTTGATTAAAGGCTGAAAAGATTCTTAAGCTGGGCTACCAGTCACCATGTTCAAGAAGAGATCACTCTAGAACATTACAAAGCTGGCTATGCCTCCTCCTCTTCTACTGGTCCTCCCTTGCAATGTGCATCCTGAGGAAAGAGCTAGGCCACACTCTCAAATAATGCAGAGCTAGGCTGAGGGCCAGCAGGCTCTGCCAGTACCATGGAACATACCCCAAAGTAGGCTAGTGTCCCATGGCAGGTGTGCAGTAGTTTCTTGGCTACTGTGGAAAAGGCTGCCTGAAGGGGGAAAGTTTCACAACACCACTGCTTTGCATGGTTGTTAGACTCCCGCATGAGGATCATACTAATTCTTCTTGCTTGTAAAGAGAGTCCCTCTTTGAATCCTAACTTCAGACAGA
This sequence comes from Gekko japonicus, assembly GCF_001447785.1. Taxonomy (NCBI): domain Eukaryota; kingdom Metazoa; phylum Chordata; class Lepidosauria; order Squamata; family Gekkonidae; genus Gekko; species Gekko japonicus. The sequence goes on from NW_015163607.1 coordinate 142,833, forward strand.
ACCTGAAAAATTTATTAACACCACTGAAAGGAACCCTGTAAGTAAGGTTATTTCTCAAACAGAGACTCTAGGGTTGCCAGCTATGGGCTAGGAAATTCCTGGAAATTTGGTGAGTGGAGCCCGGGGAGGGCAGGGTTTAGGGGGGGGAGGGACCTGAGCAGAGTATAATTTTATTTGTTTATGCCATAGACTGAGTTTACCCTCCAAAGGAGCCACTTGCTCCAGGGAAAGTCATTGCTGTGGTTTGGAGAACAGTTGTAATTCTGGAGGATCTCCAGGCCGCACCTGGGGGTTGGCAACCCTAATTACAGAACCCATATTGGGTCCACTGGGCAGCTTAAGGAGAAGAAGAAACAGCACCGAAGGAAACCTGCCCTGTATTCGCTTCTGCCCTTGCACCCCACTCGTGAGGAGAAATAGTTGAGTCTCCTGTACAAACACAAGGACTTAGTAGCATGTAAATTGGCCCCAAATCTTGTTTCTTTGGCTGCCATTTTAATGTTTGTTTGAATGCTGTGTCCTTTTTAGTTGTCAAGGGGTTTCAGGGAGAGGGCTTGAGAGAAATTGCTCTAATGTTTGCGCATTTCTATTTTGGTTTTACTGTGGTGCTTTTATGCCATGAGCCACCCTCGGCTTTTTGAAACACTGTGTTTTAATGAATTTAATGCTCCCCTCCTTATTTAAAGAAGTCAAGAAGAGATACACTCTTAACACTGTAAAGGAAGATGACACTGCCTGAACCACTCCCCAATCCCCCAAAGACTAAAAATGTACAAACTTAAGTTCAGGAAGAGCAAGCTTCAAAAGGGAATTAGATATGCATATGGAGCAGAGGTCCATCAGTGGCTATTAGCCACAAGGTAGAGATAGGGGCTCTGGGGCAAGTGATGCTCTGTCATCTTGGTGCTTGGGGGGGTCAACAGTGGGAGGGCTTCTAATGTCCTGGCCACACTGGTGGACCTCCTGATGGCACCTGGTATTTCTGGCCACTGTGTGATACAGAGTGTTGGACTGGATGGGCCTTCTTATGTTCTTAAGGTACTGCTGTAAGGGGGAAACAATCATGTTGCTGGTGTTTGTTACTGTTTTAGTTTTAAAGGATTATATGAGCACTTTTGTCACTGCATGGGTGGTACAGCAGGGAGCACTCAACCTTTAAAGAATAAAAATTAAACTTTTAAAAACTAAAACAAAATAGCATTAGCGTGAGGGGAACTTTGTGTCAGTGAGAGTAAAAAAGAAATAGGCCTCAGTCTGTTTCTAGGTGTTGGCATGTTGAAGATCATTCTGTTTGGCAGTACTGGTGTCTCTTTGTGATATAATGAGGCATTGATTCTGTCAAGGTGCTATTTAAGAAATCCATTCAATTGTAATAGTCTCAGTGGATGAATTAGTTAATTCTCCTTAAATTTGTTGGTTTGATTATTTCTGTCTGTTTTCCTGTTTATGTGAATTGAAAAATCAGGTCGCTCTTTCTTACCCATGAAGATGCCTCTTCAGTAACATTGAAGCACAATTATACCTATATTTTCATGGGTATATGAGAATTGAAATGAATTTTTTCTATGCTGACCTCTGGGCTTATCCTTGTTATAGAAAAATGCCCCTCACTACCTCCCCCCCACACACACACCTCCAATAAAATTAGTGGAAGTGGAATTCCTTGAAAACTATAAGAAAGAAAGAAAGAAAGAAAGAAAGAAAGAAAGAAAGAAAGAAAGAAAGAAAGAAAGAAAGAAAGAAAGAAAGAAAGAAAGAAAGAAAGAGATTCATGCAGCCATTGTGATGGATTTTAGTGTTGCCATTCTGCTTAAAACCACCATTTCTGTAGAGAACACTGCCTCTGGTGAGGAAGGAGCCTTTGGATTTCCATGGGCCCCAGTACAAAAGCTATGTCAACTGGGAAAATAATTTCTAGCAATTCCAGGGACAAACCATAGTAAAGTAAAAGTAAAGGTTCCCTTGCTCAAAAGCCAGTCAAGTCCGACTCTAGGGTTGCGGTGCTCATCTCCGTTTCAAAGCCAAAGAGCCAGCGCTGTCCAAAGACGTTTCCGTGGTCATGTGGCCAGCATGACTAAACACCAAGGTGCATAGTGGTTTCATAGTAGTTTCTCACAAACTATTGCATAACATTTGCCTGTTTATGGGTATACAGGCAATCTGAGGGGAAATGTCATTTCCATTTGCCTTTCTGGCAGCTGACCCCAAAAGCAGAAGATCCAAGTAGGCTGTGTGCATTCATGCATCCCCCCCCCCCCCCGAGTAAGGAACCCTAACAGGACAGAAGAGGGAAGGGAGCAGGAGCTTTACAGAGGCATCAACTTGGTGTCCAGAAACCCTTGGAGTGCAGGCAGACACACAAATCCCAGCAAACATGGGCTTTCGTTTAATAGGGTTGCCATCCTCCAGGTGGGACCTGGAGTCCTGGAATTACAATGGGTCGGCTCATCTGGAGGACGTGGCAGCCTTGGAGTGCAGGCTCTGTGGAATCAGATACCCACTGCGCTCCACCCCCTGATCTCCAGGAATGTCCAGGATTTCCCCAAGTTAACGCTGGCAATCTTAGCTTTCAGCTCCTTATCCCTGAGGTAACATGACTGCAAGGGAGAACTGATAAGCGGAGGCCGGCATCCCTAATGTCACCTCATGCCCTTTCCACCTCTGCCCGAAGATTCCAGCCCTCTCCCTCCGACGCTGTTTTTCTGTCTTCAGGGAGGTTTTTTTGAACATAGGGAAGCATTCAAAATGTCTCTCTGTCTTGTGGTATAAGGAGCTGTCTCTTCTAACACCTCAGGACTTCACCACCTCATTCTGTTGCGAATGACACCGCAGGTGTAAATCTACGGAGTGTGTATGAGAGGGAAAGGCAGAGGAGAGAGAGAGATCAAAGGACTGCCAAGTGTCTAGCACTGAATATCGGAATAGTCCAAAGCAACTACGAGAGGGAGGTCTCAGCCAGTGCCGGAGAAGGAATATCTCTGGAACCTGAGCTTCAGATTCTTCTACCTGAAAGAACGTCTGCTGGGGGTCATCTCTAAAAGACGACTCATCTAATAGGAGGAAATGTTTGCTGCAAGTTCCTAACAGGGCCTTCCTTGTTATTTGATGCTGCTTGTGATGTAACGTGTCTCTGTTTCACTTCTTGTTCTGTGCTTCAGTAGCGGAGAGGAATATTTGGATGAAATCCTGAGGTGGATCTGATTTCCAAGAGCTTATTTGAGCCAGAGCTCTTTCTACAGAAAGGAGCTTCACAGAGGCTGCAGATGCAAAGTAGCACAACAAGCAGTTTCTCTCATCAAGCTCACTGTGCTGGAGGAAGAGAAGGCCAGCCCTTCCTTCCTCCTCCGGTAATGGTGCTAGAATAAGAACAGATTCTTTCAGGTCCTTGACCTGGGATAGAAAGGTGTTCCTTCTCAGTTGAGTGCTAAGTTGTTTAGGGAATGTGTCTTCCTTTAGCTCAGAAATCTGGAAGGCCTAAGACAATTCAGCAGAGCTTAGTGAAAATATTCCTAATATTGCTGAGCCTGTGGACAGTGCTGGAATTCTGAGAACAATGAGTGGGCACCTCAATAAAATGGCTACCATTGTTTCAAGCTGTGTTATTTTTATTGTTATATTAAAATAATAACAATCTTTGAACAAACTTTAAATTTTATGGTAATCACTTATTTACAGAGTCTTCTTCTTTTTTTGTCCCCCCATAGGGGATTTTTTTTAATTGCATTTTCTATAAACTACAAAGAAACAAGGAAAGGTAAACTACAAACTACAGGTGAAAGTAAAGAAAAACCACTAAAAACCCAAGAGATGGTGGTCATTCACAATGCTTACAAAATTAGCTTCTAGTTAGATTAGCTTATAGTTTGCTACATTAAGCGAGTACTGTATAGATTTCTACCCCAAGCCTGTCCAGGAATGAGGGAGAAACCTATATTTTTCAGTACATTTAACAACAACCCAGAGAGGTAGGCTGCCCTCTCTGGATTCAGAACAATTGCCACCAGAATCCCTTTTAACTAGTCCCGGCTTTCCCCAAGGGAGGGATTCCAAACCGTTAGGTTAGCCTCTGGGACATAACACATTGAACAACTCAATCTAGAGCTATACAGTTAATCTTACCAAGGTAGCTGTATGGTGAGCAGAAGGCACAGGAGTTTAGCCTTGGATTCCAGTTACAACATCAAACAAGTTAGAAACAAGAATAATATTTTATTCAGTTCAGAGCTTTGCAATTAGACTAATAAGGATTTCAAAACAAGAAAGCCTAGGGCAGTTTTTGTCTTCACTACACAGTAAGAGATATGCATAATTACCAGGATGATCCATAGCCCAAGAATGTCCAGGTATACAGTCCAGTTAGACACCAATGGATTCTGAGGGAAAATCCCCCTTGTGCACCAGCCATGTGCTCAGCTTCACAAAGGAGGTCTTTGTTCCACTTGGGGCAGCATTCCCAGGTGGAATTCAACAAGTAGAGAGAGAGCAAGAACAGAGAGCAAGAGACAGAGCTCTCTTCCAAGGGATCAGACAATTAAACCCCAATCTAATCATGACTAGCTGTGGCCATCAGCCAATCACGAGTAGCAGGGTGTGTGGCCAACTTTTGGGTTGTCATGGGGACAACTGGGGATAGGCTGGGGGTTTGGAAACCACGCCCGCAGTCACGCGACTCCCAAACCCCAAACCTCATTGCGTATGTGACTGTTTGCCTGAGGTCTGCCATTTGGCATGAACGTGTGAAAGAATGTGGGTTTATGGCATGCTGTTGAGGCCATCTGGGCCTCACCATTTGGCTTGCGAGAGGAAGTAAGCCACAGCGTTATCAGAAGATATCACATGAGAAGGCAGGGGGCTTTTAGAAATCAATATTTCTATACAAGTACACAATTCTTATTGCTTATATTAGAGTCTCCAACAAATCTGACTATATCAAGAGCTTAATAGAGAAATGGTTTAAATTCATTTAAGACAGGATCTAGAGAACAATCACAACTCATTTTTTTCCTTTTTATTTCTCAATCGATAGCTTAATTTAGGGGCAGCCACCCCAAGTTCAGAAACTGAGTCCTCATCAGAAGGTGCCAGTAATCCTTCTTCACTTCCCTTGCTGCTGCCATCTTCATCCTTATCCTCTTCACCTGCTGGACCGAGATGTTGATGTAGAAATTTGCATGCCTTTTCAACAGAGTCATTTTTTTCTTTCTTGACTTTAAATTTGAAGAACATACCTTCAGGAACACTCCATCTGTAGGGGACATTATTATTTTTTAAACCCCCAAGGGGG
>NW_015163607.1:148307-148529 GCF_001447785.1 Gekko japonicus
AGCTTTTCCTCTTTTGACGTATTTCAAATGGAATGTCTTTTAAAGTTTTGAAGGTTATATTCCCAGATTTCAGTGGATTTGCCGAAGTTGCCTTTAATATTGCATCTCTGGTCTGTCTTCTCGCAAATCTAACCACAATCTCTCCAGGCGGGCTATTTTTCTTTATGTAATTGGAGTATGCCCTATAGGCAGCTTCCATGTCTTTTATTATTTCCTCCGCTG
>NW_015163607.1:148565-175373 GCF_001447785.1 Gekko japonicus
GCCCAGAGTCTTCTTCAAATCTTCTTTTTCAATTTCAGGCACTCCCTAAAATCTAAGAGTCATGTTAGCTTTTTCCATTTGAAGCTGTAACAAACGAGTTTCCTGAAGTTTTTGTCCTGTTTCCACATCTGTCACTCTTTTCTTCACTTTCTTATTTGCGGTGTCCATTTCTGTAACTTTTCAGTAACTTGCTCCACTTTCTTCTCCGTTTCTGCCAGCTGGCGCTGCTGTTGAGCAAAGTTTTGATTTAATGTAGCCAGTTGCTGGTTAATACCACCGAGTTGCTCCATCACCGGCTTCAACATATCCGCTAGTAACTTCATGACGTCTGCTCCCTCTTCCGGTCTTGGACTCTGGCTGCCTGGTTTCGGTTTAAACTTTCCTCGGGAAGCCGCCATGTTCCCTCTTTGTTTGCAATTTCAAACCACTTTGTCAGGGCTCGAAAGACTCGTCTTTTCGCTATCAGTACTCAAGTAAGTCTCTCAATATATTCTCGCTGTTTGTTTTCCCCCTACCTCTTTCGCTGCATTGATCTGTCTCTGCACTCAAGAGGTGTCCCTCCTTGTGCTCCGCTTTTCCCACGGGGGGGGGGGTACTCCGTTTTATCAAAATAGTCTGTTTACTTCGAACTCACGTTCATTGTTGGTCCTTTCACAGACCTTGCTCTCTCATTCGTTGTTCCGCTCAACCTCCTGCGCTTGTCCCGGTCGAATTAGCTTGTACCATATTCAGCTGTATGACCGTCAGGGCAGAGGGAAGCCTCTATTGTCCGGCATCAAGCCGTCAAAGAGGCTAACCCTCAAAAGCCCTCTGGCCTGGAACCCATCGCAAGGGCTCCGTGGGGGTGCCGCTTGAGGCAGCACCCCTCCTTGCCGCTGGTGTGCTAATCGCCTCCCCACAAACTGGGGAGAGCGACCACCATCACCAATCCGCCAACCAGAAGTCGGGACATTATTTTTCTGTAGAAACAGCACCAAGTCTCTGTATTTCTTTCTCTTCTTCCTTACTTCAAATGGAATATCCTTCAAAACTTATTTCTTTGTCTTTGATTTTCAGGGTGGCTCAATTTTTTGCTTTCAATACTTGGTCTCTTACTTGTCTCCTGGAGAATCTCACCACAATCTCACCAGGCAGATTATTCTTTCTTATGTAGTCAGAATACGATCTATAGATCGTATCTATTTCATTTTGTAGAAAATCCACTTTTAAATCTGCAACCAGGCCCAATGCATCACACATAATCTGCTTCAGGTCTTCTCCGTTTGCTTCAGGGACCCCCTGAAATCTTAAGACATAGCTTGCCTTTTCCATTTGCAGCTGTAAAAGTTGAGCCTCGTCAGTTACTCTCTTTTTTCCCATCACCTGCATTTGTTTTTTAAGCTTTTGGGTGTTGGCATCCACTTCTTTAAGCTCTTGTTCTATTTTCTGTCTTTTTAGTAGTTTCATTTAACTGGCTTTGTTGTGCATCAAACTTCTTATGGAGCGATGTCATTTGTTCCAGCAGAGGGCGCAGAGCCTCAGTCAGCATACTTTGGAAGTCTATGTTAGTGTCCTGTCTAGGACCAGAACTCACTGGGCTGGCATTTCTGGCAAGAAACCTCAGTTTCGGTTGCTTATCCTTCTCCTCCCTCTTCGGAGGTGCCATGTTTGAGAGAGTTGTTTACTTTTCAGAAAAAGTTATCAAAGTCTCAAGATCCTCTAAAATCGCTTGGTGAGTTCTCAAAAGTTCCTTATTGTAGTCAATTCAGTTTTGCAATCCGCCCCCCCCCCTGTAACTTCATTTAACAGTTCAGCTTTTCCTTTCAAGGGGGAGTTCCCTCCCTCGTTTTATTAAGGGGAGGCTTTTGGCTTGCTTTCTGGTGTCTTCCCTTATACAATGACTCACTTTTCAGCATATAACTTGCCTTTCGCGATTAACTCGCCCAGCCACCAAGCGCTTGTCCCGGTGTGCGCCCTGCGTCCATTTCTGGAAATCAGTGGCGGGACCGTCGGGGCAGTGAGCGGACCCCCTTTGCCAGCCGGTTGCTGGAGGAAGGGCCCTCCATGCGCCCCATGGCTAGGAGCCCAATGCAAGGGCTCTGGGGGGGATGCGTATCATTGTCCCCCCCCTCCCATCCACCGATTCAAGGCACACATCTCTTGGAGCTCCAGGAGAATGCGGCTGCCATTAAGGGAGCCAAAACTGGAAGTCACTTATTTACAGAGTCTTGGCCCAGTTGAGGAGAAACATAATGTAGATTTTATAGTTGCCTACTTCCTGGCTCCTCCCAGGAAAAACAATATAACCAGTTTTTCCATATTCTTACAGCCATGTGGGCAATCGCAGAATGATTGCCATAGGTGCTGGGGCCAATCACAAATGTTAGGAGGCTGCAAATACAGTTTCCAGATCCCCTGCTGCAGGCGGGGGGGGGGTCCCCCGCAGCCAGGCCCTGCCCCCCAAGCCATTGATCAGCTGACTGGTGGGGGGGTCTTACCTGGAGAAAGAGAAAGGCCTGGGCCTTAAAGCCAGCCTCACAAAGGAAGTGACATCATCACACCAGCAGTGTCCAGGCGACACTCTGGTATTTGGGCAAAAACTCTATGGTGGAAACTGGTTTTACCATACTGTTTTTGCCCAAATAACAGCATCGCCTGGATGTTGCCAGTGTGGTGATGTCACTTCCTCTGCAACCCTGACCATGAGGTCTGGGCCTTTCTCTTTCTCCAGGTAAGTCCCCCCCATCCCCCACAATTTGCCAGGAGGGACCTGGCAAACCTAGTTGCAAGTAGGGTTGCCAGGCCCAGCTCTAGGGTGCAAAACACCTGGGGATTCTGGGGATGAAGCCCGGGGAGGGTGGGGTTTGGGGAGAGGCGGGACCTCAGCAGGGTCTAATGCTATACTGTCCACCCTCCAAAGCAGCCATTTTCTTCAGGGGAACTTATCTTGCTTCTCTGGAGATCAATTGTAATAGCAGGTCTCCAGGTGCCACCTGGAGGGTGACAACCCTAGCTGCAAGACAGACTTCCTCCTCCTCCTCCTCCTCCTCCTCCTCCTGCTTCAGTGTAGACAGCTGTTTCTGAACTGGTGCTCCCTGCAGATACAAAGGTGATGCCTCTCTGGCTTCTCCCGAAGCACTTCCTGCTGCAGTGAGATGGAGGAAAAGGCAAGTTTGGCTTGTTCACTTCAGAGAAGAAGCAAATGGGAGTCAGGAAAGTCACTGAAGGGCATCACGTTGGGAAACACAGATCAAGTAACTATCCATGCCATGGCAAGGCTCCAGCACACAGCTGAACTGCGGCAAACAGAAGTTAAGCAAGCTTCACAGATCAGGAATGCTAAACGTTTGTTGTCCCACAGTTCTAACGTGTCTTCATTTATTCCTACCACCCTGTGATGTTAGGAGTCCCTCCTCAGAGCACAGCAAAACACTGCCACACACCCTTTAGAGATTTCTTCCCTCCAAAATACTGGGTATCCCTGATAGCCTATTTGAAAGCACACCTGAAGCATCTGAGCAGCATAATTTTCCTTTCAACTGACGGATGATATGGACTTTCAAAGAGCTATGTTGGTTCTACAAAGTCATATTTTTTTTTTTAAAAAAAATATCTTTTAATGAAACAGCTCTCCGATTTCCTGAGCTCAGCAGCACAGAGGAAATGAATTCTGAATATTGCCGAGACACTGAGGAACTTCACCACGGTGCCAACAACAGAAAAGAAGGGAAACAGATCTGTGGTTGTGCTCTGCTTGCCGTGATAGGAAACACATAAAGAATTGGAATGTCAGCTTCTGTAGCTGAAGTGTGGAATAAGATCAAGCTGTATCACCCTGTTATATCCACATTCCCTTTTGGTAACCATCTAGGCTAAAAATCTCTAATGAGCATTGTGATTGCCAATGGCAAGGCATTAAAGGTGCACTTGATTGGCTGTAAGCCAACTGAGCACATTTTGCTTATTTCTGAGTAAACAGGCAAATGAACTTGGCGTGCTTTTCATGTGGGCAAATAGTCACACAAATATAACAATGGAATTGGTAATTTTTTTTCTTTGTGGTTATTTATTCATTTAATTAATTTCATGCATCTCACTCTTCTTCAGTGCCGCTCAGGGTGAAATACAGTGATCTCCCTTCCTCCATTTTACCCTCACAACAACCCTATGAGGTAGGTAAGGCTGAGAGAGTGACCAGCCCAAGGTCACACAGCAAGCTTCATGGCCGAGTGGGGATTTGAACCTGGGTCTCCAAGACCTTAGTTCAACACTATGACTATTACACCAAACTGGCTTTGTTAATTTATGGCATGACCCTCTTTAAACAAATTTTTTACACAATCCTAACTAAAAAGTACTGGGTTCGCCCCATGGGAGACTCGGACAACGACATGCAGTTGCACACGTTTATTGTACTTAAAATGAAGACACACAACGGCCCTGCAAGGCCAACTATATACACACACGGCCCCGTGCCTCCCACTCCATTGGAGGGTTTGAATTTCCCACCAATAAGCCTTTTGGTCGGCTAGTGGGGGGAACTAGGATCCGAGGTCCCTATTGTTCTGTGGATCCATGTTAATTTATGGCATGACCCTCTTTAAACAAATTTTTTACACAATCCTAACAGTAATAATAATTGTACTACTGAAACAACACATGTTGCACATAGAAAGAATCTTCAGTTTTCAGAATTAAATGTGAGCACCATGAAACTGTCAGTGGGCACCATAATTTCTATGAGCACCACACTGAAGATCACTGATCTAGTTTCCACATTGAGGGGGTAATTGATCTAGCTAATTCAATGAGACCTAGGCCTCCCATTTATCTGCCCCCAGTCCCAGTTTCCTGACTCTGAGGAATTGAGAATCGAAAGAAAAAATGCCATCCACATAGTGGCTACAGATCATAGAATCATAGAAACAGAGTTGGAAGGGACCTCAATGGGCATCTGATCCAACCCCCTGCACAATGCAGGAAATTCACAAATACGTCCCCCTCCACACCTGCAGTGACTGCTGTTCCACACCCAGAAAATGACAAAAAAAACAAAAAAACCCACAACACCTCCAGGATCCCTGGCCAAACAGGCCTGGAGAACAAGTGCTTCCTGACCCCAAAGTGGCAATCAGCATTTCCCTGGGCATGTAAGAAAGGGCCACAAGAACTAAGCACTGAGGAAAACCCTTCCTGCCCTCCCTCTCATGATCTGCCTAAGTTCACAGAATCAGAATTGCTGTCAGATGGCAATTGGCCTCTCTCTGAAAACCTCCAAAGAAGGAGAGCCCACCACATCCTGAGGAAGCCTGTTCCACTGAGGAACTGCTCTGTCAGGAAGTTCTTCCTAATGTTTAGCTGAAAACTCTTCTGATTTAATTTCAGCCTGTTGGTTCTGATCCAACCTTCTGGGGCAACAGAAAACAACTCAGCACCATCCTCTATATGACAGCCCTTCAAATACTTGAAGATGGTTATCATATCACCTTTCAGTCATCTCCTCTCCAGGCTAAATATACCCAGCTCCTTCAACCTTTCCTCATAGGACTTCGTCTCCAGACCCCTCACCATCTTCGTTGCCCTCCTCTGGACACATTCCAGCTTGTCTATATCCTTCTTAAATTGTGGTGCCCAAAACTGGACACAATACTCTAGGTGAGGTCTAACCAGAGCAGAGTATTCTCGTCAGTTCTTCCCGTCGAAGGCCATGGTTTAGGATGGGAAAGAAGAATACTGCAGATCAATGACTGGCTATGTAGATGGTGTCATCAGGAAAGGTTTGGATTTTTGGATTATGGTTTACGCTTTCAAGATGAAGCTCTTCTATCGGGAGATGGTTTGCACCCCACGAGGGTAGGGAAAAATGTGTTTGGAAATAGCCTTGCAAACCTAATAAGGAGAGCTTTAAATTAAATCCTGTGGGGGAGCGAGACAAAAATGTAAAGCCCAGTATGATGCCAATAACTGGAGATAAGAACTCTAAAGTTTTGCAGGGAGTGGCACATATGCTGGATAACAACCCACTCATAAGTTCAGAAACAAAAACCTCAGGGTGCATAAAACATGGATTCCGATGTCTCTATTCTAATGTGCAGAGTATGGGAAACGAGCAGGAGGAACTTGATGTCCTAATACAGGAAGGGGACTATGACCTAATAGGCATTACTGAAACTTGGTGGGATGACACACAACTGGAATATTAAGATTGAGGGGTATAGCTTCAAAGTACGAAAAAGAGCAAGGACATAGTAGGCCCTTTGCGGGGACAGGAAAGCTCCATTCCTACTTTTCCTCAGTCTTCTCTTGCAAAGGAAATGGTGCTCAATATGGCAAAAACAGAACACATGATGAGGGAAGGGAGTTGCAGCCTAGGATTGGCATAAGGGTAGTACATAAACACCTAGTTTCTTTAAATGAAACTAAGTCCTTGGGGCCAGATGAGCTGCATCCAAGGGTACTAAAAGAACTCGCAGATGTAATTTCTGAGCCTCTGTCCATTCGTTTTGAGAATTCTTGGAGAACAGGTGAGGTGCCAGAAGACTGGAGGTGGGCAAATGTTGTACCCATCTTCAAGAAGGGGGGAAAGGAGAATCTAGGTAACTACCGACCCATCAGCTTGATGTCTTCACCTGGGAAAGTTTTAGAACAAATAATCAAACAGACAGCATTTAGAAAGGACGGCTGTAATTACTAAGAGCCAGCATGGGTTTCTCAAGAACAAGTCATGTCTGAATAACCTTATCTCTTTTTTTGAGAAAGTTACTACCTTGCTGAATCAGAGGAATGCTGTAGACATAGTTTATCTTGACTTCAGTAAGGCTTTTGATAAGGTTCCACATAATATTCTTGGGAAAATGTGGTTTGGATCCTATGACTGTTAGGTAGATATGTAACTAGTTGACAGATCACACCCAAAGAGTGCTTGTGAATGGTTCCTCCTCTTCTTGGAGAGCAGTGACAAATGGAGTGCCTCAAGGATCTGTCCTGGGACCTGTTTTGTTCAACATCAACATCTTTGGATGAAGGGATAGAGGGAATGCTTTTTAAATTTGCAGATGATACTAAATTGGGAGGGGTAACAAATAGGGTAGAAGACAGTCAGGACACAGGACGATGTTGACAAGCTGTAAAACTGGGCTAAAACAAATAAAATGAATTTCAATGGGGATAAATATAAAGTTCTTCATTTAGGTAGGAAAAATCAAATGCATAATTATAGGTTGGGAGAGACTTGTCTTGGCAGTAGTATGTGCAAAAAGGATCTAGGGGTCTTAGTAGACCATACACTGAACATGATTCAGCAATGTGATGCAGTTGCTAAAAAGGCAAATGCGGTTTTGGGCACAGGTATAGCCAAGTTGAAAAAATATGCCCGAAAAATACTTTACTGGTATTTTTTAAAGACAAATACACATTAGAGAATTCCCCAACAAAGTCAGTTATCCTAAACCCGAAAAAATTGTTTTTTTCAGGATTTTGGGATAGCTGCTAGTAAAATCTTCAGGCTCCCCCCCCCTGAAGGTTTCCCAGGCAATGGGAGGGGAGATGAGGCAGTAGCTTGAGATTGTCCTGCTGGGCTTCTGTGGATTGCCATAGTTTCTGTTGCACTTGCAAAAATGCAACCCCTTATTTAAGATTGCTCTGCTGGGCTTCACTGGGATTACAGTGGTCCTGCTGGGCATGCAAAAGTACCCCTCTTGCCTGACTATTCTGCTGGGTTTCTCTGGATTGTCCTTGGTTCTGCTGGGCTTGCAAAAGTGCCTCCCTTTGCTTAGATTTTTCTGCTGGGCTTATAAATTTAGGCCTTGATTCTGCCAAAAAAAATAAATCTGCTGGGATTCTCTGGTTTCACATTGGTTCTGTTGCACTTTGACTGCCACATTGGCTCTGATTCTGCTGGGCTTCTCTAGTTAGCAGTGTTCCCTCTAAGCTGAGTTAGTGTGAGCTGGCTCACAGTTTTTTAACCTCCAACTCACACATTTTTGTTTTAGCTCAGGAAGGATGGCTCCAGAGCAAACTAATTTATGCAGTATCCAAATTGCTCACTCACAATTTGAATGCCAGTAGCTCACAAAGTAGAATGTTTGCTCACAAGACTCCACAGCTTAGAGGAAGCATTGCTAGTTGTTGGGTATTTGCATGTTGAAAACACTCAATGTGTGCATGGGGTTAAATGTCTGTTCTGTTGTTACAGGAAATCACCTGTCTTTGTGTTAGCCAGTGTTAGCTCAAGTCTGTTAGCCCGCGAAAGCATCCCTGTTCTAAGAGTTTGATTGGGAGCGAAGTGTTAGTAACTTTGCATTTTATGAGCCCTCTTCCCGTCTTTGTTCGCCTTGAGGGAGAAGCACGTTGGAGGGCCATCTTTTTCCAGTTCTTCTAGTCTAGAGAGGATGTAGCTGAATTAGCTCTCTGTTATTTTCTCCCAAGTTACCCTTCCCTATGGTAGAATTGTAGTAAACTTTTATATTTTTAAACACACATGGACTCTGGGTCTGATTATTGAACTCTGGCATCACTAAGCTGTTTTTAACTCTGCTGAATTTCTTTAAAAACTCTTACACTAGTTAAACATTGATTCTGGTGGGCTTGCAAAATTGCCCCCCTTGCTTGAATTTGTTCTGCTGGGATTCTCTGGTTTGACATTAGTTCTGTCAGGCCTGCCACATCGGCTTGTGGTTGTGCTGGGATTGCTAGGTTCTGCATTGGTGCTATTGGGCTTATTGCCCATTCTTGCATGGGAGTCATCGACCAGTGGTTGCTGCAAGCATACCTCTTTGCTTTTGCCCAGGATAACACCCCCCCAAAAAAACAATGGAGGATGGATAGGGGCATCTTGTTTGGGGGTCCACAGATTGGACCCCTTAATCCAATCTTCTTGAAACTTGGGTGTTCTTCTGTGGACAGGCACCAGCAGGTGCAGAGCAATTTGGGTGCATCTAGCTTCAAAAACAGCCACCCAAGCTCCCTAGATAACTTCCCCATAGAGTGTAATGGAGCCAAATAGTATTGGATTCTCAAATACAACCTGGATCTGAAAACATACTGGTATTTGGATCCCAAAAAATCAGGAATACAGATATTTTCAGCCCCAATATACCTAAACCAGGAAAAAGCCCTAAAATAATTTTTTTTAATGCACACCCCTAATATTGGCACTCTAGGAACTTCTCCTAGTCTCTGTAGTAAAGACCATAGAACTAGCATGGAATGTCTACCAGAAGTAGCATCACATTCTCCCCAAAAACTGCCCTCCAAATCTCCTGGTGTTTGCCAAAGCAGAACCCAGTGAGACCTGATGAGTATCATGATACATGGATTCTAGAGAGTACTTCCAAATCTCCCTTGCTCCATTCAGACAAATATTCATAATCGTTTAAAGAAGGGAGAGCAGGGCATTGATGGGGACAACTGTTATGCCTGATGCACCACCTGGGTTAGGAATTCTCACTACAGTTGCTAGTGTGCTGCAACAATAGGGGGGGACCTCTTTGAAGGGGTCACTTTGATAGCTGATTCTAACTTTTGGGTAGCCAAAATTGGGCTTTTATTACAGAAGCTGCTCAAATGTATTTATTATAATATGTTTTACATTATTTAAATGGTCTGCAAGCCTTGCTAATAGCAAGCCAAAGAGTAAAAAAACCTCTGCCCTGTATGTCCAACACTGGTTATGTCTAATTGAATGCAAGTGTTGTGATTTATGGCATGACCCTCTTTAAATAAGTTCTTTATGCCGCTGAGTATGCAGGCTACCAGATAAATGGCCTGCAGCAGGCTGAATTTGAAGCAGTGATTCCACCCAAACTTTTTTCACTCTTAACTATTTAAGAGGGAAGATTAATTATTGCTGAATATTCAGAAGTTGCTGGTTTTATTTATTTGATAAGTTCATGGTAGCATGACCCATGTATGGATCATTCTGTGTCCAGGACCATTATTAGAGGGGCATTGTTCTTAGATATTCATGCCACCTACAAATTCAATAGGTTCTAAGCTAGCAGTAGCCTCCAGACTTTTCAGATCTAAAATACTCTTTTAATTTTTTGTTTGCATATCCATTTTTCTTCTATTCTCCCCTCACCTCTGTGTTTCTCCTCCTCTTACATTTAGACAAAGAACTGGTGGTGGTGGTGGTGGTGGTGATGCTTTACAGCCCCACCTTTAGTTGACTGTAACCCAGATTATTGCTTCTTTCTTACCAGATCCCTGATCAGACAATAGTCATGGGCAATTACTTGTGCAAAGCTTCAATGTTGTTGAAAAGAACAACTAGCCAGTCGCAATAGGAACCTAAAAAATAGCTGTGTAGATGAGATAAATATGCAAGCATGTGTCTACATCAGTTGTGCATACAGAAATCACTTTTCATATGCCAGTCTTTCTCTCTGGATGCAGTGTAGTATAGTGGTTAGAGCTAGGAATGGGCACAAACCAAATTATGAGCCTAAGTTCATCACAAACCAGGCCTGGTTTGTGGTTTCCGAACCTCGGTTTGTGCCATTCCGCCCTCACAAGCCCCCACAAACCAACCATAAGGGTTCATGTGGTTCGTGTTGGCACAGCAGTGGCATGACTCACAAGTGAACTGAGAAGGCATTTAAATGCCTTCCCAGTTGGAAGTAATTTCAGCAATCCCTTTCGGTCCCCCACACTTCCAAGGCGGGGGGTGGCAAAAAGGATTGCTGAAATGACTTGCATCCATTTCAATCAAACTGGTTTGTGAATCAGGGAGGTTCATCCCAATCTGCAAGACGGGCCTGCAAGACGGAGCTCTTCTGCCAGGCTTTTGAGTAGGAGCCACCGCCGCCACTACCACCACCGTGCAACTGCAGAGCAGTTCCGCCGTGTCAGGCTGACTGGCCAGCTGAAACATCGTGGCCCATGGCATTCCCCCCCCCTTTTTTTTTGACCCCACTGGGATATGCAATAAGGAGTAAGTATTGTAGTCATTTATGTACCCTGTGAGATGTGCATTTTTGCCTAAACTGTTTTAACTGTTGACTTTTACTGCACTTGTCCCTTAATTGTTTTAACTTTTTGTATTTTTACTGCACTTTTGTGCCTGTGTAAGCCACCCTGAGCCCGCGTGTGGGGACGGCGGGGTATAAATGGAAAAAAAGAAATAAAATAAATAAATAAATCTGCGGTTCATGGCACCTCACGAACCATGAACCAGGATGAACCTCAATTTTCTCGGTTCGTGCCCATCCCTAGTTAGAGCAATGGACTAGGATTTGAAAGATCCAGTTTTGAAGCCCCAATCTGCCGTGGAAGTTTGGTGGGTGATCTTGGGCCAGTTACACATTCTCAGCCTCGCCTACTTGATGGGGTGGCTGTAGTATGCATAAAACAGAAGAAAGGATAATGATATTGTAAGGTGCTTTAGGTGCCCAGTGGGAAGAAGAGTGGGGTATATATCTAAATAAGTAAATAAATCAAGGCATAAAACCAAAACCCAAAACTGGACTGAAGCTCATGCAAAATATTGGGCTTGAGGCTATGTAACTATTTTTGGATTACTGTTCAGTGCTTTAAGGCAATAGTTTGCAAGGAACCCATTTGTCATGGGTTGTCTAGTAAGGAATATCCACTAAGAAACTCATGCCCATTGCATGTGATTGTGAGGAGTGTTCTAGATCTAGCCAGGCCTGCTGAGGCTCACTGTTACATCACATGACTTTAAAATGAGACCTAGTACCCTTCATAGGAGACCCAATACATCATACTAGAAGACTGTTGATAGGATAATCATAGGGCTACCAGCCTCCAGGTAGTGCCTCGAGACCTCCCAGAATTACACCTGGTCTTGAGACAACAGAGATCAGTTCCTCTGGAGAAAACAGCTGCTTTGAAGGGTGGACTCTATGGCATTATTAATCTGGTGAGGATCTGTCTCTACCCAAACCCCACCCTCCCTAGGCTCCAACTCCAAATTCACAAGATATTTCCCAACCCAGAGCTGGCAACCTAGATAATAAACTTTTTCACCTGCCCATTGTTATTGATTTTATGCCCTTTCACTAGGGCTGCCAAGCCACCGCGGGGGATCGGCATGTCTTCACAGGATCCCTGCCGCGGGGGAAAGTGATACGTGTTGCACCGCCGTCGCCAGGATGTGATGCTACACGTCACTCTGGCAACGGGACTCCAAACATCCCCGTTGCCAGTGCGACGCGTAGCGTCACATCCTGGCGACGGCGGTGCAACGCGTATCGCTGTCCCTCGCGGCAGGGATCCTGTGAATACGTGCCGATCCCCCGCCGCGGCTTGGCAGCCCTACCTTTCACACATGCTGAATAATGCAGTTTCAATCCACTTCAGCGGCTGTTTGCAAGTGGGTTTTGCCATTCCACACAGCAAAACTCAGTTGCAAAGTGGATTGAAAGTGCATTATTTAGTGTGTGTGTGAAAGCAACAACTGTCACTGAGGGACCCCTAATATGCTTCTGAGTAATTCTAAATTTGCTAGAATATAATTTGAAAACTACTGCTCCCCGTGATGTTAGACATCTAAGAAATGCATTAGAACATGGCCCCCAACCCATCGCCTGGTGGCTTCAGTAGAATTCTT
The DNA here is from genome assembly GCF_001447785.1 of Gekko japonicus. Classification (NCBI taxonomy): domain Eukaryota; kingdom Metazoa; phylum Chordata; class Lepidosauria; order Squamata; family Gekkonidae; genus Gekko; species Gekko japonicus. The sequence continues at coordinate 161,116 of NW_015163607.1, forward strand.
AAGATCTCAGCAATGCATTCATTGATAGTTTCAGCCTGGCTGCTTCCTTAATTCTTTTCATTTAGGCAATCTTCTCCATCTGCAGCGTGGAAAAAAGCCACATGCATGAAATTAGAAGCACAACAAGGGGTTATAAATTCACCATATTTTAATGTTAGTTGAAGGCCAGGCTACTTCCCCCAAAGGTACTGTGGCAAAACAAACAATTAGACAAATAAGATCCATTCCAGATGTGGCATTTTTCCCTCAGTGACAATGGCTGGATAAAGAATAATTTTAAGACATCTCCTAAGGTAGGAGAAAATATTCCTCATAGGGTAAGGAAGGAAGTTATTTTGGGGTGCCATTGGAGAGAGGGGCTTCTTTCCCTCCTGTAATGTCTTTAATAGAGAGGCTCTGGTATCATTTATGGCTTGGTTTATTAGTGTGTTGAGAAAGGGAACCTGACAGGGAAGTGTGACTGTGTTTGTACGCATGCGTACACCTCATTTGTTCATGATTGGGACTGCCAGCTCTAGGTTGAGAAATATGTGGAGATGTTGGGGGTGGAGCCTGGGGAGAGTGGGGCTTAGGGAAGGGAAGGACCTCAGCAGGGTACAATTCCACAGCAGCTATTTTCTCCAGGAAAACTGATCTCTGTGGTCTGGAAATCTCTAGCAAAGTTGCCATTTTCTCCAGGGGAACTGATCTTGGACATCTGGAGATCAATTGTAATAGTGGGAGAACTCCATGTGCTCCAAGGAATACAGATTCTCCAAGAAATACAGCAATGTAGAGGGGGGGGGAAGCATCCTGAGTTTTCTCCGTCTCTTCCTTGGCCTTTAAGGTCTTTTAACAGAGAGATTCTCACGGGGGCGGGGAGAGATGGTTCAATTTTTGTTTCCATATTGACAAACTCCCAGGCCCCTTCAGCTTAGCGCGTCTCAAGGATGAGGAGCCGAAAGATTAAAGGCTCTGCTGTCTTAGGTGAGTTGTTAGCCGGTGTTTCTTTGCCTGCGTTTTGCCTCTGCCTTCATACACAAAATGTCAATAGATTGTTCTCCTTTGGTCCCTCTTAGGTGTCATACGTGGTGGGTAAAAAATGTTCTTGAATATCAGAATACCAAGTAACGGATTTTCTTTTGTAATAAAGAGAAGGGGGGGTGGGATTCCACAAGGGAGGCTCATCTGGCCATGGTAGTTTGCAAGTGAATGAGAGAAAAGTGGCCTAGAAGCTATTCATTAGGAATTCACTGGAAGCTCTCAAACAAGCCTGGCAGAAGCTGAAATTGAAGTGGTCTCTGACCTAATTTTCTTCTGCATGAAACATCTGCATCAAGGCACACTTTGATGTATTCCACTTGGCTCTGTCTACAGCATCGCATCACATGGCTTCAGCATTGCTTCGGCTCTAAAAGACATTCCCCAGCCTGTAGAAGGTAATGTGATGTTACTGTTACCCAAACTAATCACTCGATGCACTCCCAAAATAGAAACAATAGAGGTTCAGCCGCGTTACGTCTCTGCTGTGCTGCTGCTGTTGTTCCAGCTGCCTCGCCTCTCCATTTCAAGCCCACATCTCTGATATTCATCTCATGTAATTCATCAGCACAACAAGGTAGGGGGACGGCAATCATGCTGAGAAAAATATGTCAGAAGAGACAATGCTTTTGCATAAGTGCACCTCGCTACGTTTTTCCCCCCTCTCTCGAATCCATATCATCGTCATTTAGTTTAATATGTTAAATACAAAACAGACCAATGTTGGAAGAGATTATCATAAAAACCTCAAAAGGAAGTGCTTCAGTGTTTGATTTTGCTGCTTGTTCACTGCTGATTGACATCCAAAAGCTACCGGGGGGGGGGGGGCCCTTTTTTTGCTTTTTTGGGGGGGGCCTTTTTATAACAGGACAACTGAATGCAATGTCTCCTTAATATAAAGTACATTTTGAGACACTGTCTCAATCCCAAATGCTCTTGAACTAAGGATCAGGTAAATAATTGAAACAAAACACGGTTGAGGCTTTCTCTACTGGGCTCCGAGTGCCATCAAAAAGGTTTGATTAATGGCATGGTGCTGTTTGGAATCTTCTAGAGCAAGAGCCCCCGATTTCATAAGCCTGTGATCACTTCCAGAATTTTCGAGGAGAAAGGGTGGAAGCCACCTCAAAATGGCTGCCACAAGGGACAACCAGAAAATGGCTGCTATGGATGCTGGGGCCAATCATAAGATGATAGGAGGTTGTGAGCCAAACATCCTCCTACAAAGGCGACAACTGTTTCTGAATGGTAAACATAAAGTGATCCTTCCTGAGCTCTTTTGGAGCACTTCCTGATCCAGGATTGGCTTTCCTTTGGGGGAAAGGTGTTTTTGGGGGGAACCAAATGGGCACCAGGAAACCTATCAGTAAGTGCCATGACTCCCACAGGTGACATATTGGAGATCACTGCTCTAGAATAATCAGATTGTATTTCTATGAACTTAGGTTGAATCAGAAATATATCTGCAGTTCCTTGATCAGAAGATCAATAATGGTGGATCAACATTACCATGAGCTACATTTGCCTTCCATCAAGATATTCTTTTAAAATGTATAGCTGCAAGGAAGCACTGGATATAGATTTATGGTGTGGCCTCATGTAGAATACTCTGTATACTTCTGGTTGCTGTATCTCAAAAAAAGCTATTTCAGAGCTGGAGAAAGATCCAAGAAGGGCAACCAAGATGATTACAGGGTTGTAGCACCTTCCCTATGATGAAAGGCTGCATGGTCTAGGGCTTTTCAGTTTTGAAAAAAGACAACTGTGGGGAGCGAGAAACAAGATAAAAGTTTATTAAATGATGCATAAGGTAGAGAAGGTTAATAAAGAAAACATTTCATCTCTTCTCCACAATGCTAAAACTCATGGGCATGCACTAAAGTTGATGGGCAATACATTCAGAAGAGACAAGAAGAAATAGTAAGTAATTATATTGTGGAATTTAATGAAGAAGAAGAAGAGAAGAGATTGGATTTATACCCCGCCCTTCACTCAGAGTCTCAGAGCAGCTTACAAACTCCTTTCCCTTCCCCTCCCCACAACAGACACCCTGTGAGGTAGGTGGGGCTAAGAGAGCTCTTACCAGAACTGCTCTTTCCAGAACAGCTCTGACAGAACAATGGCTTGCCCAAGGTCATCCAGCAGCTGCAAGTGGAGGAGTGGGGAATCAAACCTGGTTCTCCCAGATTAGAGTCCACGCACTTAACCACTACACCAAACTGAGAAAAGAGGACCCACATCTTGATTGAGCACTCCTCTCCCCTGCTGGGGTTTGGGGGTGTCAGATGGACTCAGGGCTCTGAGCCACCCTGTCTCTGCTCATGCCAGGCAGAGGTTCTTAGTTAATGGGTTCCTTGTCTGAGGATCCACATTTTGATAGTGAACTGCTCTCCCCTGCTAGGGTTTGGGGGTGTTAGGTGGACTCAGGGCTCTGAGCCACCTCATCTATGTGGTCACACCAAGCAGAGGGGCTTAGCTACTGGGTTCCTTGCCTAAGGGCCCACATTTTATACCTTCCCATCCCTCCTGATTGTGAACCAACTCCTCTGTGCCATAAGGGTGAAAGTGGGTGCGAAGGGTGCTCATTGGGGGGGGAGATGTTCTCCACCCCCACATACCACAGGCCCCTGCCCCCAGGCACCAAACCCACTGTGCCAGCCCACTAAAGCCTGCTCCTAGCAGGGCATCACCAGAGGTCTTGGAGCCTCCTTCCCCTGATCCATTCCTGGGGCTCTCCACAAAGGACAAATAGTAGTTAACACTGCCCAAAGACCAGCAGTTGCTAACACTCTTTGGAGAAGTCTCTGACAGCAGTGATTCAGAGGGGCGGAAGCATTCTCCACTTTCACACAACTCCCTGTTGCTGCTCCTGCCTCCAGTTCCTCCCTCCATGGCCTCTCCCAGTCCAGTGTCAGAAAGCAACTGTCCCTCCTCCCACCTTCTCCAGTCCTGGGGCATCATTTCCAGCCAACACTTTGGAAACATTTCCACACCCTCCCCAGTTACCCCTGTGTGGCAGAGTTCCAGGTGTGCCACGCCCATGTTCAGAGAGGCACAAACCCCCAACACTTCTCCTCCTTTGTCCTCAGCAGGACAAAGGGTACACTCCGGCATGTTGCTACTGGGGGGGCGGGAAAGTGGCAGGCAGTGGGTGATAGAAGAGGCCCACTCCCTCTTAGCAGGGAAAAGTGGAGGGGGAGCGGGAGCAGGAGGCCCCTCTAAAAAAGGCTCCTCACACTCAGGGTGCTGTGGGAGGTACATCAAGGCAGGCCACCCTCCAAGAGGTCATTCCCATGGGGACGCCGACAGTGCCATCCAGAAGGGCTATGTGGGGGGCCCAGGAAGCAGTCACTTGCCTCATCAGCGAGATTATTGCTGTGGATGACCAACCCTTCTCCCTCATGGATGATGTAGCCTTTCACCAGCTGCTGCAACACCTGGCTCCCTAGTACTCCATCCCCATGTGGAGGATCATGAGCTGATGAGTCTTGCCTGCCATACACCACTCCACAGTGGTGATGGTCAAGGATGAGCTCTCCAGAGTGCAAGGCAGAACTGTAAACTTCACGGCAGACCTCTGAAGCAGCCAGCAGTGTGGCTACCTCTCCATCACCACCCACTGGTGGCAACCAGAGAACCTGTCAGTATGGACTATGGGGGATGGCCCAGGCCCCTAGAGGGAACAGTCCTGCCACCAGGCTACAAAATAGTTCTGCTCCATGTGCAGGGGGTGGATGCAGACCACATGGCGCAAAACATCTCTGCCTTGATACAGAGTAGCCTGTGGGAGTGGGTGGGCACTGACAACATTGTTTGTGGCTACATAGTCACAGATGCCAGCACCGACATGCTGGCAGCAGTAAAGGCTGTGTGCTTCAAGGGCATCATCTGCCTGGCATACACACTTCACCTGGTGGTGAAGGATGTTCTGGTGCTAGAGAGCACTTTCAGGGCCACCTGGGATGCTGCCACCCTTGAGATGCGAGCCTTGCTGGAGACCTGCCGGTACCTGGCTGCCCACTTCTTGTGCAGCATCAAGTCTGCCCATCTGCTGCACAAGAGGCAGGGAGAGGGGAATGAGCTTGGACACCTGAGAGATTGTAGAGGAGTGGTCAGCAGGGTGAGTTTCCCTGTGTGTTTGGTGTGTGTAGCTTGCAGGAGGTCCATTCTATAGACTGTTGAACCTGTGCCTAACATTTTTCCCAAAAGCCTTTTCTTGGCTTGACCTTAGTCCTGTTGCATTTGCAGTGCCACAGTGACACTGGTTCTGCCGGGCTTGCAAAAGTTCCCCCCACCTTCAGTTTCTACTGCAGAGATTCTCTGGGACTTTGATTCTGTTCTGCTGGGCCTCTATTGCCTCTGCTTTTTTGCTGCTTTTTTTCTTCCATTAGAAACAATGGAGGATAGGGCACCTCAGAACCCGTAAATCCACTCCTGACCAAACTTGGAGGGCAGGTAGAGAAGCATCATCCAGAGATATGCTGAGAGTTTAGTGTCTCTAGCTTGCACAGGAGCTGTTCTATACACTCCTGAACCTGCACCTGTTATTTCCCCAGAAAGCACTATCTTTGGGGGGCTATACCTCAGACCCCGTAAATCCAATAATCACCAAACTTGAGAGGCAGGTAGAGGAGAGTGAGCCAGAGATCACCTGCAAGTTTGGTGTCTCTAGCACATTGGTGGGTTATTCAACTGCATCACAAACCTCAGAAACCGAACCAGTTCATCTAGCATCTGTGCTCCAGCAGGGCATCTCTTATGTTCTTATAAGCATTGGATGTATTCATACAGAATGATAGCTATGCTCCAGTAGACCTAAACTGCTCCACACATGAACTGACAACATGCTCAAACATCTAGAATCTTTAAAAAATATGTAAGAATTCCTCAGCAGACAAATCAGTGTGAGAAGTTTCCAGGAATATAGGAAGTTTAGAAACCATTTGTCTATGGCCTAACCTCTGGTCAAGAATGCTTTTTAATTCACCCCAATGACTGTCTTGCAGGCTTACAATGCCTGACATATTCAAAGTCTTTTGCAACTTATAATGAGTCAGGCCCTTGGTCCATCTGCCTACTCTGGCATCCAGTTTCCAAGTCTATGGTCATTACCCAGTCTTACTTCCTGAATTACTTATATATATAAAAAAAACTGGAGAGGCCATGGATTGAATGTGAGGTCTTGTATCCCACAAAGTAAGTTATCTGACCTATGGTCCCTCCCAATCATTTTTCAGATACCCCATTGAATTTGCTCATTGATAAATATAATTCCCAGTGAACCTGAGGATGGACAACCTATTTAGCCCTCAAGATCTTGTGCTGCTCAGAAATTCTTCCTAAAACTCTTAGCCATTGTCTATACAATCATTATGAATTGTTTTAATACTAGTGTTGTCACCTCAGGAATTCTGGGAATGGTAACTCTTTCAGAAGGGATGGGAATTTCCAGTGCAGAATTTTCTGCAACATCACCAACTTATAGCTCCCAGGATTGTTTGCACAACACTTAACAACTGGTATAAAAACAATATAAAATTGCAGTGTAGATGGACCTTTAGGGCATCATCCTGAAGAGCACTGACTTGCTTAGCATACACTGCAAGCATCCTATTTCAAAAAATACTTTTCTAACCCGAAAGATCAAGGAAAATTAAGAAAGAAATCACAGTGGTTATTATTTTGATGCCTGTTTTAATATCCAGTAGTGATCTTATTACATGGAACAGAAATATATCCAATTATTTTAGTGTTCTTGGTTCATGCATTATCACTATAGTTTTGGGAACCAGAGCTAATATGAATGCAACTTCCCAAATCCTCTTTGAATTTTTGACAGTGTTTTGGGGACTGGCAACAAAAGGGGGTCCACACACCCTTGTTAGCTTCTGGCTGCTGTTGCAAGCAGAATACTGGACTAGGTGGCCTTTTCAAACTGCCTTTGTATTCCGTTACAGTAACTGATTGCTAATGGATTTTTTTCTGTCATTTCAGACAGACCCGTTTTAGTAACTGGCTGCTAGCAAAATTTATTTACCTGTAAATACAGACCCGCTTGTGTTGGGTTAGCAAAGTGTAGTTGAGCTGCTTCTAAAGGAAACTGCTTTCTTCCATTTTCTACCTCTTCATTGCGCTTCTGAATCGCTGTGGTGTGCTGTTTAAAAAGTCCAAAGCACTTTCTACAGTGCAGCTTTCCCCTGCCCTTTTTCGCTGTGCGATCTTCCTCGGACATTTTTTTGGAACGTTCTAAGTTTAGCGTTAGAGCACTAAACCTATATAGCATTGCTGTGGTCATTTTGACAAGCACAGATTCAGGAGGTTCAGGCGTGTATAGAGCGGATTTTGTGCAAGCTAGAGACACCAAACTTGGAAGGCATGTAGAGGAGCATCTGGGGGAGGGTCCCTGTGCGTTTGGTGTCTCTAACTTACATAGGATCCGTTGTATATAGGCACAGGTTGAGGAGGTTCAGGCGTGGATCCTGTGCAAGCTAGAGACATCAAAGTTGCTGGGGACCTCCCCTGGATACTCCTTTACCTGCCCTCCAAGTTGCTGCTTTGAAGTTTTATAAATATTTTGATTGAGTGCAGACAGTCTGTCTGGAAACGTATCTGCTCACGAACCGTCACCAACCTCCACAAACAGCTTGACATTTCATGCCAGTTGACCTGCCACGAACTTGAGTTTGCGAAGCCAGAACCAGACAAAATTCATCACAAACTTTAGTTTGTGAGCCGGTTCATACCCATCCCTGGGTATTTCCCAGTATAGTTAGTACGTTAAGGACATTTTAGGGGGTTCTCTGTCACATGAAACCTCACAAGTCCTCCTGAGTCTTCCCGCCTTTCCCAAGCTGCCTCTTCAAAGCATTTCAAGAGGAGAAAATGAACAGACTCCCCAAAGAATGGCTTATTATAGAGCATGATGATCATCAATAACAGTTTAGGCCACAAGCACTTTGAGGCACTATGCTTCCTCACTCTATTTCTGTAGCTTTCCACACAATAGCAGGCAACTCCCAAACAAACATGATTAATATACTAATCTGTTGTTATTATGTCTTGCTATTCATATTGTCTTGCTATTCATAATTTCCCTTTAGCTTTGGCTCACCCATAATTAATTCTTACTTCTGGTCAATCAATGCCTGTTGGGAATGTTGTACCAACATGGTTGGATAGAAACTGAAACAGGTTTGGACTTGAATCTGTGCATGTTGGGGTAAAGATAATTTTGAATTAAGAGTTAGTACGTTAAGGCCATTTTAGGGGGTTCTCTGTCACATGAAACCTCACAAGTCCTCCTGAGTCTTCCCACCTTTCCCAAGCTGCCTCTTCAAAGCATCTCAATAGGAGAAAATGAACAGACTCCCCAAAGAATGGCATATTATAGAGCATGATGATCATCGATAACATTTTAGGCCACAAGCACTTTGAGGCACTGTGCTTCCTCACTCTGTTTCTGCAGCTTTCCACACAATAGCAGGCAACTCCCAAACAAACATGATTAATATACTAATCTGTTGTTATTATGTCTTGCTATTCATATTGTCTTGCTATTCATAATTTCCCTTTAGCTTTGGCTCACCCATAATTAATTCTTACTTCTGGTCAATCAATGCCTGTTGGGAATGTTGTACCAACATGGTTGGATAGAAACTGAAACAGGTTTGGACTTGAATCTGTGCATGTTGGGGTAAAGATAATTTTGAATTAAGATGGGGAGAATCAAGAGTAATGGTATTGCTTGAGGGAGGCAGTGGTGTTGCTTTAAAATTTGCCCTACATGTGATATTCAGAGGTGCCTGTAATGACGCCCTGGAGACTCCGCCCCCTGTGATCTCTATAGGGTCCATTCTGGTGGGGAAAAACAACAATGGGAAGGGGATCATTTTCCCATGCACCATTTTTCTGTTCAAATAGCCACCCAGCTGCCTTCGCCTCATGGGTTTCAGATGTGCATTTGCTAAGGTAAGCACACATTTAGAACTCTACAGGGGAAGTAGTTGGGAGGGATGATTTAGAGCCAAAAAGCTGTTGGTGGGGAAAGGTCCAGGGCTATTTTTGGGCAGGAACTTTGGCTCACCCATAATTAATTCTTACTTCTGGTCAATCAATGCCTGTTGGGAATGTTGTACCAACATGGTTGGATAGAAACTGAAACAGGTTTGGACTTGAATCTGTGCATGTTGGGGTAAAGATAATTTTGAATTAAGATGGGGAGAATCAAGAGTAATGGTATTGCTTGAGGGAGGCAGTGGTGTTGCTTTAAAATTTGCCCTACATGTGATATTCAGAGGTGCCTGTAATGACGCCCTGGAGACTCCGCCCCCTGTGATCTCTATAGGGTCCATTCTGGTGGGGAAAAACAACAATGGGAAGGGGATCATTTTCCCATGCACCATTTTTCTGTTCAAATAGCCACCCAGCTGCCTTCGCCTCATGGGTTTCAGATGTGCATTTGCTAAGGTAAGCACACATCTAGAACTCTACAGGGAAAGCAGTTGGGGGGGGTGATTTAGAGCCAAAAAGCTATTGGTGGGGAAACGTTAAGCACCTTTGGTGTCACCTCGGGCACAGTGTTTTTCAGTAGAATGAGTGCACACATTTCACTGCTGGTGAACAAGTGCAGAGATATCAAGTGATGCATGGCCATGTGTGAATAAGGCCTTAGGTGATGAGATAAAAGAATGTGGGGAGAGAAGCATGAATTCTAGAGAAGCCTTGGATTTGTAGTGAGCATGGGCAATATTTGGGGAAGGAAAAGGGCAATCCCTGATTCTCCATACCCCATGGGGATGTGTATTTCTATTAGGTGGGGCCTGGAGATCTCCCAGAATTACAAGTGATAACCCAGACTACAGAGATCAGCTGCTTTGGAGGGTGCATTCTATAGTATTATACCCCTTCCATTCTTTGTAGTAGTGGTTCCTGCACTCCACATTGATTTTAGCAATATCCTTTAATAGAAGCTCCATCAAGGGTTGCTTCCACATAATTGCCTTCTTGTAGTGGTAGAACATCCCTTTCCCACAATCAGTTGAAAGTGGAGTTTAAAATGGTGGTTCCATAAGGCTTTTATTTAATACTAAGTTCCTTTAAAAACCTGGCAGTGCCTGTCCCCACAGTAAAAGTCTCACAGTGTGCTTATTCAAAAGTTCAACAGTGACCCCATTTCTCTCTGCAGTGCCCCTTTAAGTCACTCCTTGCCTCCTTCTTTTACGAAGCTTGGGCTAATTAGTAATTTATTGTTAATTTGATGGTTGCAGAATTCCTTGAACTGAGGTTGCACAATTACAATCATGGAGAAAATCAAGGAGCAATTGCTTTTGCTGCAAAGAGTTACCATATCAACCCTTTCCTCAGGGGCAGCAAGAACTAATTACAGGCCATTTCGAGGACACTGGATTCGTCCTGGTTAGTAGGAAACAATTCACCCCAAAAAGAGAAGTTACTTAAGGAAAGGAGGAACATTTAGTCTTGGAAAGCTTCAAAAGTGCTTTGCCAGCACACTTTAGACAGTCCAGTGCTGCAGTTTTTTAAAATTCAGCAAACCATGTCTGAGAGAACCGAAAACTGGAATGCAATGTTTTTGCAATGACACGTTCCAGAGGGTACTTAGTCTTTAAAGTGCCACAAGAATCCTTTTTGTTTTTGTTGGCAAAGACATTGCCCGGAGTCTCTGTAAAAACTGTACAAATGAGGTTCATTTTAGACTAAATGACTAGTCTAGAAGCAGCCTTACAACCTAGGGACTTCCTTGTTGATGCACTTATCCCTTCATTTTCCTACAGAGCACATGAAAAGTCTGAATCATGCTGAAAATAACCGTAGGAGGAACCTTTCCCGGAGAGCACGCTCAGCAAGACTAGGCTTTGAGCAACATTGAATTTTTCATCAGCTCAATGAATACTGAGAAAGATGACAAAAAAGAACATCTGAATAATAGGAGAGGGTGGGGGGGAGAGAACTGTGGATATGGTTCAAGAATTCAATCAGACCAGTAGATCTTAGAGAACTTGGCAGGAGAAGTTAATAAACCAGTCGTTTCTGTACCAAATGTGCCTTTTGACTGAGTCCTGGTGTGCATTCACTCATTCTCAGAAATTAATTCGATGCTTCTCTAACTTATGTCCCCACTGGTCAATAATTCCATTCAAAAGACAGACCTCCTTTTGGCATCCTTCAGAGACTACTGGCAACAGCATTCTCATCCTTATCACCCCTTGCAGAGTTTCTGTGGGGAGGGGCTACAGCTTAGTGGAAGAGCCTCTGCTTTGCATGCAGAAGGTCCAAGTTCAACCCCTGGCATCTCCATTTGAAAAAGAACCAAGCAGTAGGTGATGTGAAAGACCTCTGCCTGAGACCCTGGAGAACCACTGCCAGTCTGAGTAGCCAATCCTGACCTTGGTGGACCAGTGGTCTGATTCGGTACAAGGCAGATTCATTTGTGTTCATGTATGTGCTTTTTATACCCCATATAAAAAGGTAAAGGTAAAGGTTCCCTTTCTCGAAAGCCAGTCGAGTCCGACTCTAGGGTTGCGGTGCTCATCTCCGTTTCCAAGACGGAGAGCCAGCGCTGTCCGAAGACGTTTCCGTGGTCATGTGGCCGGCATGACTAAACACCGAGGCGCACGGAACGCTGTTACCTTCCCACCGAAGTGGTAGCTATTTATCTACTTGCAGTTTCTTGCTTTCGAACTGCTAGGTTGGCAGGAGCTGGAACTAGAGACAGGAGCTCGCTCCATCATGCGGCACACTCGGGTCTCGAACTGCTGAACTACTGACCTTCCACAGCCTGCAGTTCAGGCAGAAATTCAACAGGCAAAGCTTTTCCTAGTATGGAGATGCAGTTGTTAAAAGTTGTTGGTTTTCCTGCTTGGGCAATGCATCTGTTGAAAGCCTCAGAAAAGCCTCTCTGAGGAAAATAAAAGGTGGTGACCCTAATCGACAGCTTGCCTTTAGAGGAACTGAATGAGATTTGGCTAGTTCAGGCTGTTTTCTCTTCATGTGCTAGGGTTGCAGCTCCATGCCCTGAGAAGGCACCTTTACACTTGGGTGGTATCTCCTGACACTGTAGTACTGTGAAGGGCAGAGGTGCCACACAATTCAGCCTTCGGTGATAGGTGACAAAGAGCTTTTGGCAGGGGAGAAAAGATTTACAGCAAGCTTCAAATGCCAGCTCTCCAAAACAAAGGCAATATATTTTAATAGCATTTGATGTGTTTCTTTTTTTATATACCACGTAATAACCAGAGGTATAGATTGTCCTCCTGAGGAATGATCATGGGGTATGAAACACAGAGAAGGAGAAGAACTGTCCCCCTCCCTACACAGTACTCCTGATAAAGAGAAAAGTCACATCTGGTGGCATTTTTGCTTATTGTGCAAGTCTTAAAGACAGCTGGCAAATCCTGTCATGTGCAAAGCAAGCAACCATACATTCAAATAGGACTACGGTACCATAAAAACCTTCCCATGGTTTCTGAACCACCACATCTGCAATGTGAAAATCCATGAGCGAGATATGAATGCCAAGAAAGCCAGCTTACGGAGACAGAACCTAAATGTTGGCAGCGCTCCACTGAGTCGCTATCAGCCAAGGGTCCGGCCCTTTGTGCCCAGACGCAAAAGGTTGAACCGAAATCCATGCCCATTTGACTGCTTGAGTTCAAGCCACTGTTTTGCCTGCCTTGAGGAAGATAATTTGTCAGGCACCAGCTGCTCTTTCCTCATGGGCACACTTGTTATTATGTTACAGAGCGTGTGAAGAATGTTTAACGCCAGTGGAGTGAAAAAAATATATATATTAGAACTGCATTTGCACAAATAATCAGCTGCCTTCTCTCTCTCTCTCTCTCTCTCTCTCTCACACACACACACACACACACACACACACACCTCACAAACCCTGATAACTCTCACAATCATTGGAACAGTTGGCTAGAGAGCACTCTCTGGAAAAACTAGCAAAAGGAGATTGGTCTGAAAGGATTTTGAGACGTAAAATGGAAATGTGATCCTGCATCTTTTCTCTTCTCTCGTGTCCTCAAAAGTGTTGCTTGAGAGAATTTTGATGGGTAGGTTTCTAGAGCTACACCATGTCTAATTACAGGCAAGGTGGAATGAAAAGCTGTAGGCCTCTCTCTCTCTCTCTCTCTCTCTCCCCCCCCCCAGTTCAGGAGGAGTGGAAGGAGGGGGGGGGGGAATTGTGGTGTCCTACGAATAAGAAATGAACAGACTGACCTTTTCAGAGCTGCTGAAAGAGAAAACCAGATGTATTCCTCAAGAGTCACTATGACTGAAGGGTGATAAAGACTTGCATTGTGCACTCGAATAAAAGGAAAGCTAACCAGAAAACAGCCGCTGATAATAGTCAGGCCAGGCTGTGCTATTGTGCAACCCACAAATGTTCCGCCTTGGCCTAGACCACCATGGCTGGTCTATACAGCACAGACTAGATTGTAAAGAAACGCTCTCCTCTTTCCCCTCACCCCTGCCCTCTCCTAGAGAGGATTTCAAGAAAATACTAGCAATTATATGAGAATACATATAATGCCTCTGCCCAGTTTTAAAGAGATTCTCTGGGTTTCCCCTCCATTTGCTGCTTTCCTGAGAATCCTGAATCTTTAGCTGAACCAGGCTGTGGTATTTTGTGGACCATGTTAATCCACTAAAAGTCATTGTCTGTTGTACTGTATGTACCATCAAGCTAGTTTTAACGTTTTGGATAATGGGGAAGAAAAGGCCTCCATGTACAAAGGGAGAAATGCCCTATTTTAGGAGGAACCGTGTACAGTATCAATGAAAGATGTCTTTGAATGAAGAACATGAGGGATGGATAGACAGGACCACCCAACTCTTGACAAAGGGTACTTGTCAATACTAAATTTGCAGAGAATGGAGGAACCTAAGATAAGGTGGAGAAGGATGCTATCATAGGCTAACTTAGAGATGGTGAGCGCTGCCTTTGTTGTGTGTATAGCGAGCCATTTCATGAGACAGAAGGCACCTCCAAAGATCTATTACTGCTTTCTTTTCCTTCAGTGAATTGCATCATGTATGTAGTCAGCTCTAGCTGAGAATCCTCATCTCCCCTCTGCTTCTGGCTATCAATTGTCTTTGCTGCCGCTGAAGCCACCAGAAGGAGAGAAGCCTGAAGCCTCCATGTACAAAGGGAGAAATGCCCTGTTATCATCCCATCCATTATCATGCCCTGTGACCAAGTCCCCACTCTTTCT
>NW_015163607.1:175474-194534 GCF_001447785.1 Gekko japonicus
TGCCCTTCAATGGTTTGCCTCTTTTTCGTTTTCTTTAAATCCCTGTAGGGATATTTTTTATTTTGCATATACTACAAACTACAAAGAAATATAGGGGAGGGACTACAACTAGGGATAAAGAAAAGCAAACCACACTAGACTAAAATCCCAAGAGAGGGAGATCTTTTCACTGTTATTAAATATGTTAGTACCATTAGTTTTATTATCACAATATACTTGTTGAGTTCTTGCTTATAACAATTCGCTTCTTGTATGTTATTTTGTTAGTTGTTATGAGAGAAGTCTCTGATCATCTTCTTATTCTTTGCTTCAAAAGGCCATTTTCCAAGTCCTTCTGCCTTTACTTCGGCTTTCTGTCTCTAAAATCGTATACCACTCTGGCAGGTCCTGCACCCTTTTCTGCAGCAGAATCCTCTTCCGTTCCCAAGGTAGCAGAGTCACTCGACTTCGATTCTCCCTCTTTAGACTAATCATCTGTCTAACCCTAAACTTTAAACCCCTTCTCTCTTCGCTTCCCCCCCCCCTGGGGAAGGGAAGGGGAGGCTTTTGAATCTGCCTCCCCCCCTCTTTTGCTTCCCCTTCTGACATCACTTCGGGTGATGTCAGGAGGCGTTGCATATGCTAATAAGCTATTATGCTAATAGCCTAGTAGCTCATTAGCATAGCATATATTAATGAGCTCCTGCAGCTCTTTTTCTAGGAAAAGACCCCTGATGGGACCCATTAAGCTGCAAACACATGGCAGAAAATTACATTACACCAATTCCAGGTTGATAAATTTCTGAAGACTTAGATGTGGACACTGGGCAGGGTGGGGTTTGGGGAGGGAAGGGACCTTGGTGGAGTATGATACTATAGAGCCCACACTCCAAAGCACTTATCTCCAGGGGAAGTGATCTCCGTAGTCTGGACTGGAGATCAGCTGTAATTCTGGGAGATCTCCAGGCCCCACTTGGAGATTGGCAACCATACACCAAAGCCGTCTGACACGAAAAGGCAGATCCAAATTCTTGGAAAATCCATCAGTGCTAAAAGAAATCCTTTGTGCCACTAAGTCATCTTTCCCATGCTGTCCTGCTCTTCCTCTCAGCATGTTTACAAAGTCAGGCAGGTTGTGGCCTTGCTCTCAACGCTTGCTTCCAAAAAGCAGCAAAACAAACAGCAGCTCTGAAAGAGCTTCAAGCCCAGCAGGTGGGGGTGCCAGGACTCATCTGAGGCTCCTCCTGACCCCATTGGTTGAAGACGGCTGTTTAAGGGGATGGGAATACTTTGGAAAGGATATGTGGAGAAGTGACAATTGGACCCAACCTTGATAAACATTAGAAAGGAAGAGAGAGGCTTGGGAAGGACTGGAAGGACTCCCCACACACTCAACCCTATGCAGCCTATGCAAACAAAATGGGGCAGGATGCATACATAGGAATGCCAGCCTCCAGGTGGGACCAGGGGATCATCAGGAATTACAGCTCATCTCAACTACAGAGATCAGTTCCCCGGATGCTTTGGAGGGTGGACTGTATGGCATTGTACCCCACTGAGGTCCCTGTCCTCCCCAGGCTCCATCCCCAAATCCCCAGGAGTTTCCCAGCCTGCATCTGGCAGTCCTATCCTCCCATCCCCAGCCGGTGGCCGGGGGGACCTGGCAACCCTGCCACACACCATTTGAAATTACAGTATAGCAATCATTCCCCTCCTGAATTGTTTTTGTCCATGCAGGAATTCCAGGGGCAAAGGACTGCTATAGTGTTGCAACAGCACGGTTTCTCCAGCAATATGTGGATGCTACAGATGGATGGGTGAATGTTGAACACGCCATCTGAGCAGGGCAAAAGAGAATGGGATGGAAAACATTTGATTCTGGTTGGTTTGTCTTGTTTCGATAAGCTGTCCAGTGAGTGGAAGCCATAGCTGAAGGGAGGATGAGGAAAGGGCAGGAGGAGCCAAGGGGAGGGAAAGTTGAAATATCGTGAGCCAGCTCGAGCCATCAAGGGACATAAATGTAAATAAATAAACCTTGGACATGGTAGAACTTCTAAGCTGTTGTTAACCTGCTGCTCCATCAGAAACTGCAACACCATTTTAGACTCTCATCCACTGGAGTCGCTTATTTTTAGAATTGGCAAGATAAGCGTCTTTCCATCCATCTCCACGCAGAACTCTTTTCTGGCTCTGTGTTCATAGCACCATGGAAAGCTTTGCATATTTTTTAAGACATGTAATTAAGCTATGGAAATAAGAACACGGTAGCTAGGGGGTGCACAACTTGCAAGTGCAATCCTAAATGGAGTTATGCCCTTCTAAATCCCTGGGTTGAGGATTGCACTGTTGGTTGCTTAGTTTATGCGTTCAGTTGAATTAAGTGCTGGAGTTTTTCCACTTTGGCCTGAAGGTGAAGGATCACATTTTTATTGCTCCCTTATGTAAAACACGCCTTGTACATATTAAAATAGCACTTCAGGGAACCAGCTAGCTAAACTCTTCCCCCTGACATTTTAATTATCTCTGTCACAGCAGGAGGTACTTAAGCATGTTCTAGGATGCATTGTCAGTCCACATGGAATATGTTCTCTTGTTACCTTCTGTGTCATCCCATGACCAAGAGGACATTTCAGATAACCCTCAGGCCTCTCAAGGGCTACACATCGAAGCAGAATATTAAAAGGGGGCAGGCAAGTTGTCTATCCAGGAAGCCCGTGATCCACTTCTATTTTTCTTATTGAAGAAATTCATTGAGAGCCTTTGAGTAAGCACTCTTAACAGGCTATGGCATCTTCTCACATTCGACAATCCAAAATGGAAACCACATTGGGAGAAAATAAGAGCAACTATATGATCATGCAGATTAAAAATGGAGTACAAAGGTATGGACCTTATCAAAATGAAGGGAATGCATCTTTCACTATTTGGCTGATGGAACGCTAGTTGGGTGGGAGGAGCTATCCTACTAACTGATGTGATAATTCTCTATATGCGGAGGATTTCTGGAAGCATTCCAACTTCCAGCCTACAACACTCTGAAACCGTGGGAACTCTGTACTACATAATTTGTGCTGATGTAGTAGATCTATGGCATTAGATAATATGTCATGGCCACCTAGAATCATAGAATCATAGAGCTGGAAGGGACCTCCAGAATCATCTAGTCCAAACCCCTGCACAACACATGAAATTCACAACTACCCCCCTGCTCCATGCCCAGAAGATGACCAAAAAAACCCCCCCACCCTCCAGGATCCCCAGCCAAATTGGCCTGAAGAAAATTGCTTCCTGATACCCATGTGGTGATCAGCATTTCCTTGGGCGTGTAAGAAAGGGCCAGGAGAACTAAGCACTGATGCAACTCTTCCTGACCTCCCTCTCATGATTTGCCTAAGTTCACAGAATCAGCATTGCTCTCAGATGACCATCTAGCCCAGAGGTGTCAAACTCATTTGTTACAAGGGCCTGATCTGACATAATGTGATTTTGTTGGGCGGGGCCATGTGTGCCATAAAACGTGATGCCAGGTACCAGAGATAGAAACTGTATAAAAGACAGCAGCTGGTAAGCTCCGAGTTGGTGTATCCTCACTGCAAGGCCCCATGGGCTGGGAGGAGGGTGCAAAGGAAAACACACAGGCAGACCGGAGAGTCAGCAGCGCAGCGCTGGGCAAATGCTCCCATAATCCTATAGATGAGGTTGTTCTGCCATGCTGAAGCCACAATGGGGTGGCTCCGCCCACTTCCTCCCTTGCATCAGTTGCTCACAAGCCGCATAAGAGCCCTGGGTGGGCCAGATCCGGCCCCCGGGCCTTATGTTTGACACCCCTGTTTAAAAACCTCCAAAGAAGGAGAGCCCACCACCTCCCGAGTAAGACTGTTCCACTGAGGAATCCCTCTAACGGTCAGGAAGTTCTTCCTAGTCTGACCTTCTGGGGAAACAGGAAACAACTCCACACCATCCTCTATATGACAGCAGCAGCCGAGGAGGAGGAGGGGGAGAAGGTTGGATTTAGACCCCACCCTTCACTACCCGAAGGAGTCTCAGAGTGGCTTACAATCTCCTTCCCTTACTTGTCCCACAATAGACACCCTGTGAGGTAGGTGGCGCTGAGAGAGCTCTCCAGAGAACTGCCCCTGAGAGACTGTTTTATGATGTTACCCGCCTGTCAGGGTTCCCAGTCAAGACACTCAACAATGTTCCTTCAGAAGTTTCAGTTTATTGAGAGCAAGTACTTAAGACACCATAAACGCCTGTGTCAGGAATGGTGGGATAGTGAAAGGAACCTTAGATATACCCCCTTCATACGTGCCCCCTGATGACTAAAGGCCAATAAGCAAGCACCTGGAAACGCGGGCTAGAAACAATAGTTACATTCTCAGCGGGAAACTAGGAGAAGTACAGTGCACAGCTTCAAGGACACCAAGGAGATAACTTGGGAAGACTGATGGAGACAGGGAGGGGGAGTGAGAGACATGAACAGCAACCCTAGGGTTGCCAAGTGAATTTCACTCACCGGCGGGGGGGGCTCACCCCGCGCCGCGGGGCGGCACGTCCCTTGTCGTGCGTGCATGCCGCCAGCACATCACCGGAAGTGATGCGCGACGTCGATCACGTTGAGGGCGTGGCCCCTATCGTCGGAGGGGAAACCATAGAGTTTTCCCTCTGATGATCGGGGCCATGCCCCCAACGTGATCGATGTGGTTGCGTCACCTCTGGTGACGCAGCCACGCTGCGCTTCGGGGGGCGGAGTTCCTCCACGATGGCGGAAATCGGGCCTTCAAAGCGGGGGTTTACCTGCCCCCCGCCCCCACTTGGCAGCTCTAAGCAACCAACACATTCCAATCCATGGCAGCATTAGCTGACACCACCCTGAGCCTGCTCACAGGATAGGCAGGCTATAAATACAAATAATAAATACTAATAAAATAAATAAATAAACAGCTCTGAAAGAACTTATGACTGATGCAAAGATTCACCATCTGAAGATCGTTATCGTATCACTTCTCAGTCGTCTCCTCTCCAGATTATACATACCTGGTGATAGACATCATGTAAACAAAATACTGGATGGTTCCTTCCATTCCACTAGGTGCAGAACCTTTTCCTGGCAGAAGAGGATCTGCCTCTAGGGTTGCCAGCTCTGGGGTAGGAAATACCTGGATTGTGGGGGGGGGGGTGGAACCTGGGCAGGGCAGCATTTGGGGAGGGGAGGAACCTCAGTGTGGTATAATGCCATAGAGTCCACCCTCCAAAGCAGCCATTTTCTCCAGGCAAACTGAGCTCTGTCATAGATTAGTTCTAATACTGGGAGATCTCCAGGCCCCATCTGGAGGTTGGCAGCCCTATCTGCCTCTGAGAGAAGTCTCCTTGTGCTGGAAGAAGTTTCTGCATTTAGCTGAGTGGAACTGCACTTCGCTGAGTTAGAAATAGACAAATGCTTTTTAAAAAATCACCCCGAACAACCCACCTCCATCCTTCTAGTTGCTTAATTCCCAGGCCCCTCCCCCCATCATTCCACAGAATGTGCAAAACAGAAATGTTCAGGGGGACACTTTGGTACAGTGACCATAACCACAAAAGCTGGAATGACATGTCTTTAGGCTTTAAAGATGGCACAAACCTCCTGCCCTGAAAAGATCTAACAGTCTTGTTGGTCAGACATGGCTCTCTGTCTCTTGGAGCGCTCCAAAGAGAGGCACTGTCTCACTGGAGTGGGACTGCCAAGTCTCCTGCCAGCTGCTGCTGCGTGCTGCCATTCAGAGCGGCAGTGGGAGAAAAATTTAAAAAAGGCCGCCCACCTCTGTGCCAGTATGGCACTAGGGTACAACCTGAGATTGCCCACCTCCAGGTGGTGACTGGAAATCTCCTGCTATTACAGCTGAGCTGCAGGCAACAGAGATCAGGTCACCCGGAGAAATGGCAGCTTTGGAAGGTAGACTCTATGGCATTACACCCCATTGGAGTCCCTCCCCTCCCCCAAATCCCGCCCTCCTCAAGCTCCACCCCTGGAATCTCCAGGTATTTCCTGACTTGGAGCTGGCAACCCTAGACTACAACCTGGAAGTGACAATGAGCAGCTCCAGGAATTGCCAGAAACTCTATGGGTTTACCTGCAAATGATGTAGTGACTTCATTAACATTTGAATTGTTGCTATGTGTTTTATGATTGATTTTAATTGTGTTTATATATGTGTTTTATGTAAGCCGCCCTGAGCCTGCTTTGGCAGGGAGGGTGCGGTATAAATTGAAATAAAGAAATAGATAGATAAATAAATCACATGTCCCACCCATGTTCCCAGCCCCCAACTCTCCTGCTGGTTGCTAGGCCCAGCCTAGCCACCCTACCCTGTAGCTGTTGTTCACCTTGCAGAACTTTGATACACATTTACAATTTTCTATTAAAAATGTGACAGGAATAAGTTTTTAAGAGGCTTCATCCAACAGTCAGAGAAACACAGAAGTTAATGCCATTTCTTTTCTTGATTCCATTGGGAACTGGATTAGGCCCTCAGAGACACCATTAGTCTCCTAACACTGGTGGGCGAAGAAGGCCCCTTCTGAACTCATTAGTAATAATGGAGGAAGAGTCCTTGGAAGAGAGACATTAAAGGATGGTCCTCTCAAGAGCGCTGTAATTGATGCTGAGGGACCTTGACCATCATTTTGTCATTATTTTCTTCAATGGCTTTTTAGTTAAGATGTGAAGTTTTAGCAGTCAAGTGTAATATGGAAGTTTCCATCAGAGGAATGTTCAGAAGTTGGTCGGAGGAAGCAATATTTGATCTTTAAGTGCACACAGAAATGATCAATAATTTCATTAGAAAGAAGCAAAAAGCAAGCAAGACAGAGCTTTGAGGGAAATGTCCTTTAGTTTCTTTATAACTTTTTTTTTGTTACTTCCACATACAAATGCAGGGGGGGGGAATGGTTAAGCCATTTATTTTTTGAACCATTATGCTACCAAGAACTTAAAAACAAAATTGAAAATTTCAGCTAAAACATACATATTCTTTGTCATCATCAACAGATATTTGCAAGCTAATGCAACTATTGTTTTTTTAATCATTTCCTCCAAAGTGCTCAGGGCAACATCAGATGGTATTATCCCATTTTATTCTCACAGCAACCCTGCAAGGAAGCAGGGAAACTAGGAGAAGACAGTGCACAGCTTCAAGGACACCAAGGAGATAAC
Organism: Gekko japonicus; assembly: GCF_001447785.1. Classification (NCBI taxonomy): domain Eukaryota; kingdom Metazoa; phylum Chordata; class Lepidosauria; order Squamata; family Gekkonidae; genus Gekko; species Gekko japonicus. The sequence goes on from NW_015163607.1 coordinate 182,649, forward strand.
CCCGCGGGGCGGTTCAGTAACTGCAGTGGGTACAGCCAGCCAGAGCATTAGCTAGCCCCATAATGCTCACTGCACCAACTTCATTGGCTTCCAGGTCGTTTCTGAGATGAATTCAAAGTGCTGGTGGTGACCTTTAAAGCTCTAAGTGGTTTATGGCCTGAATGTTTCAATTAAGGGGGACCCGTAGCTCAGTGATGGAACACATGTTCTGCATGTGGGAGGTTCCACATTCGGTTCCTGAGATACCATTAAAGTACTAGTGAATGTGCCAGTTTCAGCTGGGGACTGGAATTACAACTGATCTCCAGATTACAGAAATCAGTTCCTTTGGAGAAAATAAGTACTTTGGAGGGTGGAGTCTATGGGATTATAGCCTGCTGAGGTCCTTCCCTTCCCCAAATCTCACACTCCTCAGACTTCACTCCCCCCAAATCTCCAGGAATTTTCCAATCTGGAGTTGGCATCTCAAGGTAGCAATACTGAGATAGGTCATTGTCAGAAAACTGGGAGAACTGCCGCAAATCAGAATAGACGAGGCTGATGCTGCTGGACCCAGGGTCTGATTCACCTCAAGGCAGCTTCATACTTCATATTAAGATCCACCTCCCGGATCTCTGAGCCACCACCTACAGGAGTAAGGTTGCCAGCTGGCGGGAGGTGAGGTAGGGGAAGGGACATGTCAATACACAGTGTTCCGACACCGCAATATCACCTCTGGTGCAACCCCAGAAGTAACAGGCACAATGGTCTAGGATGGAGCAGCCCTAGGGTATGGCGCCAATACAATGGCATCACTTCCAAGGTTGCACCTAAAGTGATATTGTGGTGGCAGAATCCTGCATCTTCCTTTCCCATTTTCTCCCTGCGACCCAGCAGCCAGCAGGAGGTCTCGCACCACAGCAGGAGACCTGGTAGCCCTATTCGGAGGTGAGGCAAGTGGCAGCCACGGACAGGGCATTTTCAATGGTAGGACCTTGTTTTTTGAATGTGGCATGACCGCCCTGTTGAAGGTTACCTGGCACTGACCACCAGGATTTTTTGTTCCTGGGGGAACACGCCAGAACAGAGTTCCGGAACAGAGATGAGCACCGCAACCCTAGAGTCGGACTCAACTGGCTTTCGAGCAAGGGAACCTTTACCTTTTACTTTGTTTTTAATGGCTTGTTTAGTTTTGTTATATTGACAATGATGATTTTATAATGTATTTACTCGTAGGCTACCTTGAGCAGGACTCTGAAAAAGCTTCTTTTAAATACCCTAAATAAATAAATATATTGACCACAGACTCTAATCTGGGAGAACCGGGTTTGATTCCCCACTCTTTCACTTGCAGCTGCTGGATGACCTTGAGTAAGCCATAGTTCTGTCAGAGCTGTCCTTGAAAGAGCAGTTTTCTCAGAGCTTTCTCAGCCCCACCTACCTCACAGGGTGTCTGTTGTGGGGAGGGGAAGGGAAAGGAGTTTGTAAGCCGCTCTGAGACGCCGAGTGAAGGTTGGGGTATAAATCCAATCTCTTCTTCTTCTTCTTCTTTCTTCTTGGCTCAGATCATTCAGGCTGCCATCCTCCAAGTGGTGGCTGGAGATCTCCTGCTATGACAACTGATCTCCAGGCAACAGAGATCAGTTTACCTGGAGAAAATGGCCGCCTTGGAAAGTGCACTCTATGGCATTATACACAACTGAAGTCCATCCCCTCCCCAAATCCTGCCCTCCTCGGGTTCCACCCCCAAATTCTCCAGGTGTTTCCCAACCTGACACTGGCAACCCTACTGATCATTAGGGCAGGCCCTGCTTTCCATCCTACTACCATGTGAAGCGAAGATTTATGATACAGGGCCTTCTTAGTGGGGCCCCCAGGGACTGGCCTTCCTTGCCTTGGGGGATCTGTATGTGTCTCCTTCTCTGCCCATTTTAAGGTGTCAAGTCAAGACATGGTTATTTCAGCATACCTTTTTTCTACTATAGCAATGTAATTATTTGCTGCATTTATGCAGTTTTTGTTATTTTATTTATTTTAAATATTACTTGTTGGTTTTAACAGTGGTTCTTCTTGTTGTTTATCATTTATTACTACCACCTTGAGAAATCCCCACTTGGTGATGGAAATGCAGATCAGAAATGTTTTTAAGTAATAAAACCGAGCTAACTCGACCACTGAGCAGAGGTTGGAACCCAAGGGTTCAGGCAGAATGCGTCCATGGGGAGTAGGCTGTTTGTATGACTGCCATACCACATGTCTCCAGGCAGACGTGTGGACCCGGCAACAGGACAAACTACCTCCCAGAGCCAGGACCATTTTCTTGCAGCAAAAGCAAGGGAATGCTGAAGCCCCTCCTGCTACCATACTGCTTTGTCGTCGTCCACCCCCCCCCCATACACACACACTCTATGTTTAAGGCAAGTGCCAGGTCACATATTAAACATTTGCTGGGTTGGGGTTTCCCCCAACCCAACACACATTTAACATATCATCTGATCAGGCCACAACCTTTCCCCATTTTACAGCACCACACCACCTCTCCTTTAGGGTTGCCAAACTCCAGGTGGGACCTGGAGATCTCCTGAAATTATATGAGCTCTCCAGGCTACAGAGATCAGTCCCCCAAATCTTCAGTCTCAAATCTCAAGCAATTTCCTTGTGCACATGGCTTCATGGTCTTCTTAGCCTCTGCTGGGCTGGGATAATTATGAACAGATGCCTTTCATCACAGAAGGGAAACAGGCCACAGGAGACCTGAAATTGGCTCAGAGGGCTGAGTGAGGTTCCCCAGCTCTTTGCCCACGTCTGCCTGCCTCCAGACCCTTCCTTATTGTTAGTCCCTTTCAGTCTCTCACTGTCTCCTCCTTGCTCAAATGGAAATGCTACAATTGTCAAACCACCTTTCAGCATATTTCATTTCTATTTCCTCCCTGTTTACAGCTCCTTGCAAAGAGTGACATTGAAATATTTTATTTGCCTCTTATTCTCTCCTCCATCTCTCATGTGTGTTAGCGGCTGCTTTTTTTTCATGAGTATGATCAGGGCTGGTACTCTGGGCTCCCTCCCCCGCCTTTTTTCCATTTTTTTAGGAGTAAAAAGGATGATTAAAGCATATGTCTTTTTTCCCCCTTAGTAAAAATTGCATGCCTTTTGCATTTTCTAAATATGTCCCTGAATCAAATATCGCCTTCAATAATCTGATTGGTAGGGGGAAAAGAAGAGAAAAAGCATTACACACAGAGTGCATTTTGATCATTCATAATTCCTTAAATGTGCAAAGCCGTCGCCTAGGTTTAGGAATGTAATTTGTGCCTCTAACATTATTGAGGATGCATGTATGCACTTAAAATAAATCATCACTCTTGGCTTCAAGCTCACCGTCTTGGTTTTGCCTCAGTCTCATCTGGATTTTTTTTTTTAGGGTTTTGTTCTTTCTGCAGCACAATGCCACTTGTTCAAGTGTGCCTCTTTTGGATCTGAATACCAAGTTGCATGATGAAGTAATTGCAGCCACCTATTCATCCAAAAAAGCTAACATCCCCCCCCCTTTCCAGCAGATTCACAGGCATGCTGCTTCCATTTCATCTCCAAGGAGAGCCTCACAATTCTATCTGAAGTTCCACAGATGAGCTAAAGAGAGATCTATAAGTAAGGACAGGCCTACCTCTCAAGGCATGTGTGAAGGAAGGATCATCTTCTAGGAGTGGTTATAGACTGGTAATCCCTTGTGTGGCACCTGCGAGTTTCATAGTGCCTGTCAGTGTGTTTCCTGATGCCCACATGTTTCTTCAAGAAAGCACAAAACGATCAGTCAGTTATGTTTTCCTTTGCATTAGTGGAGCAGGAGGGGCTTCAAAGGACTCCAGGAAGTATCATTTTCAGGTCTTCAGGGGGCACCTGTTCAGAAATAGTTGCTTTCATCATCGGTAGATGTTTATCTTGGAACCTTCCGCCATTTTGAGATTGCCTCCCGTTACAGCCCTGCATTGGCTAATGCTGCAAAATTCAGGGGGAAGTGTTTGGTGATAGAATTTCAGGAGGAAATGACATCACTTCTGGGAGTTGCTCTAGGAATTTCCCTTACTCTTTATGGTGAAGACCACAGAGACTAGGGGAAATCCCTAGAGTATCACCTTCTTATTTTCCCACCATTTTTATTCCACTTCCCAAATTATCAAAGGCAGAGGACTGGAGGAGGGGACATGTTCAGCCTGACATGTCCTGAAGAAGATGACTCCTAGATATGTATCTGGCCTCGTTAATCTGTCCCTTCACTTCTCGTCAGTACTGTAAATTTAGGAATCTGTAAATAAGTAGGGAGCAGATATGGCTGTTTGGCTGGCTACAGATGCTGGATTGTGGGATATATTCTGGATGCTAGAGAGAAGCATCTAGGAAAAATATACCTTTATTTTACAGCATTTATAATTCCCGTTTCTAAAGACAACCCAAGGTGGATGTGGCACCTAGTTGGTTTCCACCATAAAGTAGTGTTTAAATGCCAGTCCAGGTTAACTATGATAGTGGTATAGACTATAGCCATGGTAGAATATTTCAGTGGCCACACCGCTCAGTGTTTCTACCACAGCACTGCTACCACTAAGAACATGAAATACTAGTGAAAATAGAATACACATTCTGGGTAGTTGTGCACATGGCAATGAACTTTTCAAAGTCACATGGAGTGTTGGGGTGAGGAAGGGCTTCCTTACAGCCTGCACTTCTTGTGGGGATATGTATGTTTACATCAGCTCTTAAAGCTGATACACATGCAACATTTGCCTTGGGGATTCACTGCAAACAGTCTCTCTCTTTGAGGACTCAACCCTGACCTGTTCAGAGTAGACAGAACACATGGACTGCTGCTATTACACGATGGCTCTCCAGATCCCAGTGTTCCTGCTTCCATCCATAATCTTGTTATTGGCAGAGGTGCAGAGACTTGTGTGTGGTACTTAGACCATGTGGTAAGAAACCAGATGGTCAGGACAGGGATCGTCATACAATCAAGACCATAGTGTAGCACAGTGATCCCGGTGTGATGCTCATAGTTGTGACGTGTTCAACAAAGCTTCCCTTTCCTAAAGCAAAGCACCAGTCTTGGCTTTACGCTGTTTCACTGGAGAAGGAGATGCTCTGGAAGAGATCAGGAGGGGTTATCTTTCTATCTGTAGGAGGATAGGAGGACTCGTAGGAGGATGCTCGGTTTGCGACCTCCCAGCATTTTGTGATTTGTTCCAGCCTTGCTGGCTTGACCGGCCCCAGCACTGTCCTCATAGGCAGGGCCCACGGATAGGCCATCTCCTTGCTCCTCTAATGTTTAGGGGCATCAGCTACTGTCTATTGCTTGTATATTTTTTGGCAGTTGAAATTATGACATTATATGAAAGTTGTCATATTGCACAAATCCAAGTTGACCATAGCCACCTATAGCTTCCTAATTTCTCTCAGACTTCAGGTTACCAACCTCAAGGTGGGGTCCCAAGTTCTCGTGGAATTACAGCTACAGAAATGAGCTCCCCTGAAGGAAATGGCAGCTTTGGAGGGTGGAGTCTACGATATCACATCCCCGCTGAACTCCCTTCCCTCCTCAAACCCTCCCCTTCCCAGGGACCACCCTCAAATCTCCAAGGATTTCCCAAGCTGGGGTTGGCAACCCAATGGGACCCTCTCCGTTGTTTGTCTTCCACATTCCCAGATTCTGTCTGAGGGACAAGGGCTTGTGCCATTTTTTTAAAGGGGGTGGGTGGGAGTTTTTCACCAGCTGCGCTTGAAAAATCATCAGCCCCAACTTGCTGTAGTAGATTGCAAGAGTAGGGCTGGGATTCCGACTAGTGCTCTGCCAATGCAAAGGTTCACTGCTTGGCTTGCCCCAGCATAAAATGAAAATGTTCTAACAACCGCATCTGTAAAAGCCTTGCCAAAACAGTTTAGTGTTTCAGAAGCTGAGTACTGGATGAGGATAAGGTCTCACTGCAAGCTCTGGGAGCTGGGAAAGTTTATGAAGCAGAAAGTATGGGATGAGGAAGCGATTGGGCTGGCAATAGTTTACTGGCCTTGCAATTCTGTCTTCCTTTAAAAAAGAAAAGAAAAAGAAATGCTGATCATGGTGGACTTCTCCCGTGGAAGTGGAGTCCAGACTCATTTGAAGCAGTAGCATGAAATTGGCTGCAGTAAAATTATGCATTAAATGTGCATTATGCTTAATAATACTATGTTGCACTTCTTGTGTTTACTCGCTGCCTATTGAGGCCAATCCCATTTTCTAAAGTTCTCCAATTGGGTCCCTATCAGGTTTCTAGCCAGAAGGTTACATTTCATTTGCTGTGAGTTGAATGTCTCCATTATTTTGCTAAGGCATTTCTACTTGATAGTCATCACTGCAACTTTTGGTAAATGCTGCTGCCCACTCATCCCCTCGTAAGGTCGCTGTCGTCCCCCTCCCCAATTCCCATTCTTGTAGGTGGTGCATTTCACACACGAACTGCCAACCACAGGGGTGATAGTTGGCAACTCAAGGTTCCTTTAAAACAAGGAGCAGGAGGCATCTATTTCAGAACACACATTGGAGGTAATTTGATGTTGCTTTACTGAAGGTGTTTAAATGACCTTTGGGAAATAATGGGTTTTGGATCTGAAACTGGGAGACTAAGTGGAGAGGTAGGAATATGTGTTTAGTTCAGTATGTGGTCAGGCCTGTACCAAACTGGGAGCTGGATTGTTTTAATCAGAGGCAATGATAGGTGTTTTCAGGCTAGAAAAACACACATTATTTTCCATCATTTTTCCAGCACTGAGTTTCGTGTGGGTATAATACAGGCACAGAACCATGTTTATGATAAGAACAGCGTCTCTCTCTTACTCTCTCAGCTAGTTCATCATTTGGAAAAATACCAGCTTGCTTGTTTTGTGCTTCTCTTGCACACAGCTATTAGGAGACTGTTTGGGGGGGAAATTCTGCATGCCTTCTGCCAATCGCAAAGCATTCATCGTTGTATAACAGGCTGGCTTTTCGAGTGCGACTAGCCGGGTTACCATTAGAGGGGAAAAGGCAATTTGGTGCCTTGGTTCCAGCTCCTGCCAACCTAGCAGTTCGAAAGCAAGAAATTGCAAGTAGATAAATAGGGACCACTTCGGTGGGAAGGTAACAGCGTTCCGTGTGCCTTGGTGTTTAGTCATGCCGGCCACATGACCACGGAAACGTCTTCGGACAGCGCTGGCTCTTCGGCTTTGAAACGGAGATGAGCACTGCAACCCTAGAGTCGGATTCGACTGGCTTTCGAGCAAGGGAGCCTTTACCTTTACCTTTATGCATGGGTGTTTCCCCTCACTTTCACCATCCATGCCCTTCAGGTTTTCTTTGTTGTTCTGCTTTGGTTTTCCTCCCTTCAGTGCTTAGTTCACTTTCCAGTCGCTGTTTCCCCAGGTTTTCTGAGAGTGCTTTTGTGCCCATTTTCCCCTTGTTTCGCTTCCAAGCCAAAGGTAACTCAAAAGCATACAGATTCCTTTGGATATTCCCCCTGCCCCTGAAAGGTCACTCCCCCACCCACATCAAGGTCATTCCACCCACTCTGCACCTTCTGCCATTCTCCCCCCTTTATTGGTGTACAGGCTCCATTTCCCCCTCGTTTAAAAAAAAAATTTTTTTTTAAAGGCATGAGTCTAGTGATATGAGACTATTGTTAGTCTTGGATCGCTGAATAAAAAAAAATAAAAATGACCCAAGAGGAGTTTAAAAGGAGCTGTGCAAGGTTTAGTTCCCTGCTGGTATTGACTTGAAAGGGGAATCGGAAAGGAGGCAAACGGCAGCGTCCCCAGGATTTCAGTGCTGCATGCAAACAAAATTAAGGGGGGGGGCCTCGTCAGCACAAAATGAAGTTGACTTGAGAGTTAAAGAAGGAGAGACACTGGGATGGGAAGCCTAAAACTTTGAAAACATTTTTCCCTTTAATGCTTTAGTGAACAAAGTTTTTTTGGGGGGGACCCTTTTGGCAGCCACCAGAAGCCTAAAAGGGCAGCTAAACCACATGGATCTTCTGCAAACTGCCAAACTTAAGAATCACTTGGGATCAATCTATTTGGAGGATAAAGTGCAATCAGCACAGGACAGGCTTTAAAAAACTACCAATATCACGACCAGTGTGCAGGATCAAATCAGAGAATCACAAAGAGAAAATCATGTAAATTTGCAAGGAAGGGCAGGAAATTAGTGTTACTATGCAGCTGCATTAGGGCATCAGTGAAAATACCCCCCCTTTTTTTCAATTTAGTGGCACAAGACTAAAAAAGCTCTCCAGAGCTTCTGCCAGAGAACTCCTCCCCCTTACAAATTGCAGCCATGGGCAAAGCATGGTGGAGTTGTAGCTGACTTTGCACAGGAGCCTGAGCACACACACACACATGTTGCCAATGATCACAGCTTGCAATGCTATTGTCAGTGGGTTCTACTGTGCATGCTGTAAACTCAACAGGTTCCCCCATATTATGAGGTCGTGTGACTGTTTCCCATTTTTCACAGTGGCCAATAAAACAGCAGATTTTCCCCTAGTGCTTAGCAATATTGAAAACCGGGCTTCACGGCTGCTTGTCAATTTCAAAAAAAGTCTTGTCAATTTCAGCATTGGGTTCCCCCCCCCCCTTTGCCTGCATTCCTTTCTGTTCCCTTTCATTCAAGGAAGTAAAGCTAAAATGCATGTGCAAGCCTGAATCATGAGGATTTAAATGGAAGGCGCTTGCTGGATGCTACTGAGCAGCTGCGATGGGACAATTGTGTAAAAAAATTGGATGTGTCCCCCCCACATGTCACAAGTGGCATTCCACCCCGATTTAGAAAACTGAATTTTAAAAATTGTAGCTACAGAATAAATAGACCAGAGATTGGTGCGTAAGGCGGGCACAGAATCTGACGTCATGATTAAAGGTTTCCTGATCTGAAAATCTGCAGTGAGATGTGCATGCATAATGGGCCTAGGTTTCAAAGCAGCAACATGGCGGTAGCTATGAAAGTGGCCTTGAAGAAGGGGTTGTAACTAGGGTTTTACCATAGAGTTTCTGCTGAATCCTACAGCAATGTGACAGCACTTCCAGGTTTTCCCTGGAAATGATGTCACAATGTCAATGCAATGATGGGTTTTTCCCTGCCAAGCAGCAGCAGCAGGGGTCAGGAGGCTGCCTGTGAGAGGTCTCCCACTATAGCAGGAGGCCTGGCAACCCTAGGTATAACTAGGGGTGAGAGGTGTAAACACCTAAAATGATGCTCTCTGTGGAACACAGCAGAGACTGAAGAGGAGTCGGCGTGGTGTAGTGGTTAAGAGCGGTGGACTCTAATCTAGAGAACCAGGTTAAATTCCACTCTCCTCCACATGAAGCCAGCTCGGTGACCGTGGGTCAGTCAACACTTTCAGAGCTCTCTCAACCAAAAAATAAGTCCAGCTCACCACCTAAAAGAGTTAGAACTTAAGGCTGCCAGACAATCTTCGGATCTCCTGGCTATACTACACACAATAATAGCAATTGATTGGCACAGTAATGAGATAATACGGAGAACAAGAAAAACTGTGAAAAAGTGACGCTTAAGATATGTCTTTAAAGAATCATAGAAAAGTGAACAAAAATAATATACATAATCATAGAAAAATATATTGACGGTGATCTCCGCAATGTCTTGCCGTTTCGAAGGAAGATCTTCTTCTGAACAAAGATGTGGGACAAAAACTGTCTCTCAATAGTTCATATCCTCTGGTGACGTCTCACAATTATCAAAGAAGATTTTCAATAAGCATAACAGCTGTAATGTATAGTAGAACCTGCCATGGGCTAAGATGATTGTAATGCTTTCTGCCATGGGCTAAGATGATTGTAATGCTGTTATCTGAAGAAGTGAGCAGTGACTCACGAAAGCTCAGACCCTGCCACAAATTTTGTTAGTCTTTAAGGTGCTACTAGACTCTTGCTGTTTTCTACAGTCTGAGACCCGGGAGAGCTGCCAGTCAGAGCTACTCTGCCAGTGAGAGTAGACAATACTGACCTTGATGGATATTAGTCATGTTCCATAATGTTGCCATTTGCCCACCCGCCCTCAGCCCCAATCCCTCGCCCTGAAGAAATTAAGAAGTGGGAGAAAAATGGCTGGAAAATGGCCTTTATACTGGCACTCTAGGATTTTCCCCGTCTCTCTATGGTCTAGACCGTAAGGGTTAGGGGAAATGACACCTGGATGTGACATCACATCCTCCCCAAACTCCATCTTCCCCAGGCACTACCCTCAAAATATCCAGCTATTTGCTGAGGTAATGCTGGCAACCCTATGTGTTCATGTGGACTTACACTCTAGTAGAAATTAGATTCAGGTGGGTAGCTGTGTTGGTCTGAAGCAGCAGAAGTGTGCTTGTACACAAAAGCTTATACCTTAAACTTTGTTGGTCGTAAAAGTGCCACTGGACTCAAACTTGGTTCTAGTAGAAATTGTAAGTGATGCCTCCTTACTCAACGGATGCCAAAAATAATGGTATCTGTTGAAGACAATTATGTAGCATGCATGGACAATGACAGTGCTGACTATAAGGGAAAAGAAGAAAGCAGTGAGCAGCTATTCTGGAGCTGACTTGATTAGGCTGCCTCTCCCCTAGCCTGGCTCTCCCCTAGCTGTTTCCTTCGGTATTTCAGCATATGGAGTGTCTGTTTCATACCATGCTTTCTAAGAAATATATTGAATTCCTTGACTCGAAATGTGTTGGGCTGCAATAATGAACTAACATTGTTTTTTCTGCACTTTTGAGTCTCCCTCAGTTGTATCCTGCCGAAAGAGCAGAAGCTTCTATGAGCCAAGAAGGCTTATAGGCAAGGCTGCATCAACATAAATGTTATTCTATTATAGTTCTGTGAATGTGAACTGTGGAGTCTCTATAAATAAGGCAAATTAAGCACATCTGCATGGCTCACTCCCCTCTTGGTTTGCATTATTAGTACTGCCTGTTTTTTACTCTTTTGCAGCAACAGCGCAAAAAGCGCAAAAGTGGGCTTGAAGCTCAACATCAAAAAAACTAAGATCATGGCATCCGGCCCCATCACTCCTTGGAAAATAGAAGGGGAAGTCATGGAAGTAGTGACAGACTTCACGTTCCTGGGATCCCAGATCACCGCAGACTGTGACAGCAGCCATGAAATTAAAAGACGCCTGCTCCTTGGGAGGAAAGCGATGGCGAACCTAAACAGCATGATAAAAAGTAGAGACATCACCCTGCCAACAAAAGTCCGCATGGTCAAAGCAATGGTATTCCTAGTAGTCATGTATGACTGCAAGAGTTGGACTATAAGGAAGGCCGAGTGCCGAAGAATAGCTTCTTTTGAACTATGGTGCTGGAGAAGACTCTTGAGAGTCCCATGGACTGCAAGAAGAACAAATCAGTCAATCTTAAAAGAAATCAACCCTGACTGTTCCCTGGAAGGCCAGATAATGAAACTGAAGCTCAAATACTTTGGCCACCAAATGAGAAGGGAGCACTCACTGGAGAAGACCCTGATGCTGGGAAAGATTGAAGGTCAAAGAAGACGGGGACGGCAAAGGATGAGATGGTTAGACAGTGTCATAGATGCAACAAACATGAAATTGAGCCAACTTCAGAGGACGGCGGAAGACAGGAGGGCCTGGCGGGATCTGGTCCATGGGGTCGCGAAGAGTCGGACTCAACTGTGCGACTGAACAACAACAAGCAGGAGCATCATTATCATCATCATCATCATTATTATTATTGTCTGCTTTAGTTAGGTAGTCATCTAGAGGAAACAAAGAGATGAACACCTCTGGCTCCCGGCATTTCAGCTGGCATTACCAGTACACTTTCAAGCACAGAGTGCAGCAGCAAGACCTCTTGCTGACATACATGATCTCTCTCTCTCTCTCTCTCT